>NC_041389.1:144842681-144889978 GCF_002162155.2 Triticum dicoccoides | reverse complement strand
GGCGAATCAGGCGGCGGGCGGCGCGAGGCAGCGGCGGCGGTGGCGGATCGGGCGGCGGGGTCGGGCTAGGGTTAGGGTTTGGTGGGCACGGCGGCTGACGGGCTGACAGGCTGGAGGCGGCGCCTTATATAGGCCCGGCCAGGTGGAGTCCTGGCCGAACACGGCCCAAAGTCGGTTTCGTTTTTTTAAATAATTATGCGCAGTAAAAAAACAAAAGAAATACTAAATGTACTCCAAAAATCCCAAAATAAATTTTCCCCGACTTCTAAAATCAAGCTGGACAAGGTGAACATTTATTTGGGGCCTAAATGCAATTTTGAAAAATGCACATTTTTCCTAAATTCAAATAAAATAGCGAAAAACTCCGAAATAAAAATATTATTTGGTTTTATTATTAAATCCTCAATATTCTTTATTTTGGGAAAGTCATTTTATTCCCTCTCTCATACTTTTATAATAGAAATAATTGATGATAAAATAATTAAAATCAAACGATCCTATTCTCAAAATTTGAGAAAACTCAAATATGAAAATAACGAAATCCCCAACTCTCTCTGTGGGTCCTTGAGTTGCGTGGAAATTTCTAGGATCAAACCAAGAGCAAATAAAATATGATATGCAATGATGATCTAATGTATAACATTCCAAATTGAAAATTTGGGATGTTACAAACCTACCCCCCTTAAGATGAATCTCGCCCTCGAGATTCGGGTTGGCTAGAAAATAGGTGAGGGTGGTCTTTCAGTAAATTGTCCTCTCGCTCCTAGGTGGCTTCATCCTCGGTGTGGTGGCTCCACTGAACTTTGCAAAACCTGATAACCTTGCTTCGGGTGACTCGGCTGGCATACTCAAGAATCTTGACTGGTTTCTCCTCATAGGTCAAATCATTGTCCAACTGAATCGCTTCCAACGGCACTGTATCTCTCAGTGGTATATCAGCCATCTCCGCGTGGCACTTCTTTAACTGGGAAACATGGAACACATCATGAACTCCTGACAATCCTTTAGGCAATTCCAACTTGTAGGCCACTTCTCCCATACGCTCCAGAACTCGGTATGGTCCTACAAAACGTGGCGCTAACTTTCCCTTAACTCCAAGAACCAAAGAACCAAATGTACATGCCGACTCTCCCATACGCTGCTGAAGTTATCATCACACATGCGGACTTTATCATCGCATCACAGAATATCAAATAAATAGCAGACGACCATCGAGTTCAAGTGTTACAACTCAAAGAACCAAATGTATCAAAAGCGAGAGTTGTAAACCAAAAGGAAAAATATAACGCAACCGCCCATATGGACCCGCTTGAAGACTATCAACTCATATGCTTCTCCCCCTTTTGTCATTAAGGACCAAAAAGGTTTGGAGACATAGAGCTTCTACTTGTTCCCAGAGGGAGTAGGTGAAGCAGCAGGGTCGTCGTTTGTGTTTGGCGGCGCAGAAGAACTCGACGCAGTGTCAATATGCAGCGATGCAGACGTTGGAGAAGTCACATCATCTTCATCCTCGATGACTCTGGCATTTACAGTAGCCACTGAAGAGGAGTATTCCGAGTCTTCAAGAGATGGAGTCCGTCGCAGAACTGCATTCCTTGGAGGCGTTGAATCAAACTTATATCTCTCAGTGAAGCCATCCGCTCTCAAATCATCTTCAGAGCACAGAAGTGTCAGACTCTTCCAAGATCGCCGACATGCTTCATGGGAGACAAATGCGTTCTTGGTGGCAAGATTGCGAATGCGATTGACATCCACCAAGAGACTATGCATTTGACGCTTCAGCCGGTCATGATGCTTATCTTGCTTTTGATGAAGTGCGACAAGAAGTTCTCGGTCATTTAGAACACGAGAGCGCTTTCGAGGCCTTTGAGCAATAGTGTTTTCTGTGTTGGCTTGAAGAGGGGCATGAGTATTGCCTGCCAATGGATAAACACGAGTGATAGCACCACATAATGACTTGGAATAGGCTGAGCGAAGCTTTGATGGTTTGCATTGTGAAGACATAGCGGCTCCTTTGCAGGGTCATGGTAAATGGCATCAACCGACAGATTGACCTCCGGCAAAAAGACAAGATGGTTTCATGCAGAGGGCTGATAGTTGATTGCAGAGTGAAGATTGATGAGGTGCATGACCCATGGAGAATAGAACTTCAGTCCAAAGATGTCTGAGCCTAATGCTGCCAGTTGATGAATGAAGAAATCTTGTGCATTGAAGCTCTTGCCATTGAGAATATAGAAGACCAATGTCTTCATTGTACCTTCAAGTTTTGCAGCTGGAGAGTGTCCTTTGATAGGCCAGAGAGTTCGCCGTATGATGTGGTAGATGGTGCGTGGCAGATACTCAAGGTCTTCAACAAAGAACACCTGAGGATATTCAGCATCTGGAGGAAAAGGCTTCATCATACTGATCATCTGGCTCATGTTGGGCTCGGGCTTCTGAAATATGCTCTCTAAAGCATCACGGTGGAGCCTACAACCAGGTTCAAACAGATCCCCTGGAGTGGACAGGCCAGTTAGCTCAATGATATCAAGAGCTTTGGCTTCATGATGGACATTGCCTATCATCCACTCAAGGACCCAAGTCTTTGGATCCCTGTTGTAGCAGCGAATGTGAAGGGTTGCATAAAACTGTAACAGAAGCTCTTCATTCTAGTGTTCCTTGTCTGTGACAAATTGCAGGAGTCCTGCGTCTCTGAAGCAATCCAACGCTTCTTCTAGACAGGGTAGGCCAGCTATAGCTTCAGTGTCAAGACGCATAGTGGAAATATGCACCCTTGATTGTATAAGACGCATGAATAGTAGCTGCGCTGCTGATAGCTCCAGAACTGATCTGATGAAATGCAAGGTTTGGAGTATGGGTTCTTGGCACTGTCGAAGAAGGTGTTATGTGCCACGAAGCCATTCACATTGAAGACCCCAGGTGAGGTTGCAGTGCTTGGGAATCTTGGAAGTCTTGGCTTGGGCTTCTGTACATGAGGCCTGTGCTCGACATAATAGTCAAATTGTGGACCCGCAGCAGGTGGAGGAACCAGAATGGGCCATCGGACCATAACAGGCCGACCATGATCAAATGCTAGCTCAACAGTATGAGGTCTTGGAGGGGGTACAGGAGCATTGGCATTTTCGTTGACATGGGCTGCAAGTGGCACAATAGCTTCAGGAGGAATGATCACGTCTGGTGCAGAATTGGCTTCAGCTGCTTCATTATTGCCTTAGGGCATGACGACATCAGTGTCGTCAGCAGTGTTGTTTGTGGTCGTGACATTAGCTTCAACCTCCACTTGTGTGGCTGGAGGGTTGGACACATTCTCCTGGGGAACAACTTCTTGGTCGACTGGGGAAGTTGCAACTCGTTCTTCTTCAACTCTTGGTTCTTCTTTATCATCGGCTGATGCAGCCGGAATATCTTCAGCCATTTTGGCTTCAGACTTAGAGACGTTCACAGTTGGAGTGGCTTCTAGGAACACTTGACGTGCAACAGATCGGTGGTGCACTTCTCCTTCTGGAACGCTCGGAAGAGTGACTTGGTGCCTTGGTCCTTTGCGAAGCCTGCGTAACGCTGGCGACGCCTGTGGAGATGGATTTGGCTGGGCCTCAAAGTCATCGTCATCTTGCACTGGTGAGGTGACTTGTAGCTGGGGAGTACTTGGGGTGTCTTGTTGTTGTGGGTGATCAGCCCAGGATGCATCCTGAGCAATTGGCGTCAGAGGACGACCAATGCTGATGAGTTTGCTGTGTGTGAGCACAGACGATGATACCACATTTTGTTCAATCTGAGGAAGGACTTTTTTATCTTCTACATTGTCGTGGTGACCAATGTCTTCAGCTGCGATGGGGTTAACAGCTGGAATATCTTCAGCTTCAGGAGCCTCTGTGGAAGCAGGCTCATGAACTATCATACGTCTTTCTTGGTGTGTAGATTCAGGACGAGCAATAGAAATGGGCTCGACAACAAGGGGCTCTGTGGGAGCAGCCCGATCTTTCTTGGTTTTGTGCTTCTTCTTGGATGGTGCATCATCAGATGCTTCAAGATTTTTCCTTTTTCTGGCTTCAGCCTCTGCAGCCCTCGTCTTCTTCAGTTCTGAAGCGGTAGACTTGACCTTTGGCTTCGAGCCGGTCATGCTGCTTGGGAAGACAATGGTTGGTGCGTCTTGCCTAGGTGCAGGAGTAGGAGTTGCTGCAGGCTTCTTGGACTTCTTGAGTTGCTTTGAAGCCATTCTAGGGTCATTGCAGGCTTGAACACATTTGGTAGCCGAAAGCTTCATGCCCTCACGAGAACCTTGGGCTTCATCACGTTTCTTGAGAAACGCTTCCTTGAGATCGTGCAGCATGATCTTGAAGTTCTGCACATCCTTCACACTGAGCCTGGCCATATGCTTCTTGAACCGAGCCTTTTCAAAATCAATCTTGTGCTTCAGCTCAACAATTTTCTGAGAAAGAGCTAGCTCAGAAGCAATGGCACCGTTGAAGGAGACGCTGAGGCCAATTGGAAGTTGTAGATCGTCAAAACTGAGTTCTGGATTGTCAAACCAGTCATTGATGAACTTGTTCAGAATCTCAACATCAAAGAGGGGAACATCATTGAAGATTTCCGCCTGCTGCTTGCTCTTAATCAACAGCTCAAGAGCATCATTGGTAAGATCGTCATCACTTGACAAATCAATGGCTTCATTTCTCAGTATGGTAGCAGGGGTCAGAGCAATACTGGAGGAGTGCATGGGCTTCTTCTTCTTCATCTAGTTCTTGGAGACGCGAGAGAGATCTTTAGACTGCACACTTGGTGCAGGTGGAGCAGTGGCTAAGGGCTTCACTCGCGAAGCTTTTGGTGGAGAGGAAGGCTTCGGAGCCGTGAGTTTCTTCAGCTTCTTCGTCTTTGGAGGTGCAGGTGCTTCATCAGAGTCAGCGTCATCTGCAGGTCAATCCACATCTGCCCCTTGAACCCTTATATGAGTGATGAGAACTTCTAAGTCATAGAAGGGCCCAACAAGATTTGGTTCAGCTTCGCGCGTGCCATCAGCACGAGGCACAGAGGGGCCAGGATTGAAGTCTAATCCCCAAGATTTCTTGTTCTCCTTGGCCGAGTTCTTGGCAAACTAAAAGTTGCGCTTGAACAGATTGTCATCCCGACACCATAGCAGAGATGTGGGATGAGCATCAGTAGGTTGAGGTCCATGGACCATGCAAGGGAAGAAACCCTGAGCAATGGCTTCAGTTCTGGTCTTGGGTTGAATATTTTTATAGAGAATATCTCCCCAGGGACGCTTGATAGCATTCTTCTCAGCATACTCCTTGGTGACTAATCTATACTTCAACTATTGCTCGGCCCAATATCTTCGAATCCATTGGATTCGAGTTTTGCGTTCATTATAGGTTTCTTCAGGATCAGTTTTGTACAGTTCATGCAGATCAGCTGGCAAATCCTTTGATGTTTCCCCGTGGCGCTGTCTGCCGCCCTTTCTCACTTACTTTTGCGAAGCCATGAAGTTCAGACTGTATGGCTTCAACACTGACAAAGGCTTCTTGGTCAGACAAGAACTGGCTTCAGGAGAGTTGACATGATGCTATAAGAATTCTGCAAATGAATGCAGACTATGAGAACCCAGGGATTCTCCCACGGACATGTACCTGTGACAGCATTAAAGATGCGAGGGAAGGGGAAGAGGTCACATGCATTCTCAGAAGATTTTGAAGATAAATCAGTTTGAAGACATTGACCTCATAACGCGAAGACATTCACTTATGTGTTTGAAGTTGGTTCCAGATTTGTACGAATCCAAGAATAGGTACAAGTGAGGAATCTAACTAGTTTAGATGCATAAGTGAAGATGCTAGGCACAGTATCAGATGCAGAACTAGATAGATCCAAGTTTGTAGTCACAAAAACCACTTTTGGTGAAGAAGGATGAATCGATTAGATCAAAAGACGGCATAAAGTGAGATTTTAATAACCACACGATGAACTGCTAGATGGGAAGAGTAGGAGACCGAGCAGTTCGATCCACCGTGCCCTAACTTGGCGACGGAGGACACCTACGGCGGCGGCGGAGAAGACGATGTCCGCGGTCGGCGTGAGGACGGCGTCGGTGAAGTCGCGGCAGCTAAGCGCTTCGTCGTTGGCGTTGTCGAGAGCTAGCGGAGGCGCTAGGGTTTTGACGAGGTGGAGAGGTGGAAGAAGAATTTTTGACCGTGAGGGGACATGTATTTATAAGGAAAGGGACGACACAGTGCAATTACGCAGGTGCCCCTGGCGGTTCTGAGGGACACGTGGCGAATATGCAACACATTGAAAGCTGGTCCATGTTCCCACGCCCATCTGGATTGTTGGGTGGTCGTTCCGGCTTCTCCGGGTTTCAGGAAATAAGGATTAATGTCGGTGCGAACGACACCTATGGGATCACAAGAATCCCTACTACGGTTGCGGGGCACGGGGTCGTGAGAAGAGCGGATCAAACAGATAGCACGCGGTTCCTTTATCCAGGTTCGGGCCGCGAGTATGCGTAAAACCCTACTCCTGCTTTGGTGGTTTGTTTATCTGTGTTCTTGAACTAGCTATGGGGTGTGAGGAGCTCCAAAAAGTCCAATCCCCCTCCTGGTCGCCTTGGGCCTCCTTTTATAGAGAAAGGGGTCGCCACAGTGGCACACAGGAGGTGGAAAGGGTACAGTGATGCGAGTTTATCCCTCGCATTACAGGACAAGGTGCATTTAAGCACCTCCCTTAGGTGTCCTTGCTTTATCGGGGACGGGGGAGAGCCCCGTCCCGTCCGTTGCCGCTCACTCTCGCGTCGACACGCGCCCTGGCCAGCGGTGCCTATGGTGCCATGTAGGCAGGCAGGCAGCTGAGTTGGCGCAATAGTGGGTCTCCACGAGGATCTGCCTGCAGCCACGCAGGTGCCCGCCCAACTGGTTGGGTCGGCAGCTGCATGCGAACGGTGGTGGAGGTTTGACTGGCGGTGGCCCTACGGGTGCTCGTGGCAAGGGCCTCATTGTAGCCTCGGCAAGGGTCTTGTCGGGGCCCCGACAAGGTTCTTGCCGTGGCGCCTGCTGTCATCCCCGGAAAGGCTCTTGCCGGGGGCCTTGTGGTCCTCCTTGGCTGGGATCCCGCCAAGGGCCATCATCTTCTGTAGTGTGTATCTGATCTTGAATGTCTTCACAAAGATCTGCATGCCACCACGGGGATGTCTCCCGAATCCTTGCCCCATGGGGGCAGTGGACTCAAAGGTGACTCGCTCTATAGGCATGGGGCGAGCCGCCACGGCAAGGGTCTTGTCGGGCTTGCTAAAACCGCCTCCCGGCAAGGATCTTGCCGGGGGGGTCCGCTTCGTCCCCCTTGCTCTTTGTGGTCTTGGTCTTGGCGTTGTTCTGCTCCTTTCGAGCCTTGGTCTTACCTTGGCTCACTTCCCTTGCCCCACCCAGTGCGGCAGTGCCCGTGGCTCAGACTGCCCGTGCACAGTTATAGGGGTGCAAAAAGTGTACCCCTCTTTTTGTACACCGACAGGAGCCCCCGGGCCTGGGCCACACGTAAGCGCAATCGCGTCGTTGGGCTAGGCCCAAAAATGGTGCGCGGACAGGCGGGGTTGTTTTTACCGTGGTAAGTTTCTTCGCGCGCTGCGCTTCCCATGCTTCCCACGCGTGGCGTGGCGTGGGGAGGAGTGCGTGACGTGGGCGGCATGCGTGGAGCTGAGCTCTGCGCGCATGTGTCACGTCGTAATAAAGGGGGCGGTTCGCGCCTTCTCCATAAACGGAGGGAGGCATGGAGGCGCGGCCCATTTACTGGACGGGGCCGAGGCGTGGTCTTTGAGGCGTCCACTCCCCACGATCACGGGGCGGGGAGCGGTCGCTTCACCCGTCGCCTGGGTCCCGCACGCCCGCCATGTGGCTCTCATGCGCTTGAAGTGGCGAACGGCGAAGGCAGGGAACCGGGCCGTCGCAGGCTGGGGCAGCGGGTTGGTCCTAGTTCCCTGCGCCTTCCGCGTCTTGATTGGCTGAGCAGGGCGGCCGAGCCCCCACCTCGCTCCTTTATAAAGAGCGGGGGGGGGGATGGCGTCCTGCATTCTTTCGTCTCCTCCTTTTTTCAGCTTCTGCTCCCCCCCTCCGTCTACCATGGAGGGAAGGAATCATGGCCCTTCAACGGTGGCATCAAGGGTCGCTGCTCGATAACGCGTTCCTCCTTCCCCCGCACCCACGGTGGCGGAGCCAGCCACGAGGGGAAGGGGAAGGGGCGAGGCCGTGGGCGAGGCCGAGGCGCCCGGGGAAGAGGAGGACGGAGCAGCGCGTTGGCCTCGCCTCCGCCCATAGCTCGGCCCCCCATGGAGGGCCATGTTGGGGACGACCCTCGCGAGTTCTTCGTCAGGCTGCGCCGGCCTCCTCGCCGTCGTCTTCATCTCCCGACTCCATTCGCACAGGAGATGGAGCTGGATCCGCCGGAGTCATTGCGGCTGCACATGAGGGGCTGTGGGAACAGCGGTACGCAAGTTCGCGTCGACTTCCCAGCCCCTCATGTGATGTATCTCCATCAAGGATGGAAGACGTTCGCCCGTATCCACAGCTTGACGGAGGGGCTCACTCTCCATTTCAAGCTAATGGAGGGTGGCCTCCTCTCCGTCAAGGTCTTCGGGCTCTTCGGGACTCGGGCAAGGTGCTGCGTGGAGAGCTCTTCTGATAGCGAAGACTCCTCCTCGAACGGGAGTGGCGAGGAGGACAGCGGCAACGACGACGAGGGTAGCAGGCGGCAGGATGACGGGTCCGACTAGGTGTCGGGCGCCGCTCCGTGCGGCACCGGCGACCCCATCATCCGTGTCGCTGGCTTCCTGAACTTCTCTGGGTCGTCTCCTTAGGCGGCTGGCGCTGGGAGGCTGCGGAAGAGGAAGAGGGCGGGCGGCAAGGCCGTCAAGTCGGAGTACGCGGGCTCAGACGCCTTCGACGCGTGCTGACATCCTGCCGCCTCGTCTTCGAGCTCTGCTTCCGGCGCTGCCATCACCATCCAGCCTTCGGACGGCCACCGATATGTTCTCTTGGTGTCTTCTGCCACCCGTAGCTCACCTAGGCGCCCATTTTGCCCTTTTCGCCTCCTTGACCAGCCTCCTGAGGAGAGGGACAAGAAAGGGATTATGGGCATCTTGTCTCTTTTCAGTTTGTAAGCCTTTGGGCCTTATCTGAATTTAGAACTTGTAATCCCATCATTCATGTTTTTCATTCCCCATGGACTGTACCTGAATGGAATGTTTTTAATGAAGAAGGGATGCTTGCCGGGCCATTTGTTTGCGGGTAAAACCCACGACAAGGAGTAAATCCTTTATATCTCTAAGATGAACATTTTCTTGCCCGGCAAAGGCCCTGCCGTCTTCCCACTTTGCTCGACCTTTCTCACGCTTTCGGCGGAGGCATGGATGAGGTGGGTTCAGGCCCCTCGTTTCATCCTTTCGCTGCCGCGACTACGACCAAACCTGGCCCCGGGAACGAGCCCTGGGGCCTAGATTTTTAGGGGAGCACGGTAGCTTTAGGAAGAAACGAGGTTTCACATACCTCAGTCCATAAGGGAATACATGATAAGGGATGAAGAACTTATCTGGAGCTGTAGCCCCCGGCAACTCTGGTGTGTCGTGGGTGAATCTTTGCACTTGCAGCCCCCGGTAGTACTGTCTTGCCGGGGTTTAGATGTCGGGCTGTCCCTTTTCTCCTTTTCGTCTTCAAGTGATCCGGCGAGGATATTTGCCCTGCGAACCAGAGAAGACAAAAGAATGGCAAAGAGACGCACACTCGACCTCTAAGCTAGGGGTTAGTCGCCGCCAACCACTATCAACCCTAACCAAGGATGAGACTCGATCTAGCATGCATGCTATAACTTAGGGCGCCAGCGCTTCATTTATTTATGCTCAGGGTCTGCGCCTGGCTTTGTACAAAGGGTTACATGCATCATCGACAATGCTTGTACAAAAGGTGGCTTGCCGGGGGGCCCGGCAAGCCGCGCCTCACGGGTAAAACTTGCGAAGATGCTCAATGTTCCAGGAGTTACTCTCTGGAACGGCGTCTTCGATCTCCAGGCAGACTGCACCGGGCCTGGTGACTCGTATTACCCAATAAGGGCCTTCCCACTTTGGCGTCAACTTGTTGGAATTCTTGGCCGATTGAACGCGCCGAAGGACAAGGTCACCTTCCTGAAAGCTTCGGGCATGAACCTTGCGGCTATGGTAGCGGCGCAAGGCTTGCTGGTAGCATGCTGCTCTCACAGCCGCCCGAAGACGATCTTCCTCAAGGAGCATTGCATCATCTTGTCGCAGTTGCTCTTGCTCAAGCTCGTCATAAGCGAGCACTCGAGGTGACCCGTATATGAGTTCAGTGGGGAGAACTGCTTCTGCCCCATACACTAGGGCAAAAGGTGTCAGGCCAGTGGCTCGATTTGGTGTCGTTCTGATCGACCAAAGAACCGTCGGCAACTCATCAATCCAGTGCCTTCCACTCTTGTGCAGCCTGTCAAAGGTCTTGGTCCTTAAGCCTCGCAGTACTTCAGCATTTGCCCTCTCAGCTTGACCATTGCTTCGTGGGTGAGCAACGGAAGCGAAACAGACTTTTCTGCCGAGGTCTTGGGTACACTGCATGAAGGTGTGGCTTGTGAACTGCGTGCCGTTGTCGGTGATAACCCTGTTGGGTACGCCAAAACGGCACACTAGTCCCTTGAAGAACTTGACGGCTGACTGGGCGGTGACCTTCCTCACTGCCTCCACCTCTGGCCACTTTGTGAACTTGTCGATTGCAACGTACAAGTACTCAAAGCCCCCGACAGCGCGGGGGAAGGGGCCCAGTATATCAAGCCCCCAGACCGAGAAGGGCCAGGAGAGAGGAATGGTTTGAAGGGCTTGAGCTGGCTGATGAAGCTTCTTTGAAAGGAACTGACACGCTTCACACCTGGTGACTAGTGTCGTCGCATCCTGGAGGGTGGTGGGCCAGAAGAAACCTTGCTGGAACGCCTTGCCGGCAAGGGCCCTCGACCCTACGTGGGATCCACATATGCCTCCGTGTATCTCCGACAACAGCTCCAGTCCTTTCTCTCGAGGGATACACTTCAATTGCACACCGTTCGGCCTCTTTCTGTACAGGACGTCATCGACGAACTGGTACATGGCAGAGCGACGGGCTACATTTTCCGCTTCTTCCTGCTCCTCAGGAAGTTCCCCTATTTGGAGGAATCGAATGGTATGCTGCGCCCACGTTGGAGCCTGGGGCTCGACGGTGAGGACTAAAGGCATTTCCTCCGCTATAGGAGCGGCTGTCTCGACGGCAAGAGCTTGACGCTCCGCCGGAGCCAGTCGTCCCATGGCGGGCTCAGTATCCCCGGCAACATCCTTGCCGGCGGTTCCGGGGAGCTTGGCGGGAAAGTACTTGCCGGGCCCTGATTTCCTCCTCTTATTCTGCTCAGTTGATGGATCAATGGATGGCTGAGTTAGCTGAAGCACAAAGGTACCTGGTTCCATAGGTAGCTTGAGGGCAGCGTGTTTTGACAGGTAATCGGTGATATCGTTCTCCGCTCGGGGAACGTGTTCAGCCTATATACCATTGAAATGCTCTTCCAGCTTTCTCACTTCATCGACGTAGGCCTTCATCAACGGGCTCTGGTAATCCTTGTTGACTTGCTTGACGACAAGCTGCGAGTCTCCCCTCACGATGAGTTTCCTGATTCCGAGGTCCGCCGCGATCCTAAGACCGGCAAGCAGCCCTTCATACTCTGTTGTGTTGTTCGTTGACACCTCCCTGGGAAAGTGCATCTGGATCACGTACTTGAGGTGCTCTCCGGTGGGCGCGACAAGCAGTACGCCAGCTCCAGCGCCTTCTAAGGAGAAAGCTCCGTCAAAGTACATGATCCAATCACAACTTGCCTCCTTGCCGGGGAGAGCAATCTCTTGGGCTTCTTCGTCAGGCGTCGCGGTCCATTCTGCAATGAACTCCACTAGGACTCGGCTCTGAATCATCGAAATACTTTCAAACTTGAGGCCAAAGCTGGACAGCTCCAGTGCCCATTCCACAATCCTCCCCGTTGCATCCGGATTGTGCAGTATCCATTGCAGAGGGAGGCGAGTGACGACAGTGATCTCGTGCGCCTGGAAGTAGTGACGCAGCTTCCTCGAGGCCATAAGAAGGCCGAAGAGCAGTTTCTGCACGCCGGAATACCTTGATCTAGCCCCCTGCAGGAGGGAGCTAACAAAGTAGACCGGGCGCTGCATCATTTTCTTCTTTGGTGGCACTTCAACTGGTTGCGTCGTCTCTGCATTGGTGGTGTCTGGCTCTGCCGCTGCCGTTACCTCCTTGTCAACCTCTCTCTGTGCCACTAGTGTGGCGCTGACCACCTAGTTCGTTGCCGCCAGGTATAGCAGCAACGGCTCCTGTGGCCTAGGCGCAACTAGTATTGGCGCGGAGGAGAGGTACTTCTTCAAATCTTGCAATGCTGCTTCGGCTTTTGGCGTCCACTCCATCGGGCCCGCCTTTTTCAGGATCTTGAAAAAGGGAAGGGCGCGCTCGGCAGACTTGGAAATGAATCTGCCCATGGCGGCAACGCAACCAGCAAGCCGACGCACATCCTTGATTCGCTTGGGTGCTTCAATCTGCTCTATAGCTTTGATTTTATCCGGATTGGCCTCTATCCCACGCTGTGACACCAAGAACCCGAGAAGCTTGCCGGACGGGACGCCAAAGACGCACTTCTCAGGGTTCAGCTTGAGATTGATCTTGCGCAGGTTCGCAAATGTTTCTTGTAGATCTGGTATGAGGGTTGCCCTATCCTTGGTTTTGACCACTATGTCATCCATATAAGCTTCCATATTTCTATGGAGCTGGGGTTCAAAACCAATCTGGACCGCCCTTGCGAACGTTGAACCAGCACTCTTCAACCCGAAAGGCATACGCATGAAACAATACGTACCGCACGGGGTGATGAATGCTGTTTTCTCTTCGTCTTCTCTTGTCATGAAGATCTGGTGGTAGCCAGTGTAGGCATCGAGGAATGACAACAGATCAAACCTAGCTGTGGAGTCAACAATCTGGTCGATGCGCGGCAACTGGAAGGGGTCTTTAGGGCAAGCCTTATTGATATCTGTGTAGTCAATACACAGCCTCCACTTGCCATTTGCCTTGCGCACCACGACCGGATTGGCCAACCACGTTGGATGGAGCACTCCTCTTACCAAACCCGCTGCTTCCAGTTTCCGGATCTCTTCTGTGATGAACTCTTGTCGTTCCAAAGCTTGCTTTCTGACCTTCTGCTTGACGGTCCACGCATGAGGGCAGACAGCAAGGTGGTGCTCAATCACCTCCCTGGGAACGCCGGGGATGCCAGAGGCTTGCTATGCAAACACATCAACATTCGCCCGCAGGAAGGTGACGAGCACGTCTTCCTATTTGTCGTCAAGGGTGGAGCTTATGGTAAAATCTCCTCCCATGCCGTCCTCATTGACAGAAACTTTCTTAGTTCCCAGCGGCGTGGCCCTGGGCTTCTTGTTTCCGCCGGTGGAGCTCTCTAGCACGTCCTCGACGGTAGCGCTACACTCCAGAGATGTGCGCTTGCCGGAGTGAGTGTCCGAGGTCTCACCGGTCTTCTTCTTCTTCTTCTTCCCTCCCGGGGTCCCAGCGGCAGGAGCAGGTGCCCTAGTGGCGGCAGCTGCTGCAACTGCTTGCTGGTATAGTTGGTCAGCGCATCTTTCTTGTCGGAGGGGATGGTGATGATCGTCACAGGTCCTGGCATCATCAGGGTGTTGTAGGCGTAGTGTGACGCCGCCATGAACTTGGCCAGCGCTGGGCGGCCAAGGATCCCGTTGTAGGGCAAGGGGATCTTGGCAACATCAAACACGATCCTCTCCGTCCTGTAATTCAGGTTGCTTCCAAAAGTCATGGGTAGCGTGACTTTTCCCTTGGGTTGGCTTCTTCCCGGGTTGACCCCCTGAAACGTGCCCGTCTCTTCGAGGTCTCCATCAGGAATCTGCAGCTTCTCGATCACGGCAGGCGAAATCATGTTCAGACTGGTCCCGCCATCAACTAGCATCTTTATCACCTTGACGTTGCGTATTGTTGGCGAAACCAACAATGGCAAGCACCCGACCGCAGTAGTGCGATCAGGGTGATCCTCAGTGTCAAAACTGATAGGTGTGCTGGACCACTTCAGCGGCCTTTGGGCATCAAACGACGGCTCTGTCGCTGTAATCTCTCGCACCCACTGTTTAAGCCGGCAGTGAGAAGTATGCAGCAAGGCGCTGCCATCGAAGCACATGGCCTCTGTAGCTTTCTGAAACTCTTGGTCGCCGGATTCATCGTCCTCTTCGTGATCGTCGTCTTCTGCCTTTTTGTCACGGCCCCGGGCGGGCCTCTCCTGTTTCTTATCCTTGCCGCGATGGCCCACCTGGTCGTCACGCTTCTTGCCGGACCCATCAGCACCGCCTGGGCCCTTCTCCTTGTCCTGCCTCTCGTATTCAGCCCTCTGCTTCTCAGCGAGGAGCTCAACCTGTCGGCAGTCTTGGAGAGCATGGCATTTGGTGCGATGGATCTTGCAGTATTGCTTGTCGGAGTTTCCTGGCTTCTCGGCAGCCGCCAAGGCCCGGCTGGCGACACATCCGACAACTTCCTTGCCGGGGTCATCTGCCTTGGTTTTCTTGGTGGAGCCGGTGTCATCAGATCCCTCGACGGCAAGCACAGCTTTACCTTTGCGCTTCCTATTACGGCGCCGGCCTTTATTCACCGGGGCGGCAACATCTTCATCTGAGGAGTCAGTTTCCACGCCCGCATCCTCGCCGGGGTACTTCCTTCCCTCTTCAGCCCAGGCAGATCTGTCAGCAAGAACATAGAGTTCTGCTACATCTTTCACCTTGTTCATTGCTAGCTCTTCGTGCATCTTGCGATTATGCATGTTCTGATGGAACGCGCTGATGATGGCGGCAGGGTGAACATCAGGGATATTGTACTATACCCGGCTGAACCTCTCTATGTACTTGCAGAGACTCTCGCCTCCCTTCTGGGGAATGATGTGCAGGTCGCTTGCTTGGCCATGGGCTTGGTGGCCTCCAGTAAAGGCGCCCACGAACTCATGGCACAAATCCGACCAGGAGGAAATAGAGTCTACCGGCAGGTGCATCAACCATGACATGGCATTGGGTTTAAGAGCCAATGGGAAGTAATTCGCAAGCACCTTATCGTCGCGGGCTCCGGCAGCCTGCATCGCGATGGTGTAGATGCTGAGGAACTCGGACGGGTGGGTCTTGCCGCTGTACTTCTCACCCACGTCGGGTTTGAAGGTGCCGTGAGTGGGCCACTACAACTGCCGCAGCTCACGGGTAAAAGCCGGACAGCCTACCTTGTAAGGTAGGCCTCCAGGGCTCTCTGGTGCCGGGTGGCTCACAGCAGGCCCTGCTCGCCTGTCTGATTGGTGGCGCGCTCCGCGCCGGCGCTCGATAGTGGTTCGAGCGTCTTCATGTTCTCGTTCCTACAGAACTTGACGCAGGTCATAGAGGGTCCGTGGTTCGGACAACGCTATGGAGATTTCGTTGCCTGTAATGTTGCGACTGACTGGCGTCCGCGGTACCGGATGAGGAGGAGGTGAGTGCACCGTGGTCACGGCGCCGCCAGCTCTCCTGTCACTGGTGCGTGGGACTCCATCGGAGCGTTGACCCGGGGGCTCCACCGGACTCGTTTCGTCTTTGTTGGCCGCCGCAACAAGGCTTCGGATGGTGGCTCTCCATTCGTCAAGTTTCCCCATAGCAGGATGAAAATCGAGGAGCAGCTGGGCACATGCCAGGGCCTCTGCTGGCGTTAGTAGCGGCGAAACCTGCACGGATCGTGACGTGCTTCAACTTCTGACCATGTCAGAAGGAGCTCTATCGCGACCCCGCGGTCACATGCCATCTTCACCAGCGCTTCGGCGAGCGGGCAGGTCTTCTACATCCCGGGAGTGGCGCTCGGGGCTCTTTCCGCGGCGGCGCCCGTGGTCCTCGGCGTGATTACGCCGTCCATCACGCGGCGCTTGAGAGGAGCGCGCCATTGGCGCCGGCGTGGGAGTCTTGGAAGCCCTCGCGTCGCCTTCAGGCAGGGCGGCGGCGATCTTGGAAGGCCCCGCGCCACCCGCGGAGGGCCTGGCTCCGTCTTTGGATTTGGCGGTGTGCGGCCCGTTACCAGGCGCACGGACATTGCCGCCTCCCAAACTCCGGCTACTGGGACGGTGCTGGTGTTCGAGAACAGCACCCCGGGTCCTTTCTGCGACCGGTCCCTGCTCGCCCGCGTCCGGGCGGGATGCCCGGCCTCCGACGGGCCAACCGCCACCGTCATCTTCTTCTTGGGTGCCATGACGATGAAGAAACGTCGAACTAACTGCTAGAGCCGATTCTCACAACTGCTCTCCCCTACCTGGCGCACCAAAGATGTCGGTGCAAACGACACCTATGGGATCACAAGAATCCCTACTACGGTTGCGGGGCACGGGGTCGTGAGAAGAGCAGATCAAACAAATAGCACGCGGTTCCTTTATCCAGGTTCGGGCCGCGAGTATGCGTAAAACCCTACTCCAGCTTTGGTGGTTTGTTTATTTGTGTTCTTGAACTTGCTATGGGGCGTGAGGAGCTCCAAAAAGCCCAATCCTCCTCCTGGTCGCCATGGGCCTCCTTTTATAGAGAAAGGGGTCGCCACAGTGGCACACAGGAGTTGGAAAGGGTACAGTGATGCGAGTTTATCCCTCGCATTACATGACAAGGCGCATTTAATGCGCCTCGCTTAGGTGTCCTTGCTTTATCGGGGACAGGGGAGAGCCCCATCCCGTCCGTTGCCGCTCCCTCTTGCGTTGACACGCGCCCTGGCCAGCGGCGCCTGCGGTGCCATGTAGGCAGGCAGGCAGCTGAGGTGGCGCAATGCTGGGTCTCCACGAGGATCCGCCTGCAGCCACGCAGGTGCCCGCCCAACTGGTTGGTTCGGCAGCTGCATGCGAACGGTGGTGGAGGTTTGACTAGCAGTGGCCCTACGGGTGCTCGTGGCAAGGGCCTCATCATAGCCTCGGGAAGGGTCTTGCCGTGGCGCCTGATATCATCCCCGGCAAGGCTCTTGCCGGGGGCCTTGTGGTCCTCCTTAGCTGGGATGCCGCCAAGGGCCATCATCTTCTGTAGTTTGTATCTGATCTTGAATGTCTTCGCAAAGATCTGCATGCCACCACGGGGATGTCTCCTGAATCCTTGCCCCATGGGGACAGTGGACTCAAAGGTGACTCGCTCCGTAGGCGTGGGGCAAGCCGCCACGGCAAGGGTCTTGCCGGGTTTGCTAAGACCGCCTCCCGGCAAGGATCTTGCCGGGGGGGTCCGCTTCATCCCCCTTGCTCTTTATGGTCTTGGTCTTGGCGTCGTTCTGCTCCTTTCGAGCCTTGGTCTTACCTTGGCTCACTTCCCTTGCCCCGCCCAGTGCGGTGCTGCCCGTGGCTCAGACTGCCCGTGCACAGTTATAGGGGTGCAAAAAGCGTACCCCTATTTTTGTACACCGACAGGTAAGCATTTAGAATAAATTAAATGTTTGTCTCTGTGTCTTGTGCTGACAAGGACGCAGAGAAGACATTCAACAGTTTCAATAGAATGCATATGATTTGGATAGATAGATTTGAGGTAGAAGCATAGAGAGGTTAGGGTCCGATTATATTCACTTAGATCAAAATATTCAAATGAGAAGGAATAGCTATAAGTGAATGCTGTAGAGGACAGAACACTAATATATGCATATACCATATCAACATTGTGAAGATAATCAAGAAAGCAAATCAATGTTGAAGACAAATCAAGTGCGAAGACTTTGCAAAAGTAACGCCATGAGAAAAACACTTCTAAAGGAAGAATTTGGTGGCGGCGTTACCCACCGTATAGGAAGTATTAGACCCAGACACGGCGCACAATTATCGTGGCGCTCCAAAGTCAAATTCCACGTTAATGTATTCACACTCAGAATGTAAGTCTTCATTGATTGAAGATATACTTTACTTCGTGTGTTGCACATCTAAGTCATCAACATGCATAAGTGTTAGGATGTGTGCCTGATCACAGGACATTTGACGATTCCAAGATATTTAGCTCACACCGCAACTTGCAAAACCTTTCCTCATCCAAGGGCTTTGTGAAGATATCTGCCAGTTGCTCTTTAGTGTTGACGTGTATGATATCAATATCTTCCTTCATGACATGATCTCTGAGAAAGTGAAGACGAATTTCAATGTGCTTTGTCTTCAAGTGCTGAACTGGGTTGTTGGCAATCTTGATGGCGCTTTCGTTGTCGCAGTAGAGTGGTACATGTTTCAGATGGATGCCATAGTCCTTGAGAGTTTGCTTCATCCATAGAAGTTGAGCGCAGCAAGATCCAGCAGCAATGTATTCAGATTCAGTAGTGGAGAGTGATACACAGTTCTGCTTCTTTGAAGACCAACAGACAAGTGATCGTCCCAGAAAGTGACATGTGCCTGATGTAGACTTGCGATCCACCGGAGCGGCTCCAACCCAGCAAGCCTTTCTCGGGCGTCAGAGCCGGCTCCACCGCCTCCTTGGGACAGATCCGTCTTCCGGTGACCTTCGGCACCTATGACAACTTCCGCACGGAGCTAATCGACTTCGACATCGCCCCCATCGGCCTCCCATACAACGCCATCCTCAGCTACCCAGCACTAGCCCGATTCATGGCCGCGACTCACCCAGCGTACAACCTCATGAAGATGCCCGGGAGCAGCTGTGTCCTCACCATATCCGGAGACACCGAGGATGCGTTGCAAGTGCTCAAGCTCGTCTTCAAGACTGCAGCGGCGGTGCAGCCTGCCGACTCAAACGCCCCTGAGCCCAAGGGGGCTGCACCGGCCAAGAAGAAGCAGCTATTCACCCAAGACAAGGCAGAAACCAAGCAGATACTGGTCGACGAGGACGGATCCACTGATGCCACCTTCACCATAGGCGCCAACCTCGAGCCCGAGTAGGAGGAGGCCCTGGTCAAGTTCTTGCGCATGAACAAGAAGGTGTTCACATGGGAACCTGATCAGCTGGCAGGGGTCCCAAGGGGCGTAATTGAGCACCACCTCAACGTGTGCCCCAACGTGTGCCCCGTGAAGCAGAAAGCAAGACGAAAGTCCACTGAGAAGCAGGCTTTCATCATCCAAGAGACCCGCAAGCTGGAGGCGACAGGGGTCTATCGGTGTTCTGAGAATGGGGGTCCCCAGACTTGCCTGCTTGCAGCCTGCAGCGTGGCTCAAGGGGGGCCCAGCACGGCCCATCTTCACCAACACAAGCTCAAGACCCTCGCGAGGGGCCAAGCCTCGCGGGGCGGACGACGGGGAGCTTCCTCAGGCACGACCTCATCAGGCTGGCTCGCGAGGAGGCGGAGAGATCAAGGCGGGGTACCTCGCGAGGTGCCCATCATGCAAGCCATGACGACCAAGGGCGCCAGGCAGGCGCCAGCCCGCGCAGTGTCCATCTTTCCTCTTTGGTGCAAAGGGAGCAAGCGCAGGTGAGAGCATCCAGCAAAGGCATCCGTTTCGGTGCAACAAGACCAAGACCGTCGCAACGGCAGGAAGGAAGTCATTGTGGAGCCAAAGTAGGCGTCACCACGAGAGCCTTTGACAGGCGAGGACCAACTTTAGTCAGGATAAGTGTACCAGATGTTCCCCTTCAAAATGGCCAATTGTTGGCACCCTTCCTGCTCAATATTTGGGAAGAGGCCCAGTGCCTTTGCCTATAAATAGGACTAGCCACCCACAGGGTAGAGGCATCTCAGATTGATAGAGGGAAAAACCCCAGAGAGAGAGAAAGGCGACTGAACTCCTCCTAGCAGTTCATCGCCCCGGCCAACAGCAGACCCTCGTGAGGCTGTTCTTCCTTGTATTGTTCGTCACCATCAGCCCAAGAGGCAATCCACCACACCACAAACTAGAGTAGGGTATTACACCACAATGGTGGCCCAAACTAGTATAAACCTCGTGTCTCTTGTGTTGTTCTTTTCATAGCTTGGATCCTAGCGAGGCGGCGGGGTGCAGGTAGGTAGAGGGCGAGATCTCCACGCGCACCCTAGTGTTCGAACCTAGAGGGTCTGCCGGAACCCGAAATCCGACAGGGTCATTCGCGAGGTCCGATACCTAGATTGGTTGGCTAACCCGGTTGTCGTGCCAAATAAAGGAGGGAAGGAACGCATGTGTGTCGACTTCACCAACCTCAACAAAGCCTGCCCCCAGGATCCATTCCCGCTCCCTCGTATCGATCAGATCGTCGACTCCACCGTCGAGTGCGACCTGTTATGTTTCCTGGATGCCTTCTCTGGCTATCATCAGATCAAGATGGCGATAGAAGACGTGGAGAAAACGGCTTTCCTGACCCCGTGTGGAGTGTACTGCTATACATGCATGCCGTTCAGGCTGTGCAACGCAGGTGCGACCTTTCAGCGGCTGATGCACATCGCCTTGGGTCGGCAGCTCGGGAGAAATGTTGAGGCTTACGTTGATGACATTGTGGTGAAGTCTCGGAAGGCAAAAACCACAATACAAGACTTGGAGGAAACCTTCGTGACCCTCAACGAGGTGGACCTGCGGCTCAACCCAGAGAAGTGCGTGTTTGGAGTCCCCTCGAGCAAGCTCCTAGGCTTCCTCATGTCCCACTGGGGCATCGAGGCCAACCCAGAAAAGGTCAAAGCAGTCGAGGACATGAGCCCGCCGAAGACCCTCAGAGAGATGCAGAAACTCACTGGGCGCATGACCGCACTAGGACGCTTCATCTCCAAGTTGGGGGAATGAGCGCTGCCCTTCTTCAAGCTGATGAAGAAAAAGGGCCCCTTTGAATGGACTGAAGAGGCCGACAAGGCGTTCCAGGATCTCAAAAAGTACTTAACCAGCCCTCCGGTAATGGTGGCTCTGCGCCCTCAAGAGCCCCTGGTGCTCTACCTTGCCGCCACCCCCTACTCTGCCAGCGCAGCCCTGGTGGTGGTTAGGGAGGAGCGTTGGACCAAAGTCGCGGCAGCTGCCTGGGTCGAGGCAAAGCAGGATCAAAGGGGCCTCACAGAGACCGCTGCCACAGCCGAGAAGGATCGGCCGCCGCAGGGAAGTGCACTCGGAACAGAAGAGGCCCCTCTCCGAGGCGACCAGCCGCTGGGGGCTCCACTGTCTCGGGAGGCGCCGAGGCCTCCGGAGGACGCTAGCAGCACCAGCACTCCCAACCTCATCAAACACCCTGTGTACTTCGTCAGCACAGTGTTGCGGGACGCGAGGGCGCGGTACCCCATGCCCCAGAAACTCCTCCTCGCGCTATTGGTAGCCTCGCGCAAGCTGCGGCACTACTTTCAGGGCCATCCCATCAAGGTCGTCTTAGCATACCCCTTGGAAAGGGTACTCAGGAGCGCCAACTCAGCCGGAAGGGTCGCTGAATGGAACATCAAACTACAAGCATTTCAGCTAGAATTTAGTACGACCAAAGTCATCAAGGGAGCCGCACTTGCAGATTTCGTGGCAGAATGGACAGAAGCACCGGGTCTCGAGGCAGGCGAAGACCGATCACTTTCTCCGGGAAGTGAAGCACCGGATGGCTAGGTCATGTACTTTGATGGGGCGTTCTCCCGCCACGGCGCGGGAGCTAGCGCAGTGCTCGTATCCCCTACTCAGGACAAACTCTACTATGCCGTGCAACTCTGCTTCCAGCATGGAGAGAAGATCTCCAACAACATAGCAGAGTACGAAGGCCTGATAGCGGGCTTGAAAGCCACAATCTCCTTAGGGTTGAAGCGCCTCGCCATCAAGGGCGATTCACAGCTCCTCGTCAACTTCTCCAATAAGATATACGAGCCAAAGGATGAGCACATGGAAGCTTACCTCGCTGAAGTCCGCAGGATGGAGAAAAAATTCTGGGGGCCGGAGCTGCAGCATGTGCCTCGCGGCACTATTCAGGAGGCTGACGACATTACCAAGAGGGCGTCTAGGCGGCTGCCGCAGGAGCCTGGAGTCTTCGAGGAGCGGCTCTTCAGGCCCTCGGCGGTGCCGTCGCTATCAAGCACGGCGCAACCAAGGGAGCAGCCTCCTCAGCCACCTGCCTCGGGAGCTCCGGCCTGCGTCCCGGCCTCGGGGGCATGCCTGCTCCTGGCATTGGAACCTCAGGAGGGATGTTGGATCCTAGAGCTCAAGGACTACCTGATGCAAGGGATTCTGCCGGAGAACGAGGAGGAGGCGGAGCGTGTGGCATGGCAGGCCACGGCTTATTGCATCCAGGAAGGGGAGCTCTACAGGAAGCGGCTAAATGACGTGTCCCTGCATTGCATTTCCAGGGAACAAGGAAAGGAACTGCTGGCAGGCATACACAACGGAGACTGCGGGCACCACTCGTCGTCACGAACCCTCGTCGGCAAGGCATTCCGCGGTGGGTTCTACTGGCCCACAGCACTCAACAACGCTGTTGAGCTGGTGAAGGCTTGCGAGGCCTGCCAGTTTCATGCTAAACAGATCCATCAGCCTGCGGGGGGTCTGCAGACCATACCCCTCTCATGGCCGTTTGTAGTTTGGGGGCTGGACATTCTGGGCCCGTTCCCTCGGGTGCCAGGGGGCTATTGCTCCTGGGGCCCGGATTCACACGCTGCTGACCGACATGCTCGAAGTTGCTTCATGTATGCCTGTCCCCATGGGTTAGTGCCGCTTTGGGTTCACGACTAGCCATGTCGGCCCGGGTTTTTTGTCATATGGATGCTAGCGACACTATCATATACGTGATCCAAAAGGCGCAAACGGTCCCGGGCCAGGTAAGGTGGCACCCGTGGGAATACCGTGCGTGAGGCCGCAAAGTGATATGATGTGTTACATGCTAGATCGGTGTGACTTAGGATCGGGATCCTGACACCGACCGAATATTCCCTTAAGAACGCTAGCTTTCAGCTTCACCCAGTCTGAGGTACACATCCGGCTGACCCGGCAGTAACAATCGCAGAGGTGCTCCCTTTACCGCCTAGCCGAACAATCGGGAATGTAGGGGTAAGCACAGGAGCCAGACAACCCAGCTTGGCCAAAACTTAAGTCATATCGATGCATATAATGGTGAATAAAAGGTACATGCGAAAGTGTGACACATGTGTTGGGCATGAAGCCCGTATAAATAAGCTTCTGTTAAAGAAGCGCCCAGGTATAATGAGCGCGGATAGCGCGTCAGTTGTGTGCGAACAAGGCGCGAACGAGCCCTTAAAGGCTGTAAGAGAAAGGGAGGGAGAAGTGGAGAAATATAAGACAGCTAATGTGTAAAAATAGATAGAGGAAGGAGACGAACACAGAGTCCGGCGCTAGGCGTAGAATCTTCGGAGACGGGCTGCGTTCCATGGGTTCGGCTCGAGTCGGTTATCCGATGCATCTCGCAGACGATACGCTCCACCAGTCAGGACTTGGTCAATAATAAAGAGACCTTCCCATTTGGGCTTGAGTTTGTCCTTTTTCTTGTCCGGCAGGCGTAGAACTAACTCGCCAACATTGTAAATTTTGGCCCGTACTTCTCTGCTTTGGTATCTTCGAGCCTGCTATTGATAGAATGCGGAACGGGCTTTTGCCACGTCATGCTCCTCCTCCAAGGCGTCCAAACTGTCCTGCCGATCGAGTTCGGCTTCTCTTTCTTCGTACATGCGCACACGAGGTGAGTCATGAATTATGTCGCAGGGCAGAACCGCCTCTGCGCCGTATACCATAAAGAATGGTGTGTATCCAGTGGTGCGATTCGGCGTGGCCCGTAGCCCCTAGAGTACGGAGTCGAGCTCCTGTACCCAGTGCGTGTTAGATTCCTTGTGGGACCGCACTAATCTGGGTTTGATGCCGCTCATGATTAGACCATTTGCTCGCTCGACTTGACCGTTAGTTTGTGGGTGATAGACTGAAGCATATTCGAGCTTGATGCCCATGTTTTTGCACCAGAGTTTGACCTCGTCGGCCGTAAAGTTCATGCCGTTATCAGTGATGATGTTGTGGGGGACACCGTAACGGTGTACGACCCCTGATATGAAGTCTATCACCGGTCCGGATTCGGCCATCTTAACAGGCTTGGCCTCTATCCATTTGGTGAATTTATCCACCATGACCAGTAGGTATTTTTTCTTGTGGGTCCCTCCTTTAAGGGGTCCAACCATGTCAAGCCCCCAGACCACAAAGGGCCAGGTGATGGGTATAGTTTGGAGGGCGGTGGGTGGCATATGGCTTTGGCTAGCAAAGAGCTGGCAACCGACGCATCGTTGGGCTAAGTCCTGAGCATCTGCCCGGGGCGCCGGCCAATAAAATCATGTACGGAAGGCCTTGCTTACAAGGGCCCGGGCTGCGGCGTGGTGCCCGCTGAGTCCGGCATGAATTTCAGCCAGAAGATTCCGCCCTTCCTCTTCGGAGATACACCTTTGAAGGACTCCGGTGGTGCTTTTCTTATAAAGCTCTCCCTCATGGACTTTATAGGCTTTAGATCACCGCACTATGCAGCATGCCTCGTTTTGGTCCTCGGGAAGTTCCTACCTAGTTAGGTAGGCTAGGAATGGTTCTGTCCACGGGGCAATAACTGCCATTATTACATGGGCTGAGGATGTTACTTCGTTGGCAGAGCCTCCCGTTGTGTCAGAATGTTCGGTGTCGGGCAGTGCGGTTGGGTCCGGGCTATTATTTCCGGATTCCCCTTCCCATAATACGGATGGCTTGAACAGCCTCTCCAAGAAGATGTTGGGGGGACAGCATCGTGCTTTGCGCCAATGCGTGCCAAGACGTCTGCTGCCTGATTGTTTTCCCGAGCTATATGGTGAAATTCGAGCCCTTCGAACCGAGCTGACATTTTTAGGACGGCGTTGCGATAAGCTGCCATTTTCGGATCCTTGGCATCAAAGTCTCCATTTATTTGGGATATCGCGAGGTTCGAATCCCCGCGCACCTCTAGTCGTTGGATGCCCATGGAGACTGCCATCCGGAGACCATGTAGAAGGGCCTCGTATTCGGCTGCGTTGTTGGAGTCCGTATACATTATCTGGAGTACGTATTGAACTGTATCTCCTGTTGGGGACGTTAGAACGACGCCAGCCCCTAGACCAGCCAACATTTTGGAGCCGTCGAAGTGCATGATCCAATTGGAATATGTGACGTACTCTTTAGGGAGTTCGACTTCAGTCCATTCGGCGACGAAGTCGGCCAAAACTTGCGACTTAATAGCTCGCCGTGGCTTATAGGTTATGTCGAACGGGAGGAGCTCAATGGCCCAATTGGCAATCTGGCCCGTCGCATCGCGGTTGTTTATAATATCGTTAAGAGGTACTTCAGAGGCTACTGTTATCGAACACTCTTGAAAGTAGTGTCGCAGCTTCCGGGATGCCATAAACACCGCGTACGCTATCTTTTGATAAGGCGGGTACCGCGACTTGCATGGAATGAGGACAGTTGACACGTAGTAAACTAGCTTTTGAAGGGGGAATTTGTGTCCGTCCGTTTCTCGTTCGACGAGGAGCATTGCGCTTACAACTTGATAAGTTGCCGCAATGTATAATAGCATTGGTTCGCCGATGTTAGGCGCGGCCAGGACCGGGTTTGTTGCCAAAATGGCTTTTATTTCTTCGAGTCCGGCCATCGCGGCATCCGTCCACTCGAAGTGTTTGGTGCGCCGGAGGAGGCAATAAAGGGGTAATGCCTTTTCTCCCCAGCGGGAGATAAAGCGGCTTAGAGCCGCCACACATCCGATCAATTTTTGTATTTGTTTGAGGTCCTTTGGGATATCCAATTGTGACAGAGCTTAGATCTTGGCTGGGTTTGCTTCAATTCCTCTACCGGATACAATGAAGCCCAAGAGCTTTCCGGCTGGTACGCCGAAAATGCATTTTTCCGGGTTAAGCTTGATGTCATATGTTCGGAGGTTATCGAATGTGAGCCTCAAGTCGTCTACTAGAGTTTCGACATGCTTGGTTTTGACGACCACGTCATCTACGTATGCCTCCACTGTTTTGCCGATCTGGTTTGCCAGACATGTCTGAATCATGCGCTGATATGTTGCGCCGGCGTTTTTGAGCCCGAAGGGCATTGTGTTGAAGCAGAATGGGCCGTATGGGGTGATGAATGCCGTTGCGGCTTGGTCTGGCTCTGCCATCTTAATTTGATGGTAGCCGGAGTATGCCTCGAGGAAACACAATGAATCATGTCCTGCGGTAGCGTCGATAATTTGATCGATGCGGGGGAGGGGGAAGGGATCCTTTGGGCAAGCCTTGTTGAGGTCCTTGAAATCGAAGCATAGGCGCCAGGATTTGTCCTTCTTTGGTACTATCACCAGGTTTGCTATCCAGTCCGGATGTTTTACATCTCTGATGAATCCGGCCTCCAGTAGTTTGGCTAGCTCCTCTTCCATGGCTTGTCTCTTAGGTTCGGAGAAACACCGAAGAGCCTGCTTGACTGGCTTGAATCCTTGTAGGATGTTTAGGCTGTGCTCGGCCAGCCGGCGTGGGATTCCTGGCATGTCTGAAGGGTGCCAAGCAAAAATGTCCCAATTTTTGCGTAGGAATTCTCGTAGTGCGGTGTCTATATTAGGGTTTAATTGCGCACCGATGGAGGCCGTTTTTGTAGGGTCCGTTGGATGGACTTGGAATTTGACTATTTCGTCCCCCGGTTTAAAGGAGGTGGACTTGGATCTTTTATTGAGTATCACGTCATCCCTATTCACCGTGGAGCGCAGCGCAGTTAGTTCCTCGGCCGCTAGGGCTTCGGATAGTGCCTCAAGGGCTAGTGCGGCTGTCTTATTTTCGGCGCGGAGTGCTATGTCCGGGTCACTAGCAAGAGTGGTGATTCCGTTGGGTCCGGGCATTTTGAGCTTCATGTACCCGTAATGGGGTATAGCTTGAAAAATTGTAAATGCCTCTCGCCCTAATAGAGCGTGGTATCCGCTGCTGAACGGGGCCACTTGGAACGTGACCTCCTCGGACCTGTAATTATCCGGCGTGCCGAACACCACATCCAGTGTGATTTTTCCTGTACAGCACGCTTCCCGACTGGGGATTATTCCTCTAAAGGTTGTGCTGCTTCGCTCAATGCGGCTCCAGTCTATTTCCATTTTTGAAGGGTTTCCTCATAAATGAGGTTCAATCCGCTGCCATCGTCCATGAGTACCTTGGTAAGGCGAAAGCCGTCCACTATTGGACCGAGGACCAATGCGGCTGGTGCTCGGGCTGTTCGGAATTTAGGTTCATCACTGGCATTAAAGGTAATAGCCGTGTCACTCCATGGGTTTATTGTTGCTACTTGGTAGACTTCGGCAAGGCTGCGGAGTGTTCGTTTCCGCATATTATTTGATGCGAAAGTCTCGAAGACTGTTAATACCGTACTGGTATCCCTGGGCTGGTGCTCTGTGGATTCTGGAGTTAGAAGCTCTTCGCCACTTCTGGCCACCTGCCGGAGTATCCAACATGCTCTAAGGCTATGAGTTGGTGTGGTGCCCTCTGTACTATTAATTTTACAAGGTCCATTGAGCCATCCCTCCAGTACGGTTCCATGCCCTGTAGGGGGTTTTTGCTTTTTGGTGTTTAACCCAGGTGCCTGGCGATAATGCACCCTTTTATTTCAGACTGGGGTTGTATTCAGGGCTGGATTGTCCCAAAATTTTATTTCGGTTTTCCAGGCGCTTTCCATCGCACAGTACGTTCGTACTATGGACGCCAAGTCAGCAAAGTGTGTAATTTCACGGCGACTTATGGCGTTGAGGATTCCGTTGTCCGTGCAACTATTGCAGAAGAATGAAATTGCATCCTC
Source organism: Triticum dicoccoides (assembly GCF_002162155.2). Classification (NCBI taxonomy): domain Eukaryota; kingdom Viridiplantae; phylum Streptophyta; class Magnoliopsida; order Poales; family Poaceae; genus Triticum; species Triticum dicoccoides. Next base: position 144,862,249 of record NC_041389.1, on the reverse strand, counting down.
CTCGCGGCAGTCCTTTACCATGTTCATGACCAGGAGGAATCTAGCCCAGTAATGGTGTACTGTTTCTGCGGGCTCTTGCCGAATTTGGGATAGATTGCTTATGTTTGGGTGGGTGGGTGGAATTAAATCCGGAACCTCGCCCAATGTGAGACTCAGGGGCCAAGGAGTTTCCGAACTCGGAAGCTTGGGTTCTTGGATGTTGTCCAATGAATCTAGCCCGCTACCTGACTTTAGGTTCAGGGCTTGAGTGACGTCCTCCCCTCCGCGGGTATCCGGCTTGGAGGGATCGGGAATCCGGACATAACTAGTCCTTAAGATAGATGAAGGCTTGCCTCATTGTTCCTCCACCACTGCAACGTGATGGGTGACCTGGGGAGAGTTAATCTCTCTCGGATCGGGTTTAGGCCCAATCTGATCGTAGTCTGTAGCGACTCCCAGGGCGGCGATGCGATCCAAGAGCTCGTTTAAGAAAGAGAGCTCCATCGGATCTAACTGCTCGGCGAGTTTCGAGTTAATGTGAAGATTGCTTTCGATGACCCGAGAAGTCATCGTCGGCGCGGCGGCCTAATAGGCGGTCATAAAAAAACCGCCTAGCCGGAGAGTTTGGCCGATAGCCAAAGCTCCTTTAGCAACAGTGTCGTCTTTAAAGACGGGATGAGGCATCCTTCCTGATGGCGACGGCACAACGGAACTCTCAATGAAAGAACCAATGTCGGTGTCAAAACCGGCGGATCTCGGGTAGGGGGTCCCGAACTGTGCGTCTAGGCGGATGGTAACAGGAGAAAAGGGACACGATGTTTTTACCCAGGTTCGGGCCCTCTCGATGGAGGTAAAACCCTACACCTGCTTAATTAATATTGATGATATGGGTAGTACAAGAGTAGATCTACCACGAGATCAGAGAGGCTAAACCCTAGAAGCTAGCCTATGGTATGATTGTTGTTCGTCCTACGGACTAAAACCCTCCGGTTTATATAGACACCGGAGAGGGCTAAGGTTACACAGAGTCGGTTACAATGGGAGGAGATCTACATATCCGTATCGCCAAGTTTGCCTTCCACGCCAACGAAAGTCCCATTCGGACACGGGACGAAGTCTTCAATCTTTTATCTTCATAGTCCAGGAGTCCGACCAAAGGTTATAGTCCGGCCATCTGGACACCCCCTAATCCAGGACTCCCTCAGCGACCTTTTGGTGAACTGCACAAATCACTTTTTTATTAATAGTGTTTTGTGCAGTTGTACTAAAATGTCACACGGGCAACGTCTCTACATTTTAGTGCGACTGCACAAAGGGAGATTGGTTTTGCTCTATCCTCATCATCCAACTCCGAGACTAATGTTCTCCAAGTAGTTAGTCCTAAGAGAGACAACAAAGGTGACCGGTGATGTCTACTACGTAACCTTCTTATTGTAGACGTTGTTGGGCCTCCAAGTGCAGAGGTTTGTAGGACAGTAGCAAATTTCCCTCAAGTGGATGACCTAAGGTTTATCAATCTGTGGGAGGCATAGGATGAAGATGGTCTCTCTCAAACAACCCTACAAGCAAATAACAAAGAGTCTCTTGTGTCCCCAACACACCCAATACAATGGTAAATTGTATAGGTGCACTAGTTCAACGAAGAGATGGTGATACAAGTGCAATATGGATTGTAGATATAGGTTTTTGTTAATCTGAAAATATAAAAACAGCAAGGTAACAAGTGGTAAAAGTGAGCGTAAACGGTATTGCAATGCTAGGAAACAAGGCCTAGGGTTCATACTTTCACTAGTGCAAGTTCTCTCAACAATAATAACATAGTTGGATCATATAACTATCCCTCAACTTGCAACAAAGAGTCACTCCAAAGTCACTAGTGGTGGAGAATAAACGAATAGATTATGGTAGGGTACAAAACCACCTCAAAGTTATTCTTTCCAATCAATCTATTGGGCTATTCCTATAAGTATCACAAACAGCCCTAGAGTTCATACTAGAATAACACCTTAAGGCACATATCAACCAAAACCCTAATGTCACCTAGTAACTCCAATGTCACCTCAAGTATCCATGGGTATGATTATACGATATTCATCACACAATCTTAGATTCATCTATTCAACCAACACATAGAACCTAAAAGAGTGCCCCAAAGTTTCTACCGGAGAGTCAAGACAAAAATGTGTGCCAACCCCTATGCATAAGTTCATGGGCGGAACCCGCAAGTTGATCACCAAAACATACATCACATGTGATATCCCATTGTCACAACAGATACGCACGTCAAGACATACATCAAGTGTTCTCAAATCACTAAAGACTCATTCCGATAAGATAACTTCAAAGGGAAAACTCAATCCATCACAAGAGAGTGGAGGGGGAGAAGCAACATAAGATTCAACTATAATAGAAAGCTCGCGATACATCAAGATCGTATCACCTCAAGAACACGAGAGAGAGAGAGATCAAACACATAGCTACTGGTACATACCCTCAGCCCCGAGGGTGAACTACTCCCTCCTTGTCATGGAGAGTGCTGGGATGATGAAGATGGCCACCGGTGAGGGTTCCCCCCTCCGGCAGGGTACCGGAACAGGGTCCCGATTGGTTTTTGGCGGCTACAGAGGCTTGCGGCGGCGGAACTCCCGATCTATCCTGTTCCCCGAAGTTTTTAGGGTATATGGGTATATACATAGGAGGAAGAAGTATGTCAGGGGAGCCATGAGGGGCCCACGAGGGTGGAGGGCGCACCATAGGGGGGTGGGCGCGCCACCCTACCTCATGGCTCCCTCGTTTCTTTCCTGACGTGCACTCCAAGTCTGTCGGGTAGCTTTCCTTCCAAAAATAACTTCTCCAGAAAGTTTCATTCCGTTTTGACTCCGTTTGATATTCCTTTTCTTCGAAACACTGAAACAAGGGAAAAAACAGGAACTGGCACTGGGCTCTGGGTCAATAGGTTAGTCCCAAAAGTAATATAAAAGTGCATAGTAAAGCCCATAAAACATCCAAGATGGATAATATAATAGCATGGAACAATAAAAAATTATAGATACGTTGGAGACGTATCAGCATCCCCAAGCTTAATTCCTGCTCGTCCTCGAGTAGGTAAATGATAAAAATAGAATTTTTGATGTGGAATGCTACTTGGCATAATTTCAATGTAATTCTTCTTAATTGTGGTATGAATATTTGGATCCGAAAAATTCAAGATAAAATTTCATATTTTCATAAAAATAATAATATTTCAAGCGTACTAACTAAGCAATTATGTCCTCTCAAAATAACATGGCCAAAGAAAGTTCATCCCTACAAAATCATATAGTTTAGTCATGCTCCATTTTCATCACACAAGAATGCTCTCATCATGCACAACCCCGATGACAAGCCAAGCAATTGTTTCATACTTTAGTAATCTCAAACTTATAAACCTTCACGCAATACATGAGTGCGAGCCATGGACATAGCACCATGGGTGGAATAGAATATGATGATGGGGGTTATGTGGAGAAGACAAAAATTGAGAAAGTCTCACATCAACGAGGCTAATCAATGAGCTATGGAGATGCCCAACGATTGATGTTAATGCAAGGAGTAGGGATTGCCATGCAACGGATGCACTAGAGCTATAAATGTATGAAAGCTCAACAAAAGAAACTAAGTGGGTGTGCATCCTACTTGCTTGCTCACGAAGACCTAGGGCACTTGAGGAGGGCCATTGTTGGAATATACAAGCCAAGTTCTATAATGAAAAATTCCCACTAGTATATGAAAGTGACAAAACAAGAGACTCTCTATCATGAAGGTTATGGTGCTACTTTGAAGCACAAGTGTGGTAAAAGGATAGTAACATTGTCCCTTCTCTCTTTTTCTCTCATTTTTTTGGGCCTTCTCCTTTTTTATGGCCTTTCTCTTTTTTTTATTCCTCACTTGGGACAATGCTCTAGAAAATTATTATCATCACACTTCTATTTATTTAAAACTCAATGATTACAACTCGATACTAGAACAAAGTATGACTCTATGTGAATGCCTCCGACGGTGTATCGGGATATGTAATGAACCAAGAGTGACATGTATGAAAGAATTATGAATGGTGGCTTTGCCACAAATACTATGTCAACTACATGATCATGCAAAGCAATATGACAATGATGAACATGTCATGATAAACGGAACGGTGGAAAGTTGCATGGCAATATATCTCGGAATGGCTATGGAAATGCCATAATAGGTAGGTATGGTGGCTGTTCTGAGGAATATATAAGGAGGTTTATGTGTGAAAGAGTGTATCATATCACGGGGTTTGGATGCACCGGCGAAGTTTGCACCAACTCTCAATGTGAGAAAGGGCAATGCACGGTACCGAAGAGGCTAGCAATGATGGAAAGGTGAGAGTGTGTATAATCCGTGGACTCAACATTAGTCATAAAGAACTCACATACTTATTGCAAAAATCTACAAGTCATCAAAAACCAAGAACTACGCGCATGCTCCTAGGGGGATAGATTGGTAGGAAAAGACCATTGCTCGTCCCCGACCGCCACTCATAAGGAGGACAATCAAAGAACACCACATGTTTCAAATTTGTTACATAATGTTTACCATACGTGCATGCTACAGGACTTGCAAACTTCAACACAAGCATTTCTCAAATTCACAACTACTCAACTAGCACGACTTTGATATTATTACCTCCATATCTCAAAACATCATCAAGCATCAAACTTCCCGTAGTATTCAACACACTGGTAAGAAAGTTTTTACTAAACTTGAATACCTAGCATATTAGGATTATTTAAGCAAATTACCATGCTATTTAAGACTCTCAAAATAATATAAGTGAAGCATGAGAGTTCATCTATTTCTTCAAAATAAAACCACCACTGTGCTCTAAAAGATATAAGTGAAGCACTAGAGCAAACGACAAACTACTCTGAAAGATATAAGTGAAGCTCAATGAGTAGTCGGATAATTATGCAACTATGTGAAGACTCTCCCATTTAATAATTTCAGATCTTGGTATTTTATTCAAACAGCAAGAAAAACTAAAGAAAATAAAACGACGCTCCAAGCAAAACACATATCATGTGGTGAATAAAAATATAGCTCCAAGTAAAGTTACCGATGAACGAAGATGAAAGAAGGGATGCCTTCCGGGGCATCCCAAAGCTTAGGCTCTTGGTTATCCTTTAATATTACCTTGGGGTGCCTTGGGAATCCCCAAGCTTAGGCTCTTGCCACTCCTTATTCCATAGTCCATCGAATCTTTACCCAAAACTTGAAAACTTCACAAAACTTAACAGAAGATCTCGTGAGCTCCGTTAGCGAAAGAAAACAAAACACCACTTCAAGGTACTGTAATGAACTAATTATTTATTTATATTGGTGTTAAACCTGCTGTATTCCAACTTCTCTATGGTTTATAAACTATTTTACTAGCCACAGATTCATCAAAATAAGCAAGCAGCACAGTGAAAACAGAATCTGTCAAAAACAGAACAGTCTTTAGTAACTGGAACTCCAAAAATTCTAAAATAAATTTGGACCTGAGGAATTTGTCTAGTAATCATCTACAGAAAGAATCAACTAAATAGCACTCTCCAGTAAAAAGTTTTAGCTAATCTTGTGAGCGCTAAAGTTTCTATTTTTTACAGCATTATCATAAAGACTTCACCCAAGTCTTCCCAAAGGTTCTACTTGGCACAAACACTAATTAAAACACAAAACCACATCTAAACTGAAGCTAGATGGATTATTTATTACTAAAAAGAAACAATTAAAACACAAAACCACATCTAAACTGAATCAAGAAACTAAAATAAAATTGGGTTGCCTCCCAACAAGCGCTATCGTTTAATGCCCCTAGCTAGTCATGATGATTTCAATGATGCTCACATAAGACATAAGAATTGAAACATAAAGAGAGCATCATGAAGAATATGACTAGCACATTTATGTCTAACCCACTTCCTATGCATAGTTATTTTGTGAGCAAACAACTTATAGGAACAATAATCAACTAGCATAGGAAGGCCAAACAAGCATAACTTCAAGATTTTAAGCACATAGAGAGGAAACATGATATTATTGCAATTCCTACAAGCATACATTCCTCCCTCATAATAACTTTCAGTAGCATCATGAATGAATTCAACAATATAACCATCACCTAAACCATTCTTTTCATGATCTACTTGCATAAGAATTTTACTACTCTCCACATAAGCAAAATTCTTCTCATTCAGAATAGTGGGAGTATCATAAGAGACTTGAATACTATAATTTTTTTCCACATTAAAAGAGTAATGTTCATAAAAAGGGTAATCATAATCATGACAAGTTTTATAAATATAATCATCTCTACTTTTTATAGCATAAGTTTCATCACAATAATCATCATAAGTAGCAACTTTGTTCTCATCATAATCGATTGAAACCTCTTCCAAGATAGTGGACTCATCACTAAATAAAGTCATGACCTCTCCAAATCCACTTTCATAAATATTATATGATTCAACATCCTCCAAAATAGTGGGATCATTACTTCCTAAAGTTGACACTCTTCCAAACCCACTTTCATCAATATAATCATCATAAGTAGGAGGCATGCTATCATCATTATAAATTTGCATATCGAAACTTGGGAGACTAAAAATATCATCCTCAGTAAATGTAGCATCCCCAATCTTGGGACAAACATTAATTGCAGCAAATATATTCTCGAAAAGATCATATTCGTCAAACATAGCATCCCCAAGCTTGGGCCTTTTCATATCATATGCATAATCACTCTCATCATTAATAGTATGGATAGCACCAATAGTATAGCAATTATCATATTCTTCCAAGCAAGTGCCAAAAATATTTTCAATATCATAAGAAGTATCATTATCTTCCCAATCATAATCATCACAACAAGCAATAGGCATAACGAGATCATCATAAAATGCATCATCTTCCACAATTATTTTTGATTCATTTTTATGGGGCACAACAATAACAGGAGCAACATTATTTGGGAGAGATATCTTTTTACCTCTCTTCCTTTTTCTTTTCTTCTTCTTCACCACATCATGTGTGGGTTCAATCCTCTTTTTGGAGCTCCTTATTGATGAGATTGGTTGAATAGAATGCTCCTCCTCGTTACCTGATTCATCATAAGAAATAATAGGAGGATATTGAGAAGTCTCTTCCCTTTCATTAGTATTCTCTTCATCTTCTATTTGCTTTATTTTCTTTATGTAATTGGCAATATAAGGATTTTCAATGCAATTCACCGCACAATACATATAAATCTTCTCTAGATCAAAATCAAGAAATCTATCAAGATTAAACTTGGGAATACCCTCAGTTATACGTTTCATTTCCTCATACCCCAAAAGAAGACTAAGCTCTTTATGATGCTCAAGGGTAATCAAATTATTACAATTTTTTGATACGATTCGGTCATGAAACAATTTGCATTGGAGATTTAAATGACCATGTTCATTGCAAAGTTCACAAGGGGCACGAAAAATATTAAATTTTGAGCACAAACATCAAGACTTTCTTGCAACAATTTAGTTTATAAATACTTATGCCTCTTGCAATATCTATCTTCCCTATTTGGTGTATACTTGCAAACCCAATGCACTCCACAAAAATTGACATGTTTATAGGAGACATTTTCATCATAACTAGTGCAATCATCATTAGTACCATGGATATTCAAGGAGTTCATACTAACAACATTGCAATCATGCTCATCATTCAAAGATTTAGTGCCAAACATTTTAATACATTCTTCTTCTAACACTTTGGCACAATTTTCCTTTCCATCATACTCACGAAAGATACTAAAAAGATGCGTAAGAGGCAAACTCAATTCCATTTTTTAATTTTCTTTTATAGACTAAACTAGTGATAAACAAGAAACTAAAAGATTCGATTGCAAGATCTAAAGATATACCTTCAAGCACTCACCTCCCTGGCAACGGCGCCAGAAAAGAGCTTAGTTGACGGGGTGTGAGTGCCGCTTACCTAGCCTCCCCGGCAACGGCGCTAGAAAAGAGCTTGATGTCTACTACGCAACCTTCTTCTTGTAGACGTTGTTGGGCCTCCAAGTGCAGAGGTTTGTAGGATAGTAGCAAATTTCCCTCAAGTGGATGACCTACGGTTTATCAATCCGTGGGAGGCGTAGGATGAAGATGGTCTCTCTCAAACAACCCTGCGACCAAATAACAAAGAGTCTCTTGTGTCCCCAACACACCCAATACAATGGTAAATTGTATAGGTGCACTAGTTCGGCGAAGAGATGGTGATACAAGTGCAATATGGATGGTAGATATAGGTTTTTGTAATCTGAAAATATATAAACAGCAAGGTAACAAGTGGTAAAAGTGAGCGTAAATGGTATTGCAATGCTAGGAAACAAGGCCTAGGGTTCATACTTTCACTAGTGCAAGTTCTCTCAACAATAATAATATAGTTGGATCATAGAACTATCCCTCAACTTGCTACAAAGACTCACTCCAAAGTCACTTATAGTGGAGAACAAACGAAGAGATTATGGAAGGGTACGAAACCACCTCAAAGTTATTCTTTCCAATCAATCCGTTGGGCTATTCCTATAAGTGTCACAAACAGCCCTAGAGTTCGTACTAGAATAACACCTTAAGACACATATCAACCAAAACCCTAATGTCACCTAGATACTCCAATGTCACCTCAAGTATCCGTGGGTATGATTATACAATATGCATCACACAATCTCAGATTTATCTATTCAACCAACACATAGAACCTCAAAGAGTGCCCCAAAGTTTCTACCGGAGAGTCAAGACGAAAATGTGTGCCAACCCCTGTGCATAAGATCATGGGCGGAACCCGCAAGTTGATCACCAAAACATACATCAAGTGAATCACGTGATATCCCATTGTCACCACAGATACGCACGGCAAGACATACATCAAGTGTTCTCAAATCATTAACGACTCAATCCGATAAGATTACTTCAAAGGGAAAACTCAATCCATTACAAGAGAGTGGAGCGGGAGAAGCAACATAAGATCCAACTATAATAGCAAAGCTCGCAATACATCAAGATCGTATCGCCTCAAGAACACGAGAGAGAGAGAGAGAGAGAGAGAGAGATATCAAACACATAGCTACTGGTACATACCCTCAGCCCCGAGGGTGAACTACTCCCTCCTCGTCATGGAGAGCGCCGGGATGATGAAGGTGTCCACCAGTGAGGGTTCCCCCCTCCGGCAGGGTGTCAGAACAGGGTCCCGATTGGTTTTTGGTGGCGACAGAGGCTTGCGGCGGTGGAACTCCCGATCTATCCTGTTCCCTGAAGTTTTTAGGGTATATGGGTATATATAGGAGGAGGAAGTACGTCAGGGGAGCCACGAGGGGCCACGAGGGTGGAGGGCGCGTCCTAGGGGGGGTGGGGGCGGCCCCCTACCTCGTGGCTCCCTTGTTTCTTTCCCGACGTGCACTCCAAGTCTATCGGGTAGCTTTCCTTCCAAAAATAACTTCTCCAGAAAGTTTCATTCTGTTTTGACTCTGTTTGATATTCCTTTTCTTTGAAACACTAAAACAAGGGGAAAACAGGAACTGACACTGGGCTCTGGGTCAATAGGTTAGTCCTAAAAGTAATATAAAAGTGGATAGTAAAGCCCATAAAACATCCAAGATGGATAATATAATAGCATGGAACAATCAAAAATTATAGATACGTTGGAGACGTATCAAGCGGCTTCTTTTTGTGTGTTTATTGTTTCATCAACAGTCCTCTATTATCGTAATCACACTTAATATCTTTGGAACAGGGACACTCAGCTCTATTTTAGTGGAACTGCACAAAATGATTGGAATGTTGCATGATCCAGACAGTTACCTTTTTTCCCAACATGCCTTGTTGATTTAGACAGAGTTGGGCGACGTTGCTGCCAATGAAAGCATGGATCAATTTTAATTTAACACCTTCTCACAACTTTGTCTTCAGTTGTGATGTAAATATTAGCTCTGATCTGCTAATAATTGAGATTCATTAGCAAGGAATTAATTTTTTATTGTTTCCGAAAGAGCATCGATGGAAAGACACACGAAACAAAAGCTGAAAGCTCACATCATTGTACAATTTCAGGTCGCCAAAAAATTATTTGTATATTACGTCAATTATGTAAACAAATGCGGGAAGCTTGAGAGCATTGCCAGAAGCCTCTTCAGCATCAGGGTCCATGTGCCATGCACAAAATAATACTCCTTCGTTCCTAAATATTTATCTTTTTACAAATTTCAAATGGGCATATTTTAGAGTGTAGATTCACTCATTTTGCTTCGTATGTGTACTCCCTCCGTTCCTAAATATTTGTCTTTCTAAAGATTTCAACAAGTGACTACATACGGAGCAAAATGAGTGAATCTACACTCTAAAATATGTCTATATACATCCGTATGTAGTAGTCCATTTGAATCTCTAAAAAGACAAATATTTGAGTAGTCACTCATTGAAATCTCTAGAAAGAGAAATACTTCGGAGTATATTTAAGAACCGAGGGGGTAGTGCACAGCCGCATGGGAGACTCAGACCGGTCATTGCGCCACATTAATAGTGAGTAATGAGCAGTCAAATCATAAGCCCCACCTTTCCTACTGTAAGTTGCTCGGAAGAAGCAACCATCAATACGCTCTTCTTTGAATCTGCTCATACTACTCCATCCGTCACTATTTATAGAGCGTGCTTCAGAAAAAGAAAAAATCTCTGGGTCCAAGGCAACTAGCGATCAGCCTAAAAAATAGCATTGGTAGTTATAGCACGGCGTCTATTACTAGAGGAAATAATGAGCACACACATGCATGCAGTGCTTCCACCCCGGGTACACACATGCAAGCGCTTACTCCACTTGTAGTACATGGAGAGAAAATTGTGGACTTGATTGCGGTTACCATGCCCTAATTAATTGAGCATTAAACCAAACGCATCTAAAGTCTCTCTGGTGGTGGAAATGCATTGAGAGAAATGCATCATAATGAAGCGCGCCCTATAAACTGTGATGGATGGAGGAGTAGTATGAAGGTGCAAAATCAAGTATGCGTATGGCCAGTTGGTCAATGCACCTCCTCTTGGCATATCACTGACATGTGGGACCGGAGTGTGAGCAAACCAATCTCAATTAACGGCAAAATGTCCAACCCGCCGTTTCTTGAGAGAGACGAGGAGCGAGAACACACAGACGGGCTCGCACGGAGGCCAAGATATATTCGAGCATGGTTGATCGATATCATCATTACATGTTGGGCTAGCGTTTTCCACCCTTCTCCGGAATAAATGTGTACTTTATCAGAGAATAAAAAAATAAGAGTACAGACACTCCACCATGCGGTTCTAGTAGTAGTACTACTCGTACTACTAAACCTTGCGCTTGGCTCTTCGCCTCTTCGTGAAGTCGAACAATGATGGTACTCCGCATCACTACAAAAAAAGACACATCCATGACATTTTGGGCCGAACAAATTTTTTTCTATCGTACATATGACACTTCTATGACGATAATTGTGACAAAACCCGGTATCATCACAGATGTGGTGGGCTCCTACTTCTATGACAAAAAATCATGACAGAAAATGGGCTTTTCGTCCTGGGCGGGCCGGAGACGCAGCTGCATGACATTCTTTGGGCCGTCCATGACGGAAAAAACCGTGGTAGAAGCGAGGGCGAGGAAAATTTCGGGGAGTTCCCGGTTACGGTGGGAGGTCGGGGGCCGAGCGATGCGCGTTTCTCTCGTACACGTACGCGCGTCTGTGCGAGGCATTGGCTCTAACTGAAGCCGAGCGAGGCGTTCGGCTCTAACTGAACCCCAGCGATTGCACTGCAGGCTACGCGTTACTAAACCCGAGGGATCGATCAATGGCTGTTAACTGAACCTTTTTTTTGACCGTAAATACTAGGGGAAACCCCCACTGTGAAAGAATAAATTAAATGAAAGGTGATAGAGTTACATGGTTAATTACAGATCCATTTCCCTTTGGGAAAGGACAGAAAGACTCCTTTATTGGAGGGAGGACAGAAGCAAAGGAATAAAGTTTTTGTGCTTCTCCTTAACTCTATAAGTTAGGAGGGAAAAATCAACTTTGAATCTACTAAGCCAAGCATTACGGGACGGCGCAATCCCTCTGAAGTGTTTGTTGTTTCTTTCTTTCCATATACTCCACGCCGCCAGAAGGAAAACTTCCATGCAGAGTGGTCTTCCCCAAGTGTCTTTCATCATTGAGATTTTGGATAGACTAGGCTCCCCTTGTGGCCAGGCAATACCTAGAGTGGCCCAACATTGGGTACTGATATCACATCCAAAGAACAAATGCTCTAGGGTTTCCTTAATGCGTTGCCCACATAGAATGCAATCATAGTTGTTTTCGATGTTGTAATGACGTCGCTTAAGCATATTCCTTGTGTTTAGTCGGTCCGAGAGCAAGAGCTAGCCAAAACTTTGATTTTCATGGTTGATTTGGATTTCCAGAGCCAATGAAAGGCACGATGACATTGGATGTCTCGGAAGCAGAAGGCATAGTACTTGCGAGTGGTATAGTCATTGTCTCCCCAAACATACGTCCAAATGTCCTTGTGTTGCGAAGCACTCGACAACAGTGTATCCCTGGTATCTTGTTGAATTTGTCTCACTTCCTCATATGCTTGTGGGGATAGGGGTAGATGAAATGCCTCATGCAGTGACGTGATGGCCAAGAAATCTTTTACCGAGGTGTCCTCTTCAGTGGCATACGAGAAAGCACGCGGGTAAGTGTCTGCTAGGATGCCATTACACCAGTCGTCTTTCCAGAACAGGACCGTGGTACCAGTTACCACCTGGATTTGAGTTATTCCACGAAAAATCGGCATGAGCTTGGATACGTCTCTCCACCAGAAAGAACCGCAGGGGTCCGTTGCATGTGGGATCTGGCTGTCATAGTAGGTATCCTTAACCAGCTGAACCTAGGGCACATCCCAATTGTTGTAGAATTTGTGAAGAAATTTTAGGAGAAGAGCGTCCCCTTGGATTCTAAGGTCGATGACCCCGAAACCTCCACAATCTTTGGGTTTGCACACCATATCCCAAGATGCCAAGGAGTTACATTTGTCACCTTGATCAGTTTTTTGGTCCAGAGGCATTCGCGTCTAATCTTGTCCAGCAGCTCAATTATTTTGGTAGGTAAGCGCAAGGTGCATAGTGCAAATATGACCAAAGAGGTAATCACAGAGTTAAGCAGTGAAAGCTTCCCACCATAGGACGTCATGTTGAGGGTGGCAAAAAGTCTTCTCTCCACCATGCAAACAAGGGGCATGAGATCAAGAACTGTTGGCCGTGTTGTTCCTAGAGGCAGACCTAGATATGTAAATGGCATTTTCCCAACAACACATCCAGAGATACGGGCCAACTGATTGCAACGGTCTGTAGGGCAGTTAATGGGTATAATTGTTGACTTGTGAAAGTTGATCTTCAATCCAATGGATGTTGCAAAATCAGTTAGAATGTTTTTCAGTATCAAGGCTTGTCTTGGGTAGGCTGGAAGGACAAGAATGGTGCCGTCTGCGTATTGGATTACTGGGTAGTCTTGCTGGTTCGGTGCAGGGAAGGCAGTTGGATTTCATTACGTGCAAAGGCATCATTAATTGCCTCTTGTAGGAGATCGGCTGCAAGGACAAAAATAAGAGGGGAGAGCGGATCGCCCTGTCTCACCCCACATTTGCAGTAAAACTGGCGTCCTGGAGTGCCATTAAGGAGGACGGATGATTTACCCGACGAGAAGATGCACCTAATCCAATTCAACCATTTGTCTTTAAAGCCCATGCTCGCCATAATTTCAATCATAGCCTCATGTTCAATGGTATCAAAGGCCTTGGCAAAGTCCAGTTTCAGAAGAATGATTTCCTTTTTTGAAGATTGGCATTGGTAGATGTATTCACACGCCCATGCGAGGCAATCTTGAATGGATCGTCCCTTTAGAAAACCATATTGGTTGCGATGAATTATCTTCAAGATGACTTTTTGGAGCCGGTTCGCCAAGATTTTTGTGACAACTTTCAGGCAGGAGTTGAGTAATGTGATTGGTCTGTAATCATTAACTGAGGCTGGGGAGTTTATCTTAGGGATCAGAGTAATGAATCCATCGTTTATACTCTCCAAATTAAGTCCCCCCTCATGGAATTGGTTGCACAATTGATAGAAGTCTTGTTTTATGATGGGCCAACATTTTTTAAGGAAGACCCCAGAGAAACCATCAGGACCAGGAGCGCGATCCGCGGGCATTTCCATGATGACCCTATCAATCTCATCATTTGTGAACGGAAGAGTTAGCTGATCAAGACCCTCAACTTTCTTAGTGATGCGTGATAGATCAAATTTCATAGAGTGTTGTTTAGCTGTGCCCATTCTTTGCTTGAATGTTTCGAAAATAATTGATTCCTTGGCAGCATGGTCATCCACTGTGTCCCCATTATCAGTGGTGAGAGTGGCAATATTGTTCCTCCTATATCAGTGGTGAGGCCATGGCTTGAAAAAAATTTGAGTTCTCGTCTCCGAATTTGACCCATCTCACCGTGCAACGTTCCTTCCAATATAATTGCTGATATTTGAGTAACCTCAGTATGTGATCTTTCAAAAAATTTCTAAAGTTTCCCTTTGGAATTGTTAAAGTTCTTTTGTTTTCCAGCTCATCCAGCTCATTAAGCACGTTATTGGAGTTCGCAATTGCCACTGAGAGCTTAGATATCCCTTTGCTCCAATGCTTGAGATCTCGTCTTAGGTTCTTGAGCTTTCTACATAGAACAGTCGCGCAGTTCGTTGATTTGACCTGTTTAGCCCAGGATTTTGCCACTGTATCCATAAACCCATGATGATGAATCCAGTAAGATTCAAATCTGAACAATTTTGAACGGGGGATAGATGTTTCAATTGTGACTACACATGGAGTGTGATCGGACACGGGTTTACCTAGAGGTTTAACCAGGGTTTTGGGATAGGTGGTGGTCCAACTATTGCTGGTAAAGAACCAATCTAACTGTTCAAGTAGTGGGTCCACTTGCATGTTGCTCCATGTGAAAGAGCATCCCTTGATTGGTAATTCAATTAGGCTTTGTGATCGAATGAAGTCATTGAATATTATCATGTCATTAACATTACCCCCAGGTTTATTACGGTTATCAGGTGCACGGATGAAGTTGAAGTCGCCCAGGAAGAGCCAGTTTTCATGAGAAGGTATATCAATCTGAAAGAGCCAGTCGATGAAGTGTTGACGCTGCTCTCCTTGGCAGGGCCCATAGATATTAGCGAGTGTCCATTGTTGACCGGATTGTGTGGAGGTGAACCTAGTAACAAGCGCAAAATCTTCAGAGAATAGGGTGACAGCTGAGAAGACCGAACTGTTCCAAACCGTCAGAATTCCACCAGAAGCCCCGCGGGAGGCAACAAAATCAAACTTGTCAAAGTTACGCGGGCAGCAAGATTTAATAAAAGATAGATCAAAAGAGGTCTTTTTCATTTCTTGCAAACAAACGACAGAACACCCACTAGACCTGATAGCATTCGAGAGCGCCAACTGCTTATCATCCGAGTTTAACCCACAAACATTCCAACACAAAACATTCCAGTTCACTAACGAAGACATTTAAATAAAAGAGGGTAAACAATTAAGACGAGGCATCCGGCTCCTCCTCCAGTGGAGCCATGAGAGCATCTTCAGCGAGCTCGGCAGGGGGTATAGCACAAAGGTTAGTGCCGATGTGATGAATGACATTGATAGGCGTTGGAGGGGGGACTGGCTCCACAACAGAGTCACTGATCCTCATAGCAGCTGGGACCACCCTAGGCTTAACCTTGGAGGCTTTCATTTTGGTGTCAGAAACTGGATGGGTGCGAGATCCATCATACTTGTTGGAACGGGCGCTTCGGCGCAGAGAGATAGAGCATTTAGGCACCACGGCTTTTCCCTTGCGAATGTTACAGACAACAGCTTCATCAGAATGAACAGTGTCAGCCCTGATCGAATGGTCCTGTAGCACCTCATCAGACACAGGATTAGGAGCAAGCAAAGGATTTTCCCGGCTGGAATCCGTAACAGGAATGTTCTCCAACTTAGGTATAGCACTAGAGGTATCCGAAACCTCCAAATTGAACTCCTCAGACTGATCATTATACATAGTCAAGTCCCAGTTACCTGCAGCTGCAAAGTCCTCAGTCAAGACAGGAGCATTATCATGGTATGTGATGGTCTGAGTGACCGAAGTGACAGTTAAATTCCCATCATTCTCTGAGAGAGTGAAGTTCAGAGCCACACATTTGTGTTTAAAACCATAGTTGGAGCTCCAGGGGCCATAAGATGCAATTATGTGCATGATAGCAGCTTTCAGGTAGGTGTTAAACCAGAGCATTGGCACACAGTCATTCAAAACCATGGTTGGGACAAAACCACCTTGAGCAGACATGTTTAAGACCATTCCAGCATTTGTCACAGTGAGAGAGATATCCAAAGCATTAATTTCGTGAGGTGGAGCAGAGGAACTGGAAAGAGCCAGGTTAGCAGAGCTGGATGCCTCCTGGGGCCAGAACTGATTCATCAAACTAACAGGTACAAGCACATATGATTCAGAAGCAGTAGCACTGGAGTCAGTGCTGCCTAAAACAGAAATTTAATCATTCCAAGCCGATCCAGGGCTGTCATGGAGGTTGTTCTGTGGCACAATGCCATGATTGACTTGCAGTCCTTCTCCAGCTAGCCATTTCTGGAAGTTGTAGAGCATGGGTGGAGCCTGAGGTGGCTGTGGGGGCCAGACTCCCCACTCTGGGTGAAAATCCACATCATTGCCTTCATCCACAACAACATTTTCACTGTCACTTTCACCCATGTGTGCATTAGCAGCAGCATTCTGGAGCTGCCAATTGTGCAGTTGCTGCTGATAAATCTGCTCTGCAGTCAGGCCATTGCCATACAGGGGATGTGGAATGCCATCAGCTGGGGGTGGATCTTCACCAGTCGGAGGAACATCAAGCAGGTGTGCATTCCAGTCTGAACTTCTTAGGATGGTAACTACCACAGTCCAACTCTGCCTAGGGCCACCCAACTGACGCATAACCAAGCTCTTACGAACCAAACGCAGGTGAATCAGTCTAATTTTAAGCAAAACAAACTTCCTATCATTCCTGGGATTATTCCACTCAATCAAACTACCGAACTTGTCAACAGATTTGTGAATGTAGTGCTGTGTCTGGTAGTCATAGGGAAAGCCAATGTAAAGGATCCAAACTTCTGGACCAAAAGTGGTGAGCCTCATATTTAAAGCAGCATCATGCGGAACAAAAGAGATCACAGTGTATTCATCGGCCTCATCCTCATCTAATTCAAACGTGGTACCAACTACTGCATCTCGAACCAAAGAATCGACGAAGCCAAATATGGCAATACCAAGCGGATGATCATCAACTTCAGTAGGGAAGAACTGGGATTCGTGGAGCAAACCTTCCACAGTGTGACGCAGCTGAGCCTTGCGGTGATGAGGGACAAAGCGGTTTGCTTCCGCAATAGCCAGGAAATCATGGCGCAAGGGGGGCACCGGGCTGATCACCATGTCATCACGCACTCTTCGATCCGGCGGTCCAAGCTCAATCGTTAAACCATGGGGCAGGTAGGGTATGACATTGAGGGGGAAATTCGCCATGGAAGAGGAGAGCGGAGGGGCAGAGGCTGGAGCAGAGGTGTGTGCAGAGTACAATGAAGAAGGCGTATCGGCAGCGGGGATGGAGGGCATAGGTACCCGGACGCCTTGATCAAAGTGTCTTTGCCGGCAATCAGCCGCCACGTGTCCCTGGTGGCCACTGGATGGGCATCGTGTGGTCATCGTCACCTGACTAGCAGGGGGGTCATTAATACACTTTCCCATAAATGGGTGATTTTGATTATCTGATGTGTTTGACGGATTATTTTCTACCATCCTGTTATTGATTGAGGACCGGTGGCAATCCTGATAATCAAGTAATGTATCAGAATAAATAGGTAAGCCCTCCAAATTAGTATCGGTATCATTAATGCGCAGTGCCCTTTTAGGTAAGATTTGATTTGTGCCATATTTATGCGCAATTTATCCATATGGACTCAGGGCAGAGTGTTTGGGCCTCCAATATAATCGTGTCACGTTGGGCCTCTTGCAATTTTTGAGAGTATGGCCTAGGCAACCACAGTCATGACATTGGTAACGGGCTGGGCAGGCAAAGAATAGATGGTGTGAAGATCCACAGGTGACACAGGCTGATGTACGCACTTGGGCTGGCGCAGAAGTTGGACACGTGCATGGCCTATCAAAACAGACAGAGCAATAGGTGCCCGGGCATTTAGGTGCCAAATGATCATTGTCTCCACAGATTGAGCATATCATTAATGTGTCATAAATGAATTGAGGAGTCGGGACAGAGGAGATTTTCCAAGTTGAAGCAATTTTGTCCTCAGGGATTCCAGCGTTATGATGATCCAAAATATGTCGTAGCATGAAGCGGGGGAGGAGTTTCCATTCCTCGGATTTGAATTTATGGCCCATAAATTTCCCCTTGATATTCTCCGAAGAATTATTACAGGGCGCTTTGAGATGAATTTTGAATCCACCAATATCCAATGCCATTGGTATGGTCTCATGAGTGACGACCTCCTTAATATTAGCGTTGATTGGGCATTGGAAGCTACCAATAGACAACTCAGCAGGTAGTAAATGCTCCCTAGAATCTAGGGATTGAACCATATCAGGCACATCCTGTCTGGAAACCGGAGCTAGCCGGGCAGCCGCCGCCGACGAGGATTCCGATAGATCATCTCCACAGCTAGGGGCAGTAAAAAGACCAAATTTTGAAAAAACCTCCATGGATGCAGCATCACAAATCATTCCCTTCTGAGTAAAAGGTAACTTAGATTTGATCGCCACAGGGGAACGAGCCAAAACCTCAGGTATTGGTTGATCAAGATGCCAACTTAAACATGAATCTTTGGAACCACCAGTATCCGGACGGTAGAGGCTTAAATGATAGATGAAATCCGGCCAAACTCTGTCTTTGAGACCATAGATGAAATGCCCAACTCTATTAGAAGCAACTGAAAATCTGTACCTTCTTCCATTCAAGTGGATCACATTGAGACCAGATGGAAGACCACCAATACAACATTGGAGAGCGATAGCAACCGATTCCTCATTGAGTAAGAAGGAAGCCGAAGAGAAGTGTACCACCAAGAAAAATTCCTTGGTTCCACCAGAGGGGGAAAAATGGACAGAAGAGCCAAAACGTCGACGCACTTGATTCGCGACCGCAAGGCCGGGGGAGAAATCCCAGTGCAACAGTCCCTCCATTGAACCCTAAGATCAGGGGAGTTGTGGCCGCCGGTGCCGGAGTGGCAGCCGGCGTGAGAGGGGAGGTGGCCGCCGGGGCCGGAGTGGCCACCGGCGGTGGTCGCCTTGGAGGAGCCTAGAGGAGGAGGAGCCGAGGCCGTTGTAGTTAACCTGTTCGAGCGATTCCTTCGCTACTGCTGCTAACTGAAGCCGATCGATGCTGCCTCTGGATGAAAAGTGAGCGTT
>NC_041389.1:144841541-144842671 GCF_002162155.2 Triticum dicoccoides | reverse complement strand
GCAGTGTGACTGGCATATAACCCCAGGTTTTTAGTTTTGTGAGGTTGTAGATTCAGTTAGTGCTCTGTTTTTTGGGTCTTTGATTATTGTTTTGCTCCACTTATTTTTGTACGTATAGGGAACTGAACCTTACCTGCATGCATGTGTTTGTACTTGAATGTGCCCTTAGTAAGTTGAATGGATATCATGACTAACCAAAAAATATTATCTGAATATGCTAAAAGGGTAAGGAACCTAAGGCTATCGGTTCTAGGGTGAAGTTCAAAAAAAATTCCATAACAAAATAGAACTGAATTAGACATTGCTTTATAATACACTACAAAAAAAAAGACACATCCGTGACATTTTGGGCCGAACGATTTTTTTTCTGTCATACATATGACACTTCTATGACGATAATTGTGACAAAACCCGGTATCATCATATATGTGGTGGGCTCGTACTTCTATGACAAAAAATCATGACAGAAAATGGGGTTTTCGTCCTGGGCGAGCCGGAGACGCAGCTGTATGACATTCTTTGGGCCGTCATGACAGAAAAAACCGTGGTAGAAGCGAGGGCGAGGAAAATTTCGGGAAGTTCCCGGTTACGGTGGGTGGTCGGGGCCCGAGCGATGCACGTTTTTCTCGTACTCGTACGCGCGTGTGTGCGATGCGTTGGCTCTAACTGAACCCGAGCGAGGCGTTAGGCTCTAACTGAACCCGAGCGATTGCACTGCAGGCTACGCGTTACTGAACCCGAGCGATCGATCGATGGCTGTTAACTGAACCCGATTGAGCGATTGCTTCGCTACTGCTGCTAACTGAAGCCGATCGATGCTGCCTCTGGATGAAAAGTGAGCGTTGCGGGGGGTTTGGATGAACAGTGAGCGGTGGGGGTGGATGAACAGGACCTCGTGGCGTTGCCTTTGTATGAACAGGACCCCGATCGATCGAGCCGGTTGGGGCTGGATGAACAGGACCCCGTGGAGGGCTGGATGAACAGGACGACCCCGTGGAGGGTTGGATGAACAGTAGACGGTGGAGGGGTGGATGAACAGTAGCCCGTGGAGGGGTGGTTGAACAGGAGCCCGTGGAGGGGTGGTTGAACAGTAGCCGGTGGAGTAGCGCGCGGTGGAGGCTGGATGAACA
>NC_041389.1:144829948-144841531 GCF_002162155.2 Triticum dicoccoides | reverse complement strand
TGGATGAACAGTTCCTGGTGGGGGTGGATGAACAGGACCCCGTGGTGTTGCCTCTAGATGAACAGGACCCCGATCGATCGAGCCGGTTGGGGCTGGATGAATAGGACCCCGTGGAGGGCTGGATGAACAGGACCACCCCATGGAGGGCAGGATGAACAGTAGATGGTGGAGGGCTGGCTGAACAGTAGCCCGTGGAGGGGTGGTTGAACAGGAGCCCGTGGAGAGGGCTGGTGAACAGTAGCCGGTGGAGTAGCGCGCGGTGGAGGCTAGATGAACAGGAGCCCGTGGATGAATAGTCGTAGGTGGAGGCTGGAGGAGGTCGACGGTGGATGAACAGTAGCTCATGGAGGCTGGAGGGAGTCGACGGTGGAGATGAACAGTATCCCGTGGAGTCCCGTTTTGCGCTACGCCACACCCCTTCTGATGAACAGGACCCCCGTTTCGACCGTAGGAGGTCCGTTTCGTCCGTTTTGCGGTACGCCACACCCCTCCCGATCAACAGGACCCCCGTTTTGACCGTAGGAGGTCCATTTCATCCGTTTTGTGGTACGCCACAACCTTCCCGATCAACAGGACCCCCGTTTCGACCGTAGGAGGTCCGTTTCCTCCGTTCTGTCGTACGCCAGGCCTCGTTTCCATCGCCTGTTCCATCCAAGCCCTCCCGATGAACACGATCACGCATTCCGTTCCGACCCAGCCGGTTGGCTCCCACGTGTTCTGTTGCCTCCCGATGAACACGAGCATTCCGTTGTCTCCCCATGAACACGAGCATTCCGTTGCCTCCCCATGAACACGACGACAATGTTGTTTCTCCGTTCCGACCCAGCCATGTCAACGATCCCTCGCCATACGTATGCGCGAGTAGGCGTTCGAGACCCCGCCCGTATGTACACATAGGTGGCCGTATTTTCTTTCTTGCACCCTGGCCGCCTGTACTACGACACGTGCGTGCCTCTACATCCACCAGTATATATGTACGTACACGTTCGCGACCAGAATGACGATGCTATGTACGCTTCGACCAGGTGGGTCCCGACTGTCAGGCACTTCCTTGCGTGCGAAGATGTAACTAGTGGGTCCCAGCAGTCAGGGGGGCGAATCGTTTTGTTTTTTTGTTTTGCCGGACGCACTTCCTTGCATGCGAAGGTGTAGCTGGTGGGTCCCAGCAGTCAGGGGGGAAACGATTTTTTCGCGAAATATGATGGCCCATCCAGTGGGTCCCCGTTGTCAAGTGGAGGAATAATTATTTTGCATGTAATAAGGAGGCACTTCCTTGCTGCGGCTGTGGACGCAATTGTCAGCCTCTCCACATACAGTCCATGTCCGATGGAAGTCATTCCTTCACCACGTTGACCACGCCGCGCCGAGAGCACCAGGGCGGTGGATGACGGCGAGCCCTAGGAAGGGGACGACGGGGAGCTGGGGAAGACGCGGCAGTGGAAGCCCGCGCGGAGAGGAGTATGAGGGTTCACTGATTCAGCTGCGGTGTGAGGCTGCCATCACTGCAGGGCCTGGCCAGCGGTGGTAATAGTAGGGGGTGGTGAGGCCTCCGCGGCAACATAGCTGGCCACGGGAGGCAGGAGCATGCGGCACGACCGTCGCTGCTTTGGGCGGCTGGAGCAAGAAGACCAGAGTTTGAAGAAGCACTACGGCCGTTGGATGGACATCGTACAATCACTGGAGCTAGAATCGTTCATATTGACTAAAGTTGACAAAGGCCCCCGTCCCAGTCAACTTAGTAGGCCCACAAGTCAGCCTCCCACCATGGTGGGTCCCAGCTAGCAGGGGGAGTATTCATTTTTTTGTGCGTAATAAGGAGGCACTTCCGGTGGGTCCGAGCAGTCAGGGGGGAAACGTTTTTTTCGCGAAATAAGGTGGCCCGTCCGGTGGGTCCCTGCTGTCAGGTGGAGGAATAATTATTTTGCGCGTAATAAGGAGGCACTTCCTTGCGGCTGCCTGGACCCAGCTGTCAGCCTCTCCACGTACAGTACTCTTCCGATGGAAGTCAGTCGTTGACCACGTTGACCACACCGCGCCGAGAGAACTAGGGCGGTGGTCTGGACGATGGCGAGGCCTAGGAAGGGGACGACGCAGAGCCGGGGAAGACGCAGCAGTGGAAGCCCGCGCGGAGAGGAGTAAGAGGGTTCACTGGTTCGGCTGCGGTGTGAGGCTGCCGTCGCCGTAGAATAACAGGGGGTGTGGGTGAGTGGA
Organism: Triticum dicoccoides; assembly: GCF_002162155.2. NCBI lineage: Eukaryota > Viridiplantae > Streptophyta > Magnoliopsida > Poales > Poaceae > Triticum > Triticum dicoccoides. Next base: position 144,839,320 of record NC_041389.1, on the reverse strand, counting down.
GGGATGACCTGGCTACCAGTGGGAGTAGTATGGGGGCGGTGAGGCCTCCGCGGCAGCACAGCTGGCCACGGGAGGCAGGAGCAGGCGGCACGACCGGCGCTGCTTTGGGCAGCTGGACCAAGAAGACCAGAGGTTGAAGAAGCACTACGGCCGTTGGATGGACATCGTACGGCCACTGAAGCTAGAATCGTTTATATTGACTAAGTTGACAAAGCCCTTGGTATGCTCCAACTTAGTAGGCCTACAGGTCATCCTTCGAAACGGTGCACCCCAGATGTCAGGGGGAGGAATCATTTTTTGGGCGGCCGAAGCTAAGAATATCCGAGATTGAAGAAGAAGCACGACATCCGTTGGATAGACATCCAATGGCCACTGCTGCTAGAACCGTGTGTTGACTATAATAAGTTGGCAAAGCCTTGCATACACGTCAACTTATTTTTTTCTAGGGGACGCGTCACTTATTAGGCCCACAAGTGTGTGGCAGAGAACTTATAGCCCATTTGCATTTTGTAAGAATGTACTGCCCATTTTGGAATTCTAATGGAATTTACAACATCCCATTTATAGTTTGTTAAAAGTACAGCCCATTTTCTAGCTAGGACAATGATTAATAATTTCAACCAACCGTTGAAGATAGAATTCAATAAAAATTTCCCACATTTTGATGGGCTCCGAAATATTTTTATCCCGAAATTTCTAGTCAGATTAAATATAAATTTGTATTACGTAAAACTCCAACGAAACATTGCGCACGCAACAATGAAAATTTAAGATTTTCAAAATCCATAAACAATATTTTATAAACTAATTTCGTGTTTGGTGCATTTTTTATAGTTACTGCCCAGTTTTTATAATTACATCCCATTTATTATTTTTTAAAGCCCATTTTCCTGTTAAGCCTAATGCATCCCTCCTAGGAAAGATTTGCAGCCCAGCAGGGCGGAGAATAACAAGTTGACCTTGCCTGGGTATTCCTCAAAAAGACGTATAGCTGGGCTAGCCATTTTCATCTTGAAAAAATTAGTATCTGGGCTGGATATCTGGCCTGGCCTAGATGGGCCACAGCCCGCCTAGTTAATACCCTGCTCTCCTCTGAACAACAACGAAATCATCGCCAAGAAAAACTCTGTAGTGCTCACGCCTCAAAAACACAAATACTGCTCGAGCTACTTGGTCCCAGCTGTCGGCCGCACCTTGTGCAATTCTCTCGTTTATATTGACTACATAGGTTGACAATGGTATGGGACCGTGATGTCAGGAAACCAGGAGAAAGCAAAAACATTGTTGTACATAATAAGGAGGCACTTGTGTACGTACGACTATGGCCCTAGTGGGTCCCTAGTGTCATCCAGTCAAAATAAAGTCATCTCCTGAATCTTCATGTTCGTTGACGATGTAAACAATGCTCGGTGCCATGGCAAGCGCAACAACTCAAAGGACAATGGAGAGGGCCTCGCGGGCCCTACGGATAGTCTGATACAACGCCTGCTGCTCATTCAGGAAGCCAGGATCATCGAACACCTATGAGCACCTTCGAGAAACTGAGACGGCATGAAACGGTAAGGCCGCGCTTGGGAGCTCTAGTTTATTTCAAACCTGTATTAACATACAAGTGTAATTTACTCGTCATCGGAAACAACGCGTAATATATAGGCGTAATGAAACCGAGGGCCCTAGGTCTGTAAGTAAAACCTACGGGTTACGCGTGTAATTTGAGAGACCAGTGTATATTTTACGAGCACTGCTATATGGACGACATTAGCAGACGATACATGCACGACGTGCGTATCATGCCATCCATGGGCAAGTCTGAAACAACAGCTAACGGCTGGATTAGCAATCGTCTGAGTGTCGTTCAGTGTTTTTATCGTGTGTCAAGTACTTCCGATATTTTACTAGTCGAAATCGACCAACCAAGCGCCTTCGCCCGATACCATCTGCTTTAATTTACAAGCGTCAGTTTTACAGGCGGTTTTGGTTGGAAAACGACGATCCAATCACGGCCTAATATCATGAGTTGGTCGGAAGATCATATGGTTTCACGTCTAACCTACCCGACTTGTCGTATAGGCTATGAATGAAACATCAGACGATGAACTTCTTAAGCACGGAAACAAGAGAAGAGGATGATCTTCTTAACAAGCAAATCACTGGCATTAGATAGACATGCAAAACAATACGAAGCATTATTCTTAGGAGGCATGGTGAACAGCTTGTGATGCCGCATGCCACAACATTGCAAGCTCAACTTTGCAATCAAACACAAGGCCTGGCATTACATAGACAATATTCAGAACAAACTCTTAACACAGGAATATCTCAGCAGAGTAACTATTTACTTCTAAACTGAACACAGGAATACGAAAAAACACTCAACGCTGCTCACAACAAGGGCGTCCCACTCAAAAATATCAAATACATGTCTTCTGGCTAACATCAATGAGCAAATTTTGACAAGGTTTTCCAATTCCAATATATTAAACTAACGTCTTATTGCTAACATCAATGATTAAATGTTGACAAGCTTTTCCCATTCAATATATGTAATGCCTATGATCGTGGAGTCCTGTCGCTTCTTGCTAACATCAATGATTAAACTTTGACAAGCTTTTCACATTCAAAATATGTAATGCCTATGATCGTGGAGTCATGTCGCTTCTTGAACTTCTTTGGGCACTTTTTTCCCAGGGCACTCCACGTGTTGTTAAATTGCCAATGGTGTCTGCAGACTAGTCATGTCACCGGTGTCGAATATTTATGGCACCGGCTGTAGCAATGGAGGGATTCGGTGCCAAACTAAGAAAAGGTGAAATTGGCACCTCTTTTGGCCTACATAGTGGAATGCCTAATACTCTGTAAAGCTTCTCGGTCATTCCTTCTGTAATGTAGCGCAAACAGTGATTGCTTCTTTCTGCAAAGTGGAACGACCAACTGGACCCAGTAATGCAGCAGTTTGCCTTGGACACATTGGCTCGTTTTGTGCAGTTGAACTAAAATTGAAGTCGGAATAAAACGAGCTTTAATTTTGATATCCCTGTAAGCAACAAAAGGTATAAGGGAAACAATTACTAAGAAATAACGGTTGATGACTTGTACTCCCAGAAGAAAAACATCTACTGATCTACCTTATCTTAATGGGAAACAAAGCATGAGAGTAGCAATTCTCAATCAGTGTGATTCATTCATATTAATTGAGACATTATCTTAACAATGCCTTGTTTCAACATGTATAAAGAACGAAAAAGCATAAAAGTATCATTCCTAAAACAATGCGACTGATTCATTTTAACAGAGACATTATCTTAACTATACCTTGGTTAAACATGTTGAAAGAACTACAAAGCAGGATAGTACCATTTGTAAAACACTGTAAGTCTGTAACTGATATATAATAACAGAGACATTATCCGAACAATACATTTCTTAAACATGTACTCCGGCCGATCCCTAACAGAAATGGTACACCTGCCGATCCCTAACAAGTGTTTGCAGTTTTGAACTAAGATTCAGTAGTTAATTCTGAGGAAGGTCGGTACTGACCATTCAAGACCAAGATTTGAAACAACTCATGAGGAAGATCTCAAAGAGATCTCAACACATATATGGAAATCCGGTCTCATTTTGTGCAGTTCCACCAAAATTAAGCGAAGAAAAATGTCACAATAGCAACAAGTTGAATAGATATCCCTGTTTTAACAGAGGAAAAAAAGGAATCAATTACTGGCCAATAAAGGAGGATGAAAGATACGGCCACAAAAATGGTAATCCCGCCAATCCCTAACAACTGCTGCAGTTTTGAACTAAGATTCAGTAGTTAATTAATTCTGAGAGTGGCATTGCTTAATTTTACCAGCGGCATTAGATTAACGAAAATCATAAACAGTTCCAGGGGAGAGTGGGCGCAACAACAGTATGTGCTTCCATCTACTTATAAAGGGGGTGATTCAGAGTTTGTTGTAACAAAGCAACAAGCATCATGTCTGGGTTGGTCCCATTTTTGTTCACTACTTAATGGGAAAAGACAGCAATACAATAGCTTCAATTCAATATTTATTTAAAATGGTACCAATAAAAGTAGCACAACATCTCAAAGCACACTGCACAATCATGTGGATGAGGGCCTGTACTGACCTTTCATGAGACCGACAACGATAAAATACGAATCTGCCAACACGAATAGGAAATCCAATCTCGTTTTGTGCAGTTGCACTGAAATCAAGCGAAGTGTTTCGCGTAGCGAAGCAAAATGACGCAATAGCAACAAGTTGAATAGATATCCCTATTTAAACAGAGGGAAAAAAGGAATCAATTACTGGCTAATAAAGGAGGATGAAACATGCGACCACAAAAATGGTAATCCCGCCAATCCCTAACAAGTGTTGCTGTTTTGAAAAAAGATTCAGTAGTTAATTCTGAGACTGGCATAAATTTTTTTGACACCTGAAACAGTAGGAGAGGCTCCTACTGTGTATATTAATTAAAGTATCAAAAAAGTTCTTACGAGATCATAACCTTACATCCATGGCCATGATTCAAAACAGAGTATTACACTACTAGGAAAAGGGCTATAGATAGGATTGATACTAATGGCGCACCAGGGAAGTAGTGCGCCACTACTATATACTAATGGCGCACCTGTTGGTGATGCGCCATTAGTGGGGAAGACACTAATGGCGCACCAGAAACAGGGTGCGCCACTAGTATTAATTTTTTTCCAGTTTTCCATACAAACTAATGGCGCATCAGGTCTATAATGCGCCATTACTAGTTCTAACTAGTAATGGCACACCAAGCAGATAGTGCGCCATTACTGCAAAAAAAATTATTCTTTTTTTGCAAAACTACTAATGGCGCATCTTCTCAAAGTGCGCCATTACTAGTTTAAACTAGTAATGGAGCACTATTACATGGTGCGCCATTAGTATATATATTTATTTATTTTTACTTTTTTGCAAAACTACTAATGGCGCACCACCTGCTGGTGCGCCATTAGTAACCAGAGTTACTAATGGCGCATTGGCTGGTGGTGCGCCATTAGTAACCTGGGACCCCAACAAGATATTTTGGACAGCCTGACACCTACCCACTCACTTTCCCCACTTCATTCCCTCCACCTCCTTCTCCAAGCTTTCGGCCATCTCCTCCTCCTCACCTCATTTCCACCATAGATTCATCAAAATTAAGTGGTGAAATTACCTTTTTTTGATAGGTAAGTAAGGGAAAGCTATCTTCATGATGTAGATCTACTTTTTTTCTCCCTAGCTCGCTCCAACAACGTGCACATGCACTTTTTGTGGCCTAGCTAGATCTATGTATGTTTGTGGTTTTGCATGTGTTTGTGGTGTTGCATATATGTTTGTGTTTGAAGGTACCGGTATTTGAAATGTGATAGTTGCCAATATTTTGCCGGAATGTTTTGATTCATTTCCGTTTCGGCGACAATTTTGGCACTATGCATTCTTTTTGGTCCTATTTTTAGGGAAGGTCATGCCAAATTTTTTCTTGGTTCTAAAATATCGTTTTGCTCCACCCCCCAGGTGACCATGGTCCGCACGATGACTGAAGGCATCATGAATAGGTTTTGAGCTCCGCGAAGGCCGAGATGCATCAAAAGAACGAGACGGAGATAAGATGTCCGTGTCAAAGATGCAAGCTGAAGAGCCTTATTGCGGACCCGGATTCCGGGCAGGTGCGGGACCACCTGCTCTTGCGTGGTTTCATGGATGGCTATCGGTGGCAAGGTGATGAAGATGATTATGAAGTCGTCCATGGCCGGGGCCGGGCAAGAAATGAGGAAGGGCAACAAGACAAGTACCACCGCGGCGAGGGCGGGCGAGAAGACGAAGAATCTCCAGGACATGATCACGACGGTGATGCTGTACATAGTCATCATGTAGAAGATGTCGTACATGATGATGAGGAAGATCAAGACAAAGGGCATGATCATGAAGATGAAGATGCCGGAGCAGACGACGATGGAGGCTGGGTGCAGGACCCTCATATTCAAGAGCTGCTTCTCAAGCAGACGGATAACGCAAGAGCTGCCGCCCGAGAGAAAGCCAAGCTGGATCAACTGGAGATAGACGCGGTTACTCCATTGTATGAAGGATGCAGGCCCGAGGATACCCGCGTAAAAGTAACGCTCATGGCTCTGGAGATGAAGGTAAAATACAAAATGACCGACGCATGCTTCGACAAGAACATGTCATTCTGGCACGAACGTCTTCCCAAGGGGAACAAGTGCCCGACCAGTTTCGAGGAGGCGAAGAAAATCGTGTGTCCTCTGGATTTACCGCACGTGAAATACCATGTGTGCATGAACAATTGTATCATTTATCGGGACGAGCACGCGAAGTCTACCATATGTCCGGTGTGCGGCGTCACTCGATACAAGAAGAGGAAGAAAGCTCCTCGAAAATCGGTGTGGTACTTTCCGATCACTCCTCGTCTGCAGCGGTATTTCACGGACCCTAAGGTAGCAAAGCTCCTGCGTTGGCACGCGGATAGGGAGGAGATGAAGCGGGAAGATGACGGAAATGATCCGGAGATAAATAAAAAAGACAAGATGCTGAGTCACCCTAAGGATGCGAGCCAGTGGCAAGCGTTGAACTTTGAATACCCAGAATTTGGGAAGGATCCAAGGAACATCGTGCTGGGCACGAGCACCGATGGAGTCAATCCGTTTGGCAGCCAGAGAAGCACACATAGCACCTAGCCTGTGTTTGTGTGGATGTACAACCTTCCTCCCTGGTTGTGCATGAAGAGGAAGTACATTCACATGAGTATGCTAATTGAAGGGCCGAAACAACCAGGGAACGATATCAATCTGTATCTGGGGCTGCTGAAGGAGGAGCTAGACACACTGTGGAAAACGCCAGCCAATACGTGGGACGCCGCAGAGAAAGAATATTTCCCTATGAGAGCCGCACTGCTCACGACGGTGCACGACTATCTCGGTTACGGATATCTCGCGGGGCAGGTAGTCCATGGATTTTCTGGATGCGTAAGGTGCATGGATGACACAACGTATCGCCAACTAGATAGAGATCCCGGGTCTTCGAAAACCGTCTTCATGGGACATCGAAGGTGGCTTCGCGACAATGACCCGTGGAGGAAACGCAAGGATCTGTTCGATGGTGAAACCGAACCCCGAAAACGCCCGTGTACGAGGAGCGGCGAGGAAATAGACGAGCTGTTGAAAAATTGGAAAGACTGCCCACTGCCGGGAAAGAAGCAAAAGGAGCCAGAGCCGGGAAAGAAGCGAAAGGCGCTAGAGCCGCTGCTGAAGGTATGGAAAACGAGGTCTGTTTTCTGGGACTTGCCGTACTGGAAGATCCACCGTGTGCCTCACATCATTGATGTCATGCATATCACGAAGAACATGTGCGAGAGTCTTCTTGGTACCTTGCTCAACATGCCAGAGAGGACCAAAGATGGGCCGAAAGCAAGGGTAGACTTGAAATCAATGGGCATCAGGCAGGAGCTTCACGATAATGATGATGATGATGATGATGATGATGATGATGATGATGATGATGATGATGATGAGGCGAAGCAGGACACAGAAAGTCGTCGCAAAGGCAAAAAGGCCAAGAAGACCGGAAATGACTACCCTCCCGCGTGCTTCACTCTAAGTCAGGAGGAGATCGAGCAGTTTTTCACCTGCCTCCTAGGAGTAAAACTTCCTTACGGTTACGCGGGGAAGATAAGCAGATACCTAGACCCAGTGAAGCAGAAGTTTAGCGGGATGAAGTCTCACGACTGTCACGTGCTGATGCCGCAGATACTTCCAGTTGCAATCCGTGGGATCATGGACCCGCACGTCCGTGAAACGCTATTTGGCCTATGCAACTTTTTCGACGTCATCTCTCGGAAGTCGATTGGCGTGAGGCAACTCAGAAGGCTACAGGAAGAGATCGTGGTGATACTATGCGAGCTTGAGATGTACTTCCCGCCCGCATTCTTCGACGTTATGGTGCATCTGCTGGTCCATATCGTGGAGGATATCATCCAACTCGGGTCGACGTTCCTGCACAGCATGATGCCGTTCGAAAGGATGAATGGTGTCATCAAAGGATACGTTCGCAACATGTCACGTCCAGAAGGAAGTATAGCCAGGGGCTTTCTGACCGAAGAGTGCATCTCCTACTGCACGAATTATCTAGGCATCGAGAACCCGGTTGGTCTGCCCGTCAACAGGCACCTCGGCAGGCTCGCTGGATCGGGTCACCGTGAGGGTCGCCTCGAAATGCATGTCGACTTCGAGGGTCGACTCACCGACTTTGAAAGAGCAAACCTAGTCGCGCTACAACACATAGACGTGATCGATCCTTGGGTGGTAGAGCACAAAACCTTTATTGAGAAGACGTACAATGACCGAGGCCAACAGAGGACGAACGGAGGTATACTCAAAGAGCACAATCATGTTTCACGCGTTGGTTCAAGCAGAAGCTTCTGTCGTACCCTTTACATGAGGATTCTTCCGCGGAAGAACAACTCATTTTTGCCTTGTCACAGGGTGCCGAGCACAACCTGATGACCTATGAGGCGTATGATATCAACGGCTACACATTCTACACCGAGGACAAGGACATGAAGAGCGATGGTTATTAGAACTCCGGGGTAACGATGGAATCCTACACCAGCAACAACAAGGACAGATACTACGGAAGGATCAAGGAGATCTGGGAGCTGAGCTACGCTGGAGAGAAGGTCCCGATGTTCCGTGTTAGATGGGCCAAGAGCGTCCTAAAAGAAGACCGGTATTTCACCACCATGGTTATACCCGAAGCCAAATCCAAGACCGTGGGCGCAAACGTCACCGCGAAAAATGAGCCATGGGTACTGGCTTCCCAAGTGGACCAATGCTTCTTCATTACCGACCCGTTAAAGCCCAGTCGTGTTGTCGTGAGGAGAGGCAAAAGAAAGATCATCGGAATGGATGGAGTAGCCAATGAGCAAGACTTCGACAAGTACGGCGACCCGAAGATCGAACATGACGACGACGATGAAGTAGCAGCACACACCACAAGAAGAAGCAGGACCACCCTACCTAAAGGACGTCCATTCCACAGAAGAACTCCATTTGCGAAAAAGAAGGGCAAGAAGATTGTGAATAGATAGCTAGCTAAGATCGATTGTATTTAAATCATAGTCTTCATTTCTCGATTGTATTTCATGGGCACTTTTTGATATCATGAATATTTTTAAATTTCATGGGCACTTTTTGAATTCATGAGGACACTTGATCTCGATCCCCCTCCATCTCGATCTCGATTCCTCCTCCATCTCGATCTCGATCCCACCCGCACCCTCCACCGCCACCGCCGACCCACCGCAACCCTCCCCCGCTCCACCGCCGCCGACGAGCAC
>NC_041389.1:144796229-144829676 GCF_002162155.2 Triticum dicoccoides | reverse complement strand
CCCCGCCTGCGTCAACCTCCCTCCCGAGCGTGACAGCTAGGGCTCCTAGCCGCCGGCACCGCTGCTGGCGCCCCCGCGCCCCCACGCCCCTACCACTGCAGCTCCTCCATCGCTGACGCCTCCGCGACCTCCCGTGGTCGCCGGCCTCCCCACGACCAACCGAGGCATCCCTTCGACGCCGCCGCCACCGCCGACCCCGACCCCAACCCCGACCCCGACCCCTCCGGCGACCGGCCACGCCCGCCCAGGTACCTCTCGTCCTTCCTCCTTCCTCCCTCTCCACCCTTCCTCTCCATTCCCATCGGTGTACTGCAATTTCTGTGTTTTTTCTTGTTGGAATGGTGAACTACTATCAGTATTAGTGCAGTGTATTCTTGTCCAGCAATAATAGTGCATTTTTTGCACTAATGAGTGAAGCTTTTTTCTTACTGGGGTATATAGTTCATGCCACTGCTTGTTTCCATGTTAAGAGTGATTTCATTGGCTCATTGCTGCCTATGTGCAATGCAGAACCTATTACTTGTTTCCATGCTTGTTTGATAAGTTATATAACTGCAACACCTATTATTGCTACTGATATCATTGGCTCATTGCTGCCTTTGTGCAATGCACAACTGTTAAGAGTGATTTGGAGGATTCAAGATTCTGTGAAGCTCTTTTGACATTTAAAGCTCAGAACTGAAGGTACTTAATAAACTCAAAAGCATTCAGTCCAGACCTTGCAATTTCTGTGTTTTTTTGTATTGCTAGATGAATGGGAACATCATTTGACAGGTGAATGTAGTTTGGTCCTACTTTCCTAATTAAATAGCACATGTTTTTCTCATGTTCTTTCAGTGGAGAGGTTCTTGCCACAGGTACCTGCATAGTTGCATTAAAAAAACAAGTATAAGACCAACATCTAGAGATGCTAGCATGGATATACATGTTGCTGATTGTCATAAGTACTCTATATTTTAAACATCAACCATAACCAACGGCTAGAAGTTTATTTGCTTCGACTGTAAATTCATATTCAGAAAAGTGCTCTATATTTGAGTAGAAGAACAAATTTTAAATTGAATTTTGAGGTGTAACCAAACTAAACTAATGATAACTCTTGTTGCCTAGAAACAGAGGTAGTTTACATATTGCATTGCCTTCTGTTTTACTGCCTTTATCAGGGGTACCTAACCATTCTTGCAGACTTCCTCAGGTCAGCTAAAACTCATAAATACTTCTTAGAATTTTCCAGCAAAGTCTTGGTCTGGCATTGCTAGTGTTTGTTTATGTTTAGAGTTTAAGCATGTGTAGTGTAGTGTAGTGTAGTGTAGTGAGCTTGTTCTAGTGTAGTGAGGTCTGAACCATTGCACGATGTAGTGTAGTGTAGTGAGCTCTGAACCATGTTTAGTGTTGAGTACTTCAAGTTTACTGAACCTATTCATTTTTGTGGACTTAGTGAACATGATAAGACAAGCCAGATGCTCTATTTTTAATTAACAGTAATCCATGATCAGCAACAGTTTCTTTCACTAATTTTCAGTTAACAACAATCCATGATTTTTTCTAGCTAAAACTATTGATGCTTTTTTTTGGGTGACCTATTAGATCTGGAATGGAAGCTCACATAATTTAAGCTGATTTTTGTCCATATGAAAGCAGAGAACCATATGGTCTATGGCCTTTTCATCGATATGAAAGTAGAGGCACATTGTGGTGCTAGTTTGCTGGGTTTTGTCTCCGACCGCCGTGTCGTGATGATTTTGCAGGTACCCCAAGAGGCCCTTGAGTTTGCCGGAATGTCGATTAACTTCCGTTCCGGCAAATTCGGGTACTCCATATGTCCTATTTTCAGCAAAGGTCATGCTGAAATTTTCCGTGAATTTTAGCATGACTTTGCTAAAAATCGGACATATGAGGTACTTGCTACTAATGCATGGGCCGAGGTATATTAGTACTTAATTAAGTAGGATCAACTGCCCCTTTATTCTTGCTGCATTAAACCATAGGTGGCAATAGAGCCAAGTGATTAGGCCCAACGTAGAATTCTCCTCAGCATCGATAAACCCTAGATGATAAACCCAACATAGGTAGCAATAGAGCCAAGTGATTAGTGCCAAGTGATTAGGCCCAACCTAGGGTGCGTCGGCATCGATAAACCCTAAATGATGAAAACTTAACTTAGCATTTAGGGTGTCTCGGCATCGACAAACCCTAAATGATGAAACACTGGCTTTTAGGGTGCCTCGGTGTCGATGAGAACCTAAATGATGTACGCTTAGGCTTTTAGGGTGCCTCGGCGTCGACAAACCCTAAATGATAAAAGCTTAGCTTTTAGGATGGCTCGGTGTCGACAAACCCTAAATGATGAGACCATGATCTTGTTCCTTGACAATAACCAACTTTTTGACCAAACTTTTTTCCTATTTAGAGCGAAACATGGCCCACAACAATGAGGCCGGCGGTTCGGGTGGCAAGCAATTCTGGGAGCTGTCCCAGGATATGGAGGAACCACGTCACCGCTATGAGGACGCCGTGGAAGACAGCGATCCTGATTACACAACCCCTAGTGGCATCGGGGATGACACCACTGATGGTGCCGCCGAGGATGCCACCACTGATGATGGCGACGCACACACAGATGGCAGCCAACCGAAGAAGCAAAGGAAGGACCGGCGCCCGAATGCGCTCCGCACCCTCAAGGAGGAATTCACTCAAGTGGACTCCGACGGGAATCCAACGGAGCCCAAACATATAGTCAAGGGGTACTCACTTCAGCTCGGGTGCATTCCCCGGAGCACCGTCTCGATCAACACCGAGAACCTTAGGCATAAGGACTGAGGGAATTTGCGCAACCTCCTCTTCACGAAGCTGCACGAACGATACAAATCCCCGCCGAATTTGAAAACACACGCCTCTCAGGGAATAAAGTGAACAGTGCCGCCCTCACGAAGATGAGCATGGCCCTGTCTACTTGGAGAAGCGCGGTGAAGAGAATGATTGATAAAGGTGATAGTTATGACAAGATCAAGGCGAAATATCATTTGATGAGCGAAGGTGACTACAAGGAGTTCAAGATCAAGTGCGACAGCCCCGCAACCTCCGAATCAAGTCAGTGGGGGAAAGAAATGCGGGAGTTGAACTTAGGGGAACACAAACTCGGTCCCGGCGGTTACAGAGTGGCGGAGCCTATATGGGACAAGGAGGACCCGGAGCGTGCCGAGCAAGGCCTACCGCCCCGCTTTGAGAAATACAGCGGTGACAAGCAGACCAGGAACTATGTCAGGGCCCGGTACAAGGAGGACCCAATAACAAAGGAGCTTACCACAGATCCGAAGACCGAGGCGCTTGAGCTTCTTCTGGTAAGGAATACACCCCCGCGTATTGAGCTCCATATGGTGGCACTCTAATTAATCCCCAATATTTCTAAATGGTTCACGTTCCTTTCCCAGGACAATGAAAGCAGTAGCACGGGGTCGTCTCAGAGCTCCCCTTTCGACACCCCTTTAAAAAGGGCGTTGAACGTAATGAAAAACAAGGATAAGATCTCTAAGCCGACGTCAGCTGGTCGTGTGGCCGGCAAAGGCTTGTCCACAAAATGGGGGTCATACTATACCGCTGGTGCGCGGAAGGAGAAAAAGACCAGCTCGGAAAGCCAGACGCGCGAGGTTGAAGAACTCAAGGCACAAGTGGCGCGGATTCCGAAGCTTGTCCAAGAGCAAGTGCAACAACAACTTGGAACGACGCTCAACGCCATGGTGCCTACGTTGATTCATGGGCTGACGACATGGATTGCGGGTGGCCAACAGGGGCCTCCCCTGGTTCCCAACTTCATGGCCAGCAACTCGCACAGCGCGCAGGTGGCGCCATTGGTGTCTCTGGTGGCGCCATTGGTGTCTCCGGCGGCGGCGCCATTGGTGTCTCCGGCGGAGGCTGTATTCGTGTCTCCGGCGCCGGCACGGGCATTGGATCTGCACCCGGGTGTACGCCGGCCGGCACCTCGCCAGCAAGCACCCCCTCCGTCAGTTGCACGCCCGCCGTTGGCAGTGCCTCGACATTAGCTGAGCTCGACGGCATCACGGTAACTAAGCCTCTCGGTCGATGACTTCATCTCCTTGCCTTTGACTGGGCATCCCTGACGCCCTGTACATGTTTTCGCAGGGCACCGCCGACGTTCCTTGCACTCTTCTGCACTTCGTGGGCGCCGAGTTGGTCGATGTTGCCAAGGGCAGAATCGTTCAACCGGGCAACCCCATGTTCCACGGTAATCCGATGCCACCCACAATGTATAGGGTTGAAGTGGTTCAGGTGCTGCCAGGCTGCGACAAGCTGTTACCTCTGATTCGACCCGCTGGGGCCGACGAAGAAGATGAGATGACCCTCAGCACCTGCGTAAACTGTCCCCTGCTTTGGCTGAAGAGCCAGATTCGTTTGGGGGCGGGGGACACCACCCCACAGACAAGACCACCAGTCGTTCCGGCGCCAAGCCATGGCAAGAACGCCGCAATGCTACCGGACCTGCCGGACATCCCTATGGCACAGGATCTGGACAACCCTATGGCACAGGATCCGGACGGCGATGACAACAACGATGGTACATTTACCAAAGTTGATAAGTACTTTGCCGAACATGGGTACGCTGACGAGTTCTGCGGGCCTCTTTCTCAAGAACCCAACCAAGATGACCGCGATCTAGCTGGTACGGCGGAGAAATCCAATTGCAACAGGCATCGTCTGGCGTTCAGTTCTAAGGACACGCCTCCAGCTCCCGCCTTCATCGAGCCTCAGATAGCTGAGGTGCGAAATATTATCAGCCCCAACGCGCATAAGAAGGCGGTCTGTGAGCAGAACTCGGTCCCATTACAGGAGATCAAGAAGAAGGGACGGAAACGAAAGACTAACAAGGGCGCCGGTGCGAGCCAGCCGGCACCGAGTTCGATCTGTGCTCAGGACGGGCCACCTTCACCTAAGGATATCTCGAGGAGGGTGCATGTGGCGGGTAGGGCGATGCTACCGCCAAATATGCTCAATGCTGCAACCGGTGCTATGCGGAGTCTGCACGACAGTGTTCTTTCTTTGGAGAAGCGGTGTCTCAGAGAGAAGGATGTGGCATACCCGGTTTTCGTGGCCAAGGTGCCAGAGGGCAAGGGCTTTGTGGATGGCGACGTCGGGGGTACGATCGTCCTGCGGTTTGATGACATCTTTGCTATGTTTAACCTTCATCCGCTGCACTACACCTTCGTTAGCTGTTTTTGCTGAGCATGCAGATGCGGATCATTAGAGACAAGACCCCGGACATCGTGATAGTCGACCCCTTCTACATGCGTGCCAAGCACTTGAGCAGCGCTGGGGACCGCCAAGTTGCGAGTTCACACCTCGAAGGCGTCATTCTGGCAAACGCAGATAAGGATAACTTCCTTGTGCCTTACTTTCCTGAGTAAGTCATGCCTTAACCGCCCCGTTTGATATGATTTCTTAGATTTCGATCGTTCTTTTTTTTCTAACATTCCGTGTTCTGTGCAGTGAAACACATTGCACACTCATCCTCTTAAGCCCGAAATATTCCATGGCCACGTATTTTGACCCGAACCATAACTCCAAGATAGACTACACAAATGTCAAGAAAGTTCTTGATGATGTTCTCCCCGGCTACGCCAAATCTGGAGGCACCTTCACCAGGGCAGTTCGTAAGTACGGCAAGCACATGTTCTCACACAATGCGAAGTTCTACTGCGTCAAGCAGCCGCCTAGCGGTCAGAAGGATGACTACTATGCCCTCCATCACATGCGGGCGATCGTAAGGGACCATCATCACCTTCTGCTACCAGATAATCTCAAAGATTGCGCCGCGAGCTTGTCGGCAATCCAGGACGCGGACCTCAGACAAGAATTCTTTCGCATCCAGTCGGAGTTTGCGGACATCATCCATCAAGATGTCCTTCATACCTCGGGGCAGTTCTTCCTCAGAACCAACCGTCCAACAGTGAGATTGATGGAACGCTACAAATGCAGGGTGACAACGCCCGCGATTTCATGACCATCACGACAGACGGCGGCTTCACCCACGCTCCTGTCCGATGAGTCAAGTCGAAAGTAGTGACGTGTAGTTCTGAAACATTGATTCGCTCATGTTGTAATTAAACTTTAATGAATTCGTATGTCTCTTTGGTTTGGACAGTTGTTCAACTTAGATGTAATCGATGCTATTTATTAGTAGGACCATGAATCGTGCTATTAATGTCCTGCTTTTCTCTTCCGATCCTTTTGTTGCATACTTACATATTGCTTATGTATTGTCTGTTGTTTGGCTTGTGCATAGAGATGCCTTCGTATGTCGTGTACAAGGGTGAGGTTCCCGGAGTCTACGATGACTGGGAGGAGTGTCGGAGACAGGTTCACCGTTTCAGCGGTAACAGTTACAAAGGGTACACCACTAGGGCGGAGGCCGAATGTAGATACGCGCGCTATATAGCGGGAGAGAGGAGGGAGTGTTGGAGGAACCGGATGAAGACCAGTTTGATCGCGATGATGCTCATCATGATGACCACAGCTCTCTTCTATGTGATGGTAGTTTAGATGATCGATATCGACTTGTAATGTGAAGGCAAACTCGATACTCGTGGTCTTGAGACTTGTATTGTTTTATCTTTGTTCGGTCTTTTGAATTCGGAGACTAATATGATGAATTGTATTCAGAGACTAATCTTCTATTGTATTCGATGAATCTGATGTTGCTGTGTGCTGCTGTCTATATTCTGTCTAATAATATATTTTATATTCTGTTTAATAATATATTTTGTAACCTGCGCAAAAATCAGAAAAGGAAAAAATAAACCAAATATTCATACTAATGGCGCATCACCACCAGGTGCGCCATTAGTATGCCAAAGGATACTGATGGCGCATCAGCGGAGAATGCGCCATTAGTATGACAAAGCCATGCTTACGTATGGCCCCCCGGGAGGCACACTAATGGCGCATGCTGTTACATACTAATGGCGCACTAGTGGGTGCGCCATTAGTATACCAGATACTAATGGCGCACCAGTGGTGCACCATTAGTAAGATATACTAGTGGCGTGCTACTAATGGCGCACTGGTAATGCGCCATTAGTAGGCAAAACTAGTGCGCCATTAGTAGGCCTTTTCCTAGTAGTGTTAGGTGATGTGAGTAAAGTACAAGACTACCCTACGGGTGTACAAAATTCTCTAGGAAAGAGGTGATAAACCCTCGGTGTCTCTCCTTGGCCCTATAAATAAGGAGAGAGAAGTCTTCTCTGAACCTTGTTGCCCATGAGCTGATAGAGGGAGCAATGCCTCGAAAATGTTTGTTATTCCTTTCTTTCCACAGGCTCCAAGAGGCATATAGGAAGATCTCCATGAATAGTGGGTTGTTCCAAGCAGATTTGGCTTCCTGAATCCAAAATAATCTATCTTCTTATGTAGCCCAGTGGATATGCAAAGTGTCCCAACAAGACTTGCTGAATGGGCAGTGAAAGATCATATGTTCAAGTGTTTCTTCATCATTACTACCACAGAGGATGCATCCATAGTTGTTTCCAATATTGTAGCTTCTTCTCTTGAGCATATTCCTTGTGTTAAGCCGATCAGAAAGAAGCAACCACCCAAAGACTTTGATTTTCATTGTGGCAGAAGATTTCCAGAGCCATTTAAAAGTTTTATGAGCTGATACATCTCGGAAATAGAATCTGTAGTAATTTTTGGCCGTGTAGACATCAGATCCCCAGGCATAGCACCACTGATCTTTCTCAACTTCATCCATCTGGTTACCAACATGGGCTGTGATTTGCTGGATATGTCACAGTTTATCATGGGCTTGCATGGATAGGGGTAGCTGAAAGGTTTCATTGAGATTTTGGCACCCAAGGAAGTTTCTAACTGAGATATGTTCAAACTTGGCATAAGAAAATGCACGTGGGTGTGAATCAGCCAGAACCTCATCAAGCCAGAGGTCTTTCCACATCAGGACCGTGTTTCCCGAATGAACAATCACATGGGAGATGCCTCGATAAGTGGGAGTAAGTTTGAGAATGTCTTTCCACCAGAATGAGCCACACGGGTCTGAGGCATGAGGGATTTTGTCCACATACTAAGTAGACCAAATCAAGTCCACCCACGGCATGTCCCAATGATTGTAGAATTTATGAAAGTGCTTCATGAGTAGTGCATCTCTTTGGGTTTTAATGTCCAGGACCCCAAGGCCACCACAATCTTTAGGTCGACAAACCATTTGCCAGGTAGCCAGAGAGTTACATTTGTCTCCATCATCCGTTTTCTTTGTCCAAAGGGCTTTTCGTCTGATTTTGTCAAGAAGGTCAATGATCTTTGGTGGTAATTTCAGAGTGCACAACGCAAAGATTATTAAGGACGTGATGACAGAATTCAACAATGACAATTTGCCTCCGTAAGATATCATCGACAAGGTGGAGGAGAGACGTCTTTCAATTCCACAGACCAGAGGCATTAGATCTTGCACCGTTGGTTTTGAGGTGCCCATTGGTAGGCCGAGGTAAGTGAAAGGCAATTTTCCTATCACACAACCAAAAACTTGAGCAATATGTTGAGCAGTGGCTGCATCACAATTCAGAGGAACAAGGGTTGACTTGTGGAAGTTGATTTTGAGCCCAATGGAGGTTGCATAACCCGTTAATATTTGCTTGACTAAGGTGGCTTGATCAGCACAGGCCGGTAGTAACATGATTGTATCGTCCGCGTACTGAATGACCGGATAGTCTGATTGGTTGGGTCTATTAAAAGGTAGTTTCAGATCGTTTCTCCAATCAGAATCATTTATGGCTTCTTGAAGTAGATCCGCATCAAGGACAAAAATGAGGGGGGGCAGGGGATCCCCCTGTCGAACACCACATTTGCAATGGAATTGTCGTCCAGGCACTCCATTAAGTAGAACAGAGGATTTGCCCGAGGAGAAAATGTCTTTGATCCATCCCAACAACTTATCATTGAATCCCATGTTCTTCATAATTTCAATCATGGCCACATGTTCTATGGTATCAAACGCTTTAGCGAAGTCCAACTTAAGCAAGACAATTGGTTGCTTAGAGTTTTGGCACTGATATATATATTCAAACACCCACGCAAGGCAGTCTTGAATTGACCTCTTTTTCAGAAATCCGTACTGGTTGTGGTGTATGATCTTCAAAATAACTTTTTGCAACCGATTAGCCAGGAGTTTAGTGATGACTTTAAGACAGCAGTTAAGAAGAGTGATGGGTCGGAAGTCATTAACTCCTTGCGGTGCAGGAACTTTGGGAATGAGAGTAATATAGCCATCATTAATGCTCTCAAGATTGAGCCCTCCCTCAAAGAACTGATCGCATAAAGCATAGAAGTCTTCTTTTATTATGTGCCAACAAGATTTGAGGAATGAGCCATTAAATCCATCCGGTCCAGGGGCCCGGTCAGCCGGCATTTCTTTGATAATGAGGTCAGTCTCCTGTCTTGTGAATGGAACAGTTAAAATGTCCAGACCATCAATCTTCTTAATAATGCTAGCAAGATTAAATTTCATCTCATGCTTGGATGAGGTACCCAGTCTTTCTTTAAAGGAGTGAAAGAGAAAAAACTCCTTGCTCACATGATCTTCAGCAACCGTGCCATCTTGAAGAGTGAGAGATGCAATATTATTCCTTCTGTATCATACTTACGCCATGGCCTGAAAAAACTTGGAGTTCTCATCCCCAAAGCGAACCCAGCGAATGGTGCACCTTTTCTTCCAATATTGTTTCTGGTATGATAGAAGTCTCAGAATGTGGGTTTTGAGGATAGATCGAAAATTGGTCTCAGGAATAGTGAGTCTCCGTTTGTTTTCAATTGCATCCAGATTGGACAAAGCCTTATTGGAGTTGTTAATGGCATTGGATAGACGGGAGATGTTTTTGCTCCAACGTTTCAGACATTGACGCAAGTGCATGAATTTTCTGCAGAGTATACTTGCACTGTTGGTCGATCTGACTAGCTTATCCCAAGCAGCTTGGACAGTTTCCATGAAACCAGGATGGTTAATCCAGTAAGGCTCGCATCGGAAAAGTTTACTCCGAGGGATTGTTGTTTCGATTGTGACAACACATGGGATGTGGTCTGACACAGGTTTACCTAAGGGTTTAAAAATGGTGTTGGGGTAAGCATGTGTCCAATTACAAGAAGTAAAGAACCAGTCTAGCTGTTCCAAGAGGGGATCTTGTTGCATGTTACTCCATGTGAAAGTACGGCCTTTGAGAGGTAATTCAACCAAACTTTGTGATCGTATGAAATCATTAAATGTGATCATATCATTAACGTTCCCTCCCAGTTTATTACGGTTGTCTGGACTGCGGATATAGTTGAAGTCTCCCACGAGAAGCCAATCTTCATTAGACGGAATATTTAAGGAAAACAACCAATTGGTATAAGTGGTACGTGGGTCACCCTAGCAGGGTCCATAAATATTGACGAGAGTCCATGATTGTGAAGATTGTGTGGATTGAAATCTGATGACCAGGGCAAAATCCTCTGAAGCAATTACCGTACCAGTAAAAACAGCACTATTCCAGATGGTGGCAATCCCACCCGAAGCCCCATGCGAAGGAATAAAAGTGAACTGATCAAAACGACGAGGGCAACAAGATTTAATGAACGCATGATCAATAACCGGTTTCTTAGTTTCTTGCAGACATACGACCGAATAGCCACTAGCAGCGATAGCATTAGACAGAGCTAATTGTTTGTCGCCAGAGTTCAACCCTCGAATGTTCCAACATAACACGTTCCAATTAACCAAAAGACCGATGAGAAGCGAGAAACAAGTAAATTAAGCAGAGGAGGAGGACCCCGCAGCAGAAGAGGCCATGAGAGCAGCTTCAGTCAGCTCCTCCGCAGGAATGACACATTGCACGCCCACTTGCTGGATCACCTGGATGGGAGTGGGGGGAGGCACCTCATCATCTTAAATTTCCGCGATGACAACTGAAGGAGCCGCCAGAGTGCGCCGTGGTTTGACCTTGGAAACTTTCTTCTTAGTGTCAGAGAGAGCATGGACCCGGAAGCCATCGTACTTATTTGATCGCGCACTACACCGAAGGCTAACAGCAGATTCAGGGACCGGGATTTTTCCACGGTAGCTAGTAGTTGCATTGCTGTCAGTGAGGGCCACCAAAGAGTTGTCATCAGCAGAAGGGACAGAGGAGCTGCTCGGCATCAGGGTAGGTGTGACATCCAGGTTGACAGCATCAGAGATTGTCCAGCACTGTGTAGTGGTGATAGAATCAGCATTCTCTCCAGAGAGTTGATGTTCTGTAGTGACGAAAAGAGTGCCATCGCGGTCAGACACCTGAACATGGATATTCAGGCTTTCTCTGAATCCAAGACCCGAACTCCAAGGACCAAAGGATGCCAAAATCGTCCTGACAGCCTGCATAAGAAAAGAGGATATCTGTCTCGCTGGTCTAGCATTATGAAGGAGCAAAGATGCAACCATGTTTCCCTGATCTGACCATGACAAATGCAGACCAGAATTATTGAGAGAGAGGTCAATATGAAGAGCTGGAGCAGAACACGCAGGAGTCTAACTAGGAGTGATAGCATTGGCACTGTTGTTTCTCCACAATGTATTCAGCAGGGTAACAGGAACTAGGACCAACCTATCAGAGTTAACACTGGAACTGGAGCTGCTGTACTGAGAGATCGAATCATTCCAAGCCATGGCCGGGCTGTCTTGGAGGTTATTCTCTGGAAGCAGACCGTCAGCAACCTTAAGGCCTTCACTAGCAAGCCATGCCTGAAAATTATAGACAGCTGGAGGAGGTGGGGCAGGCCAAGCACCCCAGTTCGCTTGAAACTATAAATTGTTACCATGATCAACCACGACATCATCAGCTTCATTGTTAGCAGCATTGTTGACCTGATCAGCTGCCACATTTTGGGCCATCCAGTTGTGGAGTTGAGCCTGATAAAGTTGCTCAGCAGTCAGACCCTCCCCAAAGAGAGGATGAGGGACACCATCATCTGGAGGGGGATCTTCTCCGGCCGGCGGCACTTCCGGTAAGTGAGCATTCCAGTCGCTGCTACGCAGCATGGTGACCGCAACCGTCCAGCAGTGACGAGCCCCCCCAATCTGCCTCATGACAATACTTTTAGGAACCAATCGAAGATGGATGACCCTAGCCTTTAGGAGAACAAACCTTCTGTCACCTCGTGGGTTATGCCACTCAATCAGAGTACCAAAAGTATCCACAGACTTGTGCAAATAATGCTGAGTTTGATAATCATATGGGAACCCAACATATAAAATCCAAATCTCAGGCCCAAACGTGGTGAGACGCATGTTTAACGCAGCATCATGGGGAACAAAGGAGATAACAGTATGTTCCTCTGCCTGAAACTCATCTAACTCAAATGTGGTGCCCACAACAGAATCACGGATCAAAGAGTCATCAAATCCAAAAATGCCAATCCCTAATGGATGATCTTCGACTTCAGTGGGGAAGAAGTGGGATTCATGGACCAAACCTTGGATAGTATCCTTGAGAGCTGCTTTCTGATGCTGCGGGATGAACCTGTTAGCTTCTGCGATTGCCAAGAAATCATGGCGCAGAGGAGGCACTGCAGTGACCACCATGTCACTCCTCACCTTCCGATCAGGCGGACCAAGCTCCACCGTCATGCCCTGCGGGAGGTAGGGGACGATGTTGACGGGGAAGTTTGCCATTGTTGGTGGCGGAGGAGTCTGCAGAGGAGCAGAGGAGGGCACACAGGGCAGGAAGGAATGCGTATCGGCAGGCAACCGGGAGGCCTTGGGAACCCAAATCTCTTTTTTGGAGCGCCGTCCTTCGTTGTTGGATGAGGCCACGTGGCGTAGCCTACCAGTACTAGGGCGATGGACGGTAGCAGATCGAGCGTGCAGAGAGGGGGGTCGATAGGCAGGTGAGGTAAGTAAATGCTAATATGTGGAAAGAATCCCAGCAGAGGTTGATTTGACCGGACGAGAATCAATTAGAGCATCGTTTCCCAACGTGGCTGTAGTAGAAATATTTTTGGATGCCAATTGCGTCTCAGGATCATTAAAAATGGGAGCCTTGCCGTTCATAGAATTATCCATCCCAAAATTTGCGGTTGATTTACCAATCACCGAATCCTTGCCATCTTTCGGCCGCCAAAAATATTGTTTGGCAGTAGGATCAAAGCAATTATGCCTAGTGTGGCCCAAGAAGAAACACCGATCACATTTGAGGTAAGCTGGACACTCAAAAAAGATATGCCTATTAGAACCGCATATAGAGCAGGCCCGAGATTGCGATCCATGATATAGGCCCAAGTCAGGAGAAGGCCCATTATCATTAGTTTGTTGGGCCGGGGGGGGCACAGGAGCAAATGTCATTAAGACATTCTGGGCAAGAAATATTCGAACATGAATCAACCTGGTGGCCCAATGAGTGGCAGACGGAGCACAAACTAAACCTGTCATGAATGTAATCCATAGGAGGAATTGAGTCCAGAGACCAAATAGTCTTAATGTGAGCATCCGAATATCCAAAAAGGCGTTGATCATGAATATGGAATAACATAAAATTCGGAATTTTGTCCCAGACATTCTCATAAAACCGACAACCTTGGAAACTGGCAAAAGTAATACCCGCAGATGAGGCAAGTGGGTAATTGCTCGCAATAGATGGTTGACCAAGATTTGAATCATGCAACGTCCTCTCCGGTGACCGTCTCACCGCCGGTGAAATATCCGGCGAGGTATCAAGAGGGGATACCCCAACCTCTTTGGGGAAAAGACCAAATTTTGCAAGTTCCAAAGAGGACGACGGTTGATCAAAAGTAGCCTGCTCTGTGAACTTATATTTGTACTTAATAGCCATCGGTGAACGAGCAGCCACATCAATGATATGATCATCAAGATGCCACGAAGTATCAGGTACCAAATGGCCATTGGAATTGGGCCGAATAGATTAAAATGGCACACAAAGTCAGGCCAAACTCTGTCCTTTAGACCATAAATGTAATGTCCAACCTTATTGGAGGCCACAGAGAACCTATATCTTCTTCCAGAGAGATGTAGTACGTTGAGACCCGAAGGGTTCCCACCAATGCAACAGTGTTAAGCAATGGCCACAGAATCTTCATTGAGGGGAAAACTTGCCGAGGAGAAATGAGCCACCAATAAGAACTCTTTGAGCGAACCAGAGGGGGAGAAGTGCACCGAGGAACCAAAATGTTGACGCACCTGAGCCGCAACCGCAAGGCCGGGGGAGAAATCCCAATGTAGTAAGCCGTCCATGATGAACTAGGTTAGAGATCACCATCGTTGGTCAACGTGAGGTGGAAGCAGGTGGGAGAGGAGAGGAGAGGAGAGGAGAGCCATCTAGAGTGGCATAAATTACTGGCTTATAAAGGGTGTGATGCTGAATTTGTTGTAACAAAGCAACAAGCATCATGTCTGGGTTGGTCCCATTTTTGTTCACTACTTAATGGGAAAAGACAGCAATACAATAGCTTCAATTCATCATTTATTTAAAACAGTACCAATACAAGTAGCACAGCATCTCAAAGCACACTGCACAATCATGTGGATGAAGGCCTGTACTGACCTTTCATGAGACGACAAACATAAAATACGAATCTACCAACACGGATAGGAAATCCAATCAAGTTTTGTGCAGTTGCACTAAAATCAAGCAAAGTTGCCGGTGTGACATTTAAGTTTTCTATAGCAACAAGTTGAATAGATATCCCTGTTTTAAGAGGCAAAAAAGAAAACAATTACTGGCCAATAAAGGAGGATGAAACATGCGGCCACAAAAAGAAGCATCTACCTTATCTTGATGGAAAACAAAGTATAGGACAGTAGCATTTCTAAAAGGTTTGCATTGATTCATATGAACAAAGAAATTCTCTTAAAACAGATCAGTAGTTAATTCTGAGAGTGGCATCAATTACTGGCTTATAAAGGGGGTGATGCTGAATTTGTTGTAACAAAGCAACACGCGTCATGTCTGGGTTGGTCCCATTTTTGTTCACTACTTAATGGGAAAAAACAGTACCAAAACAAGTAGCACAATATCTCAAAGCACACTGCACATCATGTGGTTGAGACCAAGATTTGAAACAACTCACCATGAAGACTGGAAAAAAATCTCGATCTCCTTTTGTGCAGTTCCACAAAAATTAAGCAAAGTCACCGGTGTGACATTCAAGTTGAACTGCACAAAACACTCTTAAAACATAAGTGTTTCGAGTAGCGAAGCAAAATGTCACAATAGTACCAAGTTGAATCGATACCCCTGCTTTAACAGAGGCAAAAAAGGAAACAATTACTTGCCGATAAAGGAGGATGAAACAAACGGTGACGGAAAGAAGCATCTAACTTATCTTGGATGGAAAACAAAGTAGGACAATAGCATTACTAAAATGGTTGCATTGATTCATATTAACAGAGACATTCTCTTGAAACAACATTCGTTAAAAAATGTAATTTACTTTTAACAGTGGCATTGCTTCAATTTTCTGGCGGCATTCTTAGATTAACAACAGCAAAATAGCTGCATGGGACATCCTAGCACCATGTGCGGCCACACGTATAAATGGGTGATGCAGAGTATGTAGCCAAGTAGCATATATGTGTTGGTCCCATATTTGTTCTCTTTGAACCTTCTTCCTATGTGAGGACAGCAAATCTAGTCGTGCACAAACTACCCGACCCCCCAGTTTCTTTCCATTTTCAACAAAGAGATCGGTTCCTTACAGATGTGCGTACGGGGTTACCCCCTTTTCCCTTTTCGACCTAAAAAGCGGCTGGATAGCCAGTCTATACTACTTTCCGCCCCTCCTTTCCTCATCGAACCACGTCCTAGATTCTTGCTCCAGCCCACCGCACCCTTCTTTCCTTTTTGAACCAAGACCTAGATTCGACTACAGATCGAAAAAGATCCACATGTAGCTAGAGCAACGATGGTTTTTAAAGAAACTTATACCTTAGGGTCGTCGGGATGTGGCAAGGCGTGTGGTGGGAGGCCGGATCTGCCCACACTACGTAAGGCAGCGAGGAAGAAGGGGTCGGTGGCCCTCCCGCACAGGCGCTGGGTGAAAGAGAATAGCGCAGCCGGCAGTGGATTGCCTCCCTCGCCGAAGGCGATAGAGTGAACGCTGCACCTCCTCCCCTTCCCGGTGCGACGGGATACGGACGCCTCCTTCACTAGCTGTGAGGGGGAGAGAGAGACAAGAGACCAATGCAGTCTTGTTTAGATCTGGTGAAGAGAGGGTGAGAGACTGTGAATATAGCAAACCCTAGCAAATGAACGCTGAGCCTCTAGCATGTAACATATATGTAGTGCGGCGAGCATGTGGAGAGTGCAAACGTAGCAAACAAGCGCTGAGGCTCCCGCTTATATATATACTACTGTAGTACGGACTGAGCTCCGGTGCCTTCACTGCACCTACTTTTGGCTGTATGACAGGTGAGCCAGCCACATTTTGGGCCCACCTGCCATAAATCCAAAGGCAGGTGCACTAAGTCAATGAAGATGCGTCCATTTATTACTCTCGTGTATACGACTAATATATAGTGGAGTGGTTTTCTTATTCTCTCCATAACAATCGTTTTAAATTGTGTAAGTACGAAACGAAACTCTTTATTTAATGTACAGTGAAGAAAACTAGTACTACTTCCGATGAACTAAAGATCCACGCCCATGCATCCTGGTCGCACTTCCTGTCCTTCACGTGTGGTACACTACCCTCCCTTAAGTGAACAACCACACATGCGCCAAATTATGGGAAACGTGTGAGAGTGTGTACAAATAAAGAAATTTAATTTCAATTATCGGAAAGGTTTGAGAGTATTACAAAGTTTGACTTCATTCAAATCTAATATGCGGAGTAAATAAAAATGGAGGGCTACTACGTCCATCCAGGTTTTTAGTTCACACCATTTTTTAAATCAAAGTTAATAGCTGGACAAATAAGATTACAGGGGAGCTGGAGACAAAGTTGTGAGAAGGCTTAAAAATCAATACAAAACTTATGCTCTTAGTAGCAACGTCGATCCTTCTTCGAGGAAACATTTGGTTCATAGCCAACTGTGTGATAAAATTGCACCAACGTGAAAGACAACTGCGTCTCCAAGGCAACCAAGGTGAACTGATGAAGGATATCATCTTTGTGCATAACAAGCAAAGAGCACTGATGGAAGACAGCTTGTTTTTCGTCGAAAATCGATCAGCGTCACCAGCCGACGCAACCATGAGGCGCAACCATGAGCATCGATAGGTCATCGTGGTGATGCATCATCCATTTCGCATCAAGTTTGGGTGAGGCACGTATGAAGTTTGACAAATCCTCACTGTGGTCTGTTTCTTCTCAGTAATCAAGCTCGAGGAAGGAAGAACCATGTGGCAGAGGACAGTGAGCCGGAACAACAATGGCCATCCAATTTTGTGCAGTTCCGCCAAAATTAAGGAAGACATGCCCGGGTATGGAGACACGCATCGCTGTTTCCACAAATATAAAAAAGGGTTAGCAACGACATCTCAATTGTCAATAAGAATTAATGAAAAGTACACCAACAAACAGAAGCATCATAATTATCTTGAAGAGAACTAAACCAGGATACCTGAGAAAAAAAGCATTTCTTCATTTAACCAGTGATAGTACTACCACCATATGGACAATGACCGCACAACCACCATGTAATTTTTGTCGAAACAACATGTATACCTCCACCGAGGCATAAATCAGGACAACTTTTCGAGCGGCATTTCCTCTATAATAGTAGTACTAGTAGGTGATGTTGGACCAGCCGACGAATCCTAGCTACTATCCATGGGGAGCTGGGGAGTAGTCGCATAGAAGAAAACCCACACGCAGCGACCTGGGGAGTTGGACCAGTACAAGAAGTTATACCTTAGGTGGGCAAGATGTCGTTTAAGCGGGTGGGCGGGATCTACCCACACGACGGCAGCGAATAAGGGTGCGGAGGATCTTCATCCGCGCCAGCGCCGGCTCCGAGAGGACGGTGCGCATCCGCTTCCTCCGTCGCCGACGGCGACAATGTCAATGCTGCACCTCCTCACCTCCCGCAGCGGACGGGATTCGGCCGGATCTGTGACCACTGGTGGGGAGAGAGATAGAGTGGACACTATCATCTTGTTTTGACATGGAGAGGGTGAGAGAGCGAGACGCGAGAAACTCTATCAAACAAGAGGCTATAATGGAGTGAAAAATCTCTCCATAGCAGTGGTTTTAAATAGAATACGCGCGTTCCCGGAAAAAAGAAACGAAAACTGGCGGACAATTTTTTAAGGGTCTGTCTAGGACACATCTAGATGTGACATTGATGTCCACTCTGTTTGTGGTCTATTTTTTTCATAGTTTTTTTTTTGTTTCTTGTTGCTACATTATATACTTGTGGGAGCTTAGATGTGATATCCTTAAATAACATCTAGATGTGAATTAGACAAACTGATTTTCTAACGTACCAAGAAAGAAAACTCGATCAAAAACACGCCCCCGCTTCCAGGTCGCGAGAGTCGTCGCGCACACACACATAGACATAGACATGCACATCCGTGTTTACGTAAAATTCCATTTCCATCTCCATCTCCAATCATATTTGTCCAACTGGCACATTATTTACGTTATTAATTATATACGCAAAAATATTAACATACAACATCTCTTGTTTGCGCACGTTCGGACCGCTGCCACGGCCGGTCCTGACCAACTCGAACCCTCTTCATCACCCGCACGTGCTTCCCGCCCAAAACGGTCAGTGCCGCATTCATGCCCGGCCAGAGCGGATGCGACCTCTCACTGGTGCCGGCATTGAAGCGGTGCGCCGGCCAAGAGAGCGTCGCCCGCGCCGCTTCCGGGTGCACGCGGATGCTCCACGTTCAAAGGTCGCAATAGCCGGCTACAACATGCATGTAAAAAGTTCTTGGGAGTCCATGCTACAGCTAGCTGTCCTCCCCCAACTCATCAATCTCTTCCAGTAGTGCTAGTACTCCATGGCGCGATCCATCGACAAGCAGGCGGGAAAGTTATGGTATACTAATCGGTTTGCGGTGAGTGGCATGCCGAGTGACCGTGTGGGGTCGAGCCGTGGAGGAGGGTGAGACACGAACATGACAGACGTGATTTAAACGTTGGTTTTGCTCGATGGCGTGATCCAACGAAATGAAACGTTGGTTTCTCTCCGTTTCCATTTTTTCTCCGGAAAAACGGAAACTTTTCCACTCCATTTTCATTCCTATTCCAAAGTTGCCCCGTTACAACATTCCATCAAATACAAAGGAAAACTAACACGCATGCTGATGCATCTCAATGATTCACAGATCATAGCCAATATTTACTTCACAACTAAAGAAGATAGTTGTGAGAGCATGTACGAAAGAAAAACTACTGATGGGGTCACTACGACTTAAACCCTAAACCATAAACATGATTTAATTTCCTGGCCAGGTAGAACCTGACGAAGGAAAGACGGCTGGCACCCTCGGATCGTACGATGCTTTTGTGCAGTTCTAGTAAAATCGACATGAGCATCCCTAATGGCAAAGATATTGAAGAAGTGTGATTAGGATAATAGTACTGGCACTAGTTCATGAGAGATAAACTCATCACAAGTAGAAGCCGTAGAAGTAGAGAAAGATCGACATGGAGATGGAGCTACCGCAGTGGAGCAAGCCAGATCCAAAAGGAAGATGGACCACCTGGGATGTCGGGCTGTAGCTAGAAGGGCGGTTGGGACGCGGCATCGGCCCATACCATGGTGACCCCCGATTGGGACGCACCGACTGTGGGTTTTCTCCCTCGCTGATGTCGACCGCGTCTACGCAGAACATTGTTCCCTTCCCCCAGCCGCGGGACCAGGCCCGTCGTTCTATGCTTGTGAAGAGAGCAACCTAAGCAAGCAGTCTTGTAGCTTAGGCTCCTGCTAGTGTATATATAGTGGTTTTCTTTTTCTCTCCATATCAACCATTTTATATTGCATACGTGTCATTCAAGAGTGAAATGGTGGTTGCTTCTTCCGACTAACTTACTGTGTGATTTGACTGCTCCTTAGTGGCCCCTACACGTACTCCCCCTACGTGTATGCAACTGTCACACATACACATGGACGCAAAAATGCGCGCGACGCCCTAATGCATGCATGTCTGAGCACACGAAGGAACACACACGGTCACGCGCAAGTGCTCAACCTACACGTGCATGCACACACATAGTCAGGGTGAGCTAGTGACCGTAGGAACACCGGAATATATATACATATTGAGCGCAATGAGCATATTATGAAGTCCACTAACCGTATTTTTACAAATATATAGTGATAGACAGTGTACTTATCTCGTTTGAAATTAAGCCATATTAACCAGAGAGGAGGCAGTATGGACTAGCATTACTTTGCTGTGTCCCATCAACTTGCCGAACGAGGAGAAGGTTGCAGGACGGGAGAAGCTTGCACGCGGTGGCTCGCAGGACAAGGAGAAACTTTTGACTAATGCAAGCTCTCCCTCGCTCAGGCAGTGGACATGCAACAGTTAATTCGGTGTCAGATTTCCAGAAGCATACACTATACTACTAGTGCTATTATTGTTCGACTTCCCGAACAGCCAAGCGCAAAGTTTACTAGTACTACTACTATAGTCCATAAAGGTACGTACTATACTAGTAATACGAACCGGATGGAGGAGCATCTGCACTCTTATTATAATTTTAAAATGTGATAAAGCAATCTTCAACACATTTGGTTCTCTTCGAGGGTTCTCGCATGTGATAATGGAAGTTGATTGCATGGAACACTCGCCACAATTCTCGCTTAATTCTGGCTCATATCCTTTTACAAATAGTAGTGCTCAGTAATATTTCCTCTTTTTTTGTTATTCAGCATGTAAATAGGTCAGCAAACCTTGCAGCGCATCTTCGTGCGAACCGTGCTTGCTGCACTTTGAATGTGGCCGAGAGCTGGCTTGATGAAACACCTCGCTTCCTACTTCTTTTTTTGCGGGGTACCTCGCTTCCTAGTGACCAGTCTCTTGGCTGATCGTCCTAAGAATGCTTATATATGAATAAAGCTCTTTCATTTACCCGCAAAAAAGATTAAGCCATATTAACTGGAAAGGAGGGAGTATGGACTAGCACTACTTTTTGGTGTGTCCCATCAACTCGCAGAACGAGGAGAAGCTTGCAGGACAAGGTGAAGCTCGATTACGCCTTTTGACTAATGCAACCTACCCTCGGTGGACATGCATTAGTCCATTCGGTGTCAGATTGTCAGAGGCATACACTGTAGTACCCAACATGCGGAGTACCATCATTGTTCGACTTCACGAAGAGGCGAAGAGCCAAGCGCAGTAGTACGCGTACTTGGTTTTGCACCTTCATACTACTCCTCCCTCCGTCATAGTTTACAGGGCGTGCTTCATTATGATGCATTTCTCTCAATGCATTTCCACCACCAGGGAGACTTTAGACGCATTTGGTTTAATGCTCAATTAATTAGGGCGTGGTAACCGCAATCAAGTCCACAATTTTCTCTCCATGTACTGTACTACTACGGAGTGGAGTAAGTGCATGCATGTGTGTACCCGGGGTGGAAGCACTGCATGCATGTGTGTATGCATTATTCCCTCTAGTAATAGACGCCGTGCTATAACTACCAATGCTATTTTTCAGGCCGATCGCTAGTCGCCTTGGTCCCATAGATTTTATTTCTTTTTTCTGAAGCGGGCTATATAAACAGTGACGGATGGAGTAGTATGAGCGGATTCAAAGAAGAGCGTATTGATGGTTGGTTCTTCGGAGCAACTTACAGTGGGAAAGGTGGGGCTTATGATTTGACTGCTCATTACTCACTATTAATGCGGCGCAACGACCGGGCTGAGTCTCCCATGCGGTTGTGCACTACCCCCTCGGTTCTTAAATATACTCCGGAGTATTTGTCTTTCTAGAGATTTCAACGAGTGACTACTCAAATATTTGTCTTTTTAGAGATTTCAAATGGACTGGCACATACGGATGTATATAGACATATTTTAGAGTGTAGATTCACTCATTTTGCTCCGTATGTAGTCACTTGTTGAAATCTCTGGAAAGACGAATAGAATATTTAGGAACGGAGGGAGTACACATACGAAGCAAAATGAGTGAATCTACACTCTAAAATATGCCCGTTTGAAATTTGTAAAAAGACAAATATTTAGGAACGAAGGAGTATAATTTTGTGCATAGCACATGGACCCGGACGATGAAGAGGCTTCTGGCAATCCTATCAAGCTTCCATCATTTGTTTACATAATTGACGTACTATACAAATAATTTTCCAGCGACATGAAATTGTACAATGGTGTGAGCTTTCAGCTTTTGTTTCGCGTGTCTTGCCATCGATGCTCTCTGGGAAACAATAAAAAACTAACTTCCTTGCTAATGCATGTCAATTATTAGCAGATCAGAGCTAATAATTACATCACAACTAAAGACAAAGTTGTGAGAGGCTGTTAAATTAAAATTGATCCATGCTTTCATTGGCAGAAACGTCCCCCCAGCTCTGTCTAAATCAACAAGGCATGTTGGGAAAAAAGTAGTTGTCTGGAGCATGCAACATTCCGATCATTTTGTGCAGTTCCACTAAAATAGAGCTGAGCGTCCCTGTTCCAAAGATATCAAGTGTGATTACGGGACTGCTGATGAAACAATAAACACACAAATAGAAGCTGGTCACCTTTGCGGTCTCTCTTAAGACTAACTAGTTGGAGAAGATTAGGCTCGGAGTTGGATGATGAGGATAGAGCAAAACCAATCTCCCTTTGTGCAGTCGCACTGAAATGTAGAGACGTTGCCCGTGTGACATTTTAGTACAACTGCACAAAACACTCTTAAGAAAAAAGTGATTTGTGAAGTTCACCAAAAGGTCGCAATAGAAACGAAGTGAAATGGATAGCCCTGTTTGCAAAAAAGATGTAGAAAGGAAACAATTACTGGCCAATAACAGTTAATGACACAGGTGTCGGCGTTCTGGGAACGGGGGTCCCCAGACTTGCCTGCCTGCGGCCTGCAGCGTGGCTCAAGTGGGGGCCCAGCATGGCCCATCTTCATCAACACAAGCTCAAGAACCTCACGAGGGGCCAAGCCTCGTGGGGCGGATGACAGGAAGCTTCCTCAGGAGCGGCCTCATCAGGCAGGCTCACGAGGAGGCGGAGAGATCAATGCAAGGGTACCTCGCGAGGACCCCGTGACGCAAGCGATGGCGATCAAGGCCAGGCGGGCGCCAGGCGGGCGCTGGCCTGCGAAGAGTCCTTGTTTCCCCTTTGGTGCAAAGGGGGCAAGCACAGGCCAAGGCATCAGGCAAAGGTTACCATTCCGGTGCAACGAGACCAAGACCAGTCGGGCGGCCAGACGGAGGTCACCATGGAGCCCAAGACGGCGTCACCCCCAGAGCTTTTGGTAGCCGAACACCACCTTTGGTCAGGATAATTTGTACTAGATGTTCCCCTTCAAAATGGCCAATTGTTGGCACCCTTCCCGCTCAATTATTTCGGGGAGAGGCCCAGGGCCTCTATAAATAGAGCTAGCCACCACAGAGTGGAGGCATCTGATCAGATCGGATCCAGAGGCAAGGATAGAGAGAGAGAGAGACGATCGAACTCACCCAAGCAGTTCATCGCGCCAGCTCAAGAACACCTCTCGCGAGGCTGTTATTCCCTTGTAATGTTCATCATCAGCCCCTGAGGCAATCCAGCACACCACACACTGGAGTAGGGTATTACACCACAATGGTGGCCTGAACTAGTATAAACCCCGTGTCCTTTGTGTTGTTCATCATTTTCATCTTAGTTTGCACTAGGAGATCATCGGTAGGGGAGAGATCTCCGTGCGCACCCCAGTGTTCGAACCTCAAGGGTCTGCCGGAACCCGAAATCCGACATTTGGCGCGCCAGGTAGGGGTGCGCCGGAATCTTTCTTCCGCTGTTCGCGTGTGATCTCCCGCCGTGTCCATGGCTAACGCTCGTCGGGCTCGCGCCGAGCGCCGGGCTGCTCTCGCCACCCGCGTCGCCCAGACGGTGCCCGTCAGCGGTCCCCCTTGCTGTTCCTCGTCGCCCGCCGCCAACGCCGCCACTGGCCCGACGGGGAAAGAGCAGCAGGCCTCGTCCCAGCATCCTTCGGTGCGGCGGGATGGCCGCACTACCACCCCGTCGCTGACCCCAGCTGGCTTGTCGTCCCACGCCCGTCGCGCCCCCATGGATGCGCGCACCTCGCTGCTCTTGGCGAAGGAGCTTCTTCGTTACCGCCTGTCGACGACCTCTATGAGGACTGGCTCGCCCGCATCACCGAGCTCGTCAGCACCGCAGGGGGCTCCCCCTTGCGGTCCCCCTCGCTACCCCGCCCTCTGTTCTGCGTGGGAGACGATGATCAGGAGGTGCCTCCGCCAGCTCCTCCCCAAGAAGGTGCCTTGGCTGCAAGGCATGCAGCCCCAGGGCGAGACCCTCCCCGTCCAGCGCCCGCGCAGCAAGAAAGGAGCTACCAAGAGATCCCAAGTCCCCGAGAAGGTGCTCGCGCACTCCCGGCGCCGGCGCGCCAAGATCGCGTCCCAGCGCCTTCATGCCAAGAGCCTGCGCTGCTCCCAGCGGCGGCGCGAGATAACCTGCAAGAGCAAGTCCGGCACCAGCCAAGGGCGCCGGTGGCCACAGCGGGCTGCCTCGCCTTCACCCTCGAGCTGTGCGGCGTCACATGGCCAGGCAAGTTGAAGCCTGACCTCCCTCCTTGCTACGACGGCACGGTGGACCCGCGGAGTTCCTGCAGCTCTACGAGCTGGGCATCGTAGCCGC
Organism: Triticum dicoccoides; assembly: GCF_002162155.2. Taxonomy (NCBI): domain Eukaryota; kingdom Viridiplantae; phylum Streptophyta; class Magnoliopsida; order Poales; family Poaceae; genus Triticum; species Triticum dicoccoides. The sequence goes on along the minus strand of NC_041389.1, from coordinate 144,804,858 downwards.
CAACGGGGATGAAAAGGTCATGGCGAATTGGTTCCCCATGGCGCTCAAGGACGGTGCTCGCACCTGGATCCTGAACTTGGCCCCCGGCATGATCTCCTCCTGGAGCGAGATGCGCACCCGCTTCATCGCCATCTTCCAGGGCACTCGCGATCGGCCCCCGGCCGTGAGCGACCTGTGCCGCATCAAGCAGCAGCCAAGGGAAACCCTGCAGAAGTACATCCAGCGCTTCAACTATGCTCGCCTCAAGATCCCCAAGGTGACTGAGGAAGCCATCATCTCAGCTTTCTCCAACGGCGTGCGCGACATCAAGATGAAGGAGGAGTTGGCAATCCATGAAGACCTGTGCACATCCCTGGAGCTGTTCAACTTGGCGACCAAGTGCGCCAGGGCTGAGGAAGGGCACCTCTCCCTTCTCAAGCTCCCGGCAGCCGACCCATAAGAGAAGAAGCTCAAGGCCAAAGACGTGAAGCGCAAGGGGGCTGCTGTGCTAGCAGCGGAGCCGGACACCAAGCGAGGCAAGGATCAGCCTGAGTCATCCAAGGGTGGACGCTACTGCGTGTACCACGACCTCCACACCCATGACACCAACGAATGTCAAGAGCTCAGAGCCGTGCGAGATGGGCAAATCGGTCAACGCCCCGAGCACAACGACAGGGGCTATGGCCGAGGAGGAGGAAGAGGTGCAGGACGATGGGAAGACCGTGGCCCGCGCCAGGGATGGCGTGACCGCACTCGCGAGGACCGCTGGTAGGACCAGCCTCGCGAGGGAAGCTGGAGGGACCAGCCTCGCGAGGACCGCCCGCATGGCAACGCAGGCCTCCCGCCTCTGCCGCCACCGCCAAGGAGGAATGAAGACCAACACCAAACGATGGGATCGGGGGCTTCTAGGAGCCGCGCGCAATTGCCTGCATCTTGGGTGGCGCCCAGGCTCCAGCCTCACAGTGCATCTTCAAGCAGTATGCTCGTGAGGTGAACGTAGTTCTCCCCAAGCTTGAGGCCACGCGCCCTCTCAGGTGGTCTACATGCGCTATCACGTTCAGCTCAGCGGATCAGCTCAAGTGCGCGGCAACGGCCGGAGTCCTCCTGATGCTTTGCTCCCCAGTCATCAGCAATGTGCAGGTTACCAGGACCCTCATCGATGGTGGCGCTGGACTCAACGTCCTGTCCGTTGAGGCGTTCGACGATCTCCAAGTGTTGTACGATCAGCTTCAGCCAACCAAGCCTTTCTCAGGAGTCACCGATGGTTCTACTGTTGGGCAGGTGCGCCTTCCAGTCACCGTCGGGCAGCGCAACAACTACCGCACTAAGCTCATCGACTTTGACATCGCTCACATCCGCCTACCGTACAATGCCATCCTCGGGTACCCGGCCCTAGCGGAGTTCATGGCAGTGACTCACCATGGTTACAATGTCCTCAAGATGCCTGGGAGTGTTGGAGTCATCACCGTGCCCTGTGAAGAAAGAGACGCAGTGTGTTCACTGGAGCGCGCGTTCCAAGCCGCAGCAATCGAAGACCCAGATCACAGGGGCGGGAGACTCCTCGAAGCAGCCCTCAAGAAGAAGAAGACCTCGCTAGGCTCAAGCCACAAGGGGGCTGACGCCTCCGGAGGCGTTGCGTCAGGCTCTACGCTCGATCAGGGAGCGCCACCCTCTCACGCATAGGAAGACGCACCCAGCGCCCTCCTCAGGCAGGGCTCTTTCTTGGAGAGCCACCGACTGTGCCAAGGTCGTGAGGGAGGCGCTCGGGCATCACTTGGAGGGGTTCTTTCAGGCATGTTTCCCTTAGGAAGGTACAAGGCAAGGAAAACCAAACCCTCACGAGGTCGTCGCAAGAAACACTCAAGAGCTACAAGAGTCAAGAGTCATGCGCGGCAACCGCCGCTTGCCCGCCGCAGCCCCACATCCAGGTAAGGATGGTGGGCTACGCGTCTGCATCGACGTCCCGGGGCTCAACCGAGCCGCGTCTCAGGAGCACCTCTGGCCTTTGCGCATGGGGCGTTGTGAGGGGCCACCTCACAGCTATGTTCGCATGCCCTTCGGCCTGCCGAACGCGGCCGCCGCTCACCAGCGCCTGCTGAGGAGCATTCTGGAGGCTCAGGAGGTCAGGCACCATGCGGTCCTGGCAGAGATGGAGATGGCTCTCGAGGACCCGCTCGAGCCCACGGAGTATCCCGAGGCCCCTGGGCCCGGGGGCTCGTGAGGGCCGATGTCTTCACCGCGCATCGCTCACTTCCTCAGCATCACTTCATCTTCAATGGCGTCAGGTGACATCTTTCAGAGTTCTACCTTCAGCTGGGAGCACCCACAGGGCTGCACCATTCCCAGGCCACGTGGGTCCGTCCCCGCGGCATGTATCCATTTTGCTCATGTTCTTTACTTACCTTGTTGGGGGCACCCTTCGGGCTGCATCACCCCCACGCCGCTCGGGCCCGACCCAGCGGCAGCTGCCTTCCTAGTATTTGCCTTAGGATGAAATGTTCTCTCACGCTAAATTGGTTCCCATAAGTTATCGCCTACTGCTTATTGTCATGCAAAGCGCTTGCACGTTAAAAGGGGGCGCCTAAGCATCGCGACTCACGGGCTCTTACTGGCTCTCCAGCCCTCATCCCCTGGCCTTGACCCACGGCATCGCGACCTGTCATACCAGTGGCGGCTCAGCTCGCTCGAGGGCCGGGACCTGAGGACGTAGAGCATTTGCATTGTAACAACCCTGCAGGAACACACCAGTTGATAAAGGCCCAGAGCTAGGTGCAACCCGCCTCGAGGTAGGGCCTCGTGAGTCCCGCACTGGCTCACGGGTGCCCAGATACACCTCTCCTAGCCCTACCGTGCCGGCCACGTGTTAGGGCGGGGCTGTACACGCCCCGGGGGCTGTTCCCGGAGGGGAGCCCCCTCCCACGCACCAGTGGAAGCACCATGCTCCGTGCTGGCTGACGACACTGCCGAGGAGCGGCTATGCCCGTACACATACGGAAGCACTATGCTCCGCGCTGGTGATAAACAACTAAGGATGGCCCACGGCTATACCAACCTCAGGGAGCCCAGATCTTAGTGTCTGGCACCATCGCAACGCCTCCCCACGGGAGAGACGCGCGAGGGGGCTGGACACGGGGGCTACGCCTGGGCCTCGCCCAAGCACGCCACCCAGCCAGGTTCCTTGGACCTAGTCGTCGCACGCCACTCCTCGAGTGAAGCCAAGGTATGGAACCTGTTTGAGCGTCAAGGGGGCCCCCTGAGCATCGTGACTCAGGAGCCTAACTGGTCACGTAGCCCCTCACTCCTTAGTCCCGTCCTGGTTTCCAGTTGGGGCTAATGCTGGGTGAGGTACGCGCGGGCCCGGGCCCTGCCGACGTAGAACGGACAATCCACTCCTTGCCTCCCCCCTCCCTATTTGTTGCTCGCGCGTCAAGGGGGACTCCTGAGGATCGTGACTCAGGAGCCTAACTTGCCACGTAGCCCCTCACTCCTTAGTCCCGTCCTTGGTTTCCTGTCGGGGCTAACGCTGGGTAAGGTATGCGCGGGGCCGGGCCATGCCGACGTAGAGCGCAAGCAAGTAGGAGAGGAAAATGCAAATTCCAAGTAATTCAAAGCAAATATTACAAGCCATAAGATTGTTCCACAACGTCAAACACAAATTTAAACACCTCCGCGAGGCATGGTGCATGTTCAGGAATAAAATAGGATGGAAGTCGCGAAGGGATCACTCCCCAGTAACACCGTCACCGGTGGTGGAGTCATGCTGGGCAGCTTCACCTCTCGAGGTCGCAAGGCCGGCGGCGCCGCGCCCGCGCAGGACGCTGCGGGAGTGGAACTTCCCCAGCAAAACCTCGGCGCGACCTTTCATGGCCTCAGCGGCAGCGGTGGCACAGTCGCCGCTCACGGGCTCCAGCAGGCTGTCGAAGTCAACGTCGGGGTCATGTAGGTAGACATGGCTGAGGACATGCGTCAGCGCCGCGGAAGACATGGCATGCGCCTCGGCCTCGACCGTGGGGCCAAGACCGTCTGCGATGTCCTCAAGCGCATCAACCAGGAAGGGGAGCAGCTTGGCGGGGCTGTCCTCTGCACCAGCCAACGGCTCCTCCAGGCCTCTCTCATACAGCGTCTTCAGTGCCACGGGCCTTCTTCTCCAGCTTCGCGAAGGCCACCCGGTCCTCTGCCAGGACCTTCGCCTTGGTGTCCAGCTCGGTCCTCTCCGCCTTCAGCGACCGCTCCAGCGTCTCCAATCGGCTGTGGCGGTCATCGAGCTTGGCGTCCCGGTCCTTGGCGGCGGCCTCCCTAGCCTTCATCTCCTTCTCCTTCTCCTTCCGGTTGTGCACCTCCTTGGCGAGCTTGTCGTGCAGGCCCTGCAGCTCAGCCTCAAGCACCTTGCAGCAGCCCTGGGCGGTAGCAACGTCGCCCGGGGCAGCATCGCGGGCGGCCTTGGCTTGGTTAGTGGCCCGCTTCTCCTCATCGGAGGATGACACAGCCTAGCTCAGCGCCGCTCGGACAGGGGCGGCAGAGCAAGCCCAGCAAGAAGCCAACTCCAGGCGCCCGGCCACCAGACGAGGGTCCAAGCTCAGGAGATCCTCCCGCAGTTGGCTCAGCTCATTGGTAACTTGGTCCACGACAACGGCGGAAGAAGCGGAAGAGACAAGAACCTGTGGAGCAGGCGGAGAAGATGGCAGCGTGACCACGGCTTGGCAGGAAGGGACCTCCTGAGCCTTGGCTGCCTCGGCTGTGCCGTCGGGCACAGTTGATTCCAGGTCCAGCAGGGCCAGGAGGGCTGACTCCTCGCCGGGGTGCCCCAGCTGGCCTCGCGAAGGCGGCTGGGTCGGAGAGGAGCGGGCCTCGCCGTCCCCTCCCCCAGCGGCCGAAGGCACCGCCCCGGCGGACGGGTTCACCCCAAGTGGGGCCGCAGAAGCCTCTTTCAACCTCTTGGCCGCAGGTGCCGGCCTGGTAAAAAGAAGGGGCAAACGTCAAGTTTCAGCAGCAGAAACCAAGCGGAGCATAAATCGAGCACTTACTGGACGTCGTCCGTGGACTCAAGCAACCTCCGACCAAACTTGAAGCCCGAGAGCCTGCAGCGGGGGTCAGCCTTGGGGGGCCCAGAAGCAGAAGGCGCATCACGAGGGATGGAGCCGGCCTTGGACCCCCCAGGAACTAGAGCAGACCCTAGGGGAACCAGGCTCGACCTGCCCTTCCTCGTGACCGAGGAAGAGCCCTCAATTCCTCGCCTAGCGTCGGCCTCGTCGTCGTCTGGCATGGAGCGAAGGGCCCGAGACCTGTGCCGGGGAAAGGACTCCCCCCAATCCTCGCCAGTCTCCTCCGAGTCAGACACTTCCTCCTCCACCTCTTCTTCCCCCTTTCCCCCGCTGGAGCTGCCAGAGGACAAGTTCACCGTCGCCAAGACCGCCAGATCTTCGGGGGCTGCCGCGGGCACCAGCCCCTCGACGTTGAAGGTGGGCATGGCATTCATCACCTGCTCCCAATCGTCATGAAGGAACTGGGGGACTGGGGCACCCACCGGGCTCGCCTCGTCTCCCCCAACCAAGGAATGGAGGGCCCGTGGCCAGATCTTCGTCAGTCAGCGCCTCAGAGCTCAGGCACATGGCAGCGTCCGCCCTTCCAAGCCTCCAAAAGGGGAGTGGGTGCTCCTGGAGCGGAGCCACCCGGTGCTCCAAGAATTCCCTGAGGAACGAGGCCCCGGTCAGCTTCGCCGCCCCCAAGTTGCTTGGCTTCAGGTCCACGTTCATCCTCCTCGGCACCGCCTTCGCGCAAGGGTCGACGACTTCCGCACGGGACCACGCGTCAGCGGACTTAGGCTGCCCCGTGGGCAACACCAGACGAGGATGGAGGCGCCCGACATCCATCATGACCCACTTGCTCCGGTAGCCTTCGATCCTCTTCCCAGGCTTCGAGATGGCGTTGGAGTTGGAGTACACGATGAAGCTCGCGCATGCGGAGACTTGAGTGCCAGAAACCCGGAGGGAGAAGAAGTGGCGCAGCAAAGCCACCGAGGGCTTCACGCCGACATGAGCCTCATAATAATAGGCGAAAATCGCCAGGAGAAGGACAGAGTTGGGGTGGAGGTGCAAAGCCTGCAGGTTGTATTGGCGAAGAACAGCGTGGAAGAACTCAGAGAAAGGGGGCACCAGACCGGCGACAATGGCGCTCACGAACAATGTATAGAAGGTGCTCCCCTTGCCCTCAGGCTGGTCGGAACCGACCTGGAGCATAGTCGCCCCCTCGCTGCCCTGCGCCAGTGTCATCACGCGCACGAGGGCAAGGTTCTTCTTCGATAAATTCGGGGAATCTAGGGCCGGCGAGTACCAAGCATCAGCCGGAGACTTGCAAGGCGCCATGGCGTGACGGATGCGAAGGATTGAGGACGGATCTGGAGGATTTCGGGAGCAAGAGGAAGAAGAGCGAGAAAGGGGATCTAGGGCAAGACGGAAGAGAGCAGGGTAAGTAAGCCTGGCCCGAGCATCCCCTTTTATCAGTCATGCAGTTGCCGAGGCGTCGTGGGGAGTGGAGACGCCCACGTCCAATCAACCGCCACGCGGCGCCCAAGGCCGCAGGCTGTTAGGGCCCACTTTGCTTCGCGCTTGCCCCTTCGCTTCTTCGCTAAGCCAAGCCCGCGCGCGCCTTGGGCCCGGGGGCTACTGTCAGCGTTCTGGGAACGGGGGTCCCCAGACTTGCCTGCCTGCGGCCTGCGGCGTGGCTCAAGTGGGGGCCCAAAGTGGCCCATCTTCATCAACACAAGCTCAAGACCCTCGCGAGGGGCCAAGCCTCGCGGGGCGGACGACAGGAAGCTTCCTCAGGAGCGGCCGCATCAGGCAGGCTCACGAGGAGGCGGAGAGATCAATGCAAGGGTACCTCGCGAGGACCCCGTGACGCAAGCCATGACGATCAAGGCCAGGGGGGCACCAGGCCGGCGTTGGCCTGCGCAGAGTCCTTGTCTCCCCTTTGGTGCAAAGGGGGCAAGCACAGGCCAAGGCATCAGGCAAAGGTTACCATTCCGGTGCAATGAGACCAAGACCAGCCGGGCAGCCGGACGGAGGTCACCATGGAGCCCAAGACGGCGTCACCACCAGAGCTTTTGGCAGCCGAAGACCACCTTTGGTCAGGATAACTTGTACTAGATGTCCCCCTTCAAAATGGCCAATTGTTGGCGCCCTTCCTGCTCAATTATTTCGGGGAGAGGCCCAGGGCCTCTATAAATAGAGCTAGCCACCACAGAGTGGAGGCATCTGATCAGATCAGATCCAGAGGCAAGGATATAGAGAGAGAGAGACGATCGAACTCACCCAAGAAGTTCATCGCGCCAGCTCAAGAACACCTCTCGCGAGGCTGTTCTTCCCTTGTACTGTTCATCATCAACCCCTGAGGCAATTGACCACACCACACACTGGAGTAGGTTATTACACCACAATGGTGGCCTGAACCAGTATAAACCCCGTGTCCTTTGTGTTGTTCATAATTTTCATCTTAGTTCGCACGAGGAGATCGGACGTAGATCGGTAGGGGAGAGATCTCCCCGCGCACCCCAGTGTTCGAACCTGAAGGGTCTGCCGAAACCCGAAATCCAACAATAGGCGGCGACAAAAAAGAAGCATATTCCTTGTCCTAAGGGAAGATAACAACACGGTTGTGTTTGTCTAAAACGGTGTGAGGACGAGAATGCAATATGGAAAGTACGCCGGATGAGCTACGTTTTGGGCAAAGAACTATGGAAGATCCAGATGTAGCGACGTGGGAAAACGGGCAGTGGAGCAAGGCCGGAGGGGATACCTGGAGGTCGTCGGGATGTAACTAGGTGAGCAGCGGCGGGCGGAATCTGTGAGCAGATGGCGTAGGCCCTGCCGCACCGGAGCTTGGTCAGAGAGGACGGTGCGTACCGCAGATCGTGACGTGCTGCCTCGGCACCGTTGAATGGAGAAACGATGCACTTCCTCCCTTTCCCCCGGCGGACGGGATGCGGCCGGATCAGTGACCAACGGTGAGAGAGAGAGGCCACCGCACTCCCTTTCCCCCAGCGGACGGGATGCGGCCGGATCAGTGACAAACGGTGAGAGAGAGAGAGAGAGGCCACCGCACTCCCTTTCCCCCGGTGGACGGGATGTGGCCGGATCAGTGACCAACGGTGAGAGAGAAAGAGAGGCCACCACACTCCCTTTCCCCCGGCGGACGGGATGCAGCCGGATCAGTGACCAACGGTGAGAGAGAGAGAGGCCACCGGAGCCTTGTGTGAGATACTATGAAGAGCGACAAACCAGGTAGGCAGGCTCCATTGTATATAGTGAGCGGACTACCTTTTTCTCCATAAAAATCATTTTATATTCTATGTACGTGCCATTGAGCACTATAACTTTATTTAAAAATAACGCGGCAACGCGTCAAGTCGAATTTTGTTTCGTGCACGCGTGGTACACGACCTCCCTAGGTAAAAAACCGCTACAGGCGTTCAAATTAGCACGTGGGCTGCCATTTCGTAAAGAAATGAGCTCCAGCGTGTACCCGTGCGGGTGTGGCTGGGCACAAAGCGTGAGTACGTGCATGGTGCACCTATTCTATTCTTGTATACGCACACCACCTAGAGAGAGATACAAACCTAGAGAGATATAGTGTGTGGGTTCTTGAGAGTTTTTTT
>NC_041389.1:144783953-144796137 GCF_002162155.2 Triticum dicoccoides | reverse complement strand
AAAAATGTAACATATGCAATGTGTGTGAAATAAAGTCCTGGATAGAACATATATATAGAGGGGGCGATCCACGAGAAGAGAGTGGAGGTATCATCGGCTTGAGGTGTCCATAGAATCGAAGAGAGGGATGATGTGTGTGTGTGCGTGCGCGATCAATAAAGAGTGCCATTGAATTTGTGTGTGCCCACGTCAAAGATATAGAGTGGCTGGCCTACTAGAACGTGAGATGGGACATGTGCAGTTTGTCTGTGTGGCATGGATACCTACCTGCAGCACTCGACTATCGGTGTGTGGTGGGGGAAGAGGGAGGCCCAATTAAGTATAGAGGTACAATGGTTGGTATATGTGTGGAGGAGGAGAGAGGCCTACCTCATGTATTAAGGAGATCGATCTGCCTCATGTATTAAGGGAGATCGATTGGCATCCATGCATATGTGCAGGAGATGAATAAGGTTGGGAGAGAGACAGAGCTAGAGTGTTGGAGAGGGTGGTAGTGGAGTTGCTTCTAACAAATGGTGGGATAGGCTTGCTAGACAAACGGAGGGCGCGCCCGCAATATCAATAAGAGAGGAGATGGCTGCTTGTTGTCTGTGCACGCGCGTGTGAGAGACGGGTCAGGAGGCATGCACAAATGATGAGGGGGGGACGATGTGGCGGTGGTAAGCAGAGGTAACTACATAGGAAGATCAATCGCCCTTTGTAAGAGAAAGGAGAGACATAACTTGTGAGGTACGTCGATTGATAGGGGGGTAGTTAAAGTCGATCTAGGTATATGTTGGGAGATTGATCGGTATACATGCATTTGTGTGTTAGAAGCAAATGAGGCACGAGGAGAAGGATAGAGAGAGAGAGGGATGCATGTAGGAGGTGGTACGAGAGGCATACTATATCAAGGGGGGAAGAGTGTGCGAGTACGAGAACGATGAAAAGAGTGGTGGGAGTGAGGCATGGACGATGACAATAGAAGAGGGGAAGCTTGTGTTTGTGCTAGGCACACCTGGCCAGAGAGGCATACCGATCGATGTGTGCCGTAAAGAAGGAGCTGGGGGGCCTACACACACCATGGGTGAACGACCTAAAGTGAAAAGATGAATTTGCGCGATGGAGCTAGAGAATGCTGAGGGAGGGTGAGAGGGATGCGGGCGTGTGCATGCACAAGAGAAAGTTAGCGCTAGCTACAAAGATAAGAGGGTTGTGTGGGTGTAAAAGACGAATAGAGATCATATATACTTCATTATAAAAAGCGAATTCAGATATTTGAAGAATTTATCATAGTGTTTCAAACCGACGCATGTGTGAATATATATAACGGTGATACACATGGTGTGGTTATGAACATGCTATACTACATTTAATATATTTTATCTCTACTCTTATAAAAAACGGAGTTGTTGATGATGGTGTGCCTGCCATCCTGCATTATAGGTCGTCTGATTTATATCTGGCGGATAGCAAGGAAACTATGATGGTTGAAGTTGGCAACAATAATGATTGTAGATTCTTATTGAAATAGAGAAACGAATTCAAATTTAGTTCGAATTACAGCGGTAGTATAGACATTTGGAATGCACTAAAATGTTGGTATGAGTAGGTTACATGCATTATACAGCAAGCAAAAAAATTTAATCGGACATAACATGGATTCATACTCCCTCCTTCCATCTATATAGGGTGTAATGAGATTTTTAAGACTGCCTTTGACTATTGACAAGATTAATAGTACATGACATGCACAATGTGAAAATTATATCATTGAAAGAACCTTTCACAGACGAATTTAATGGTGTGCTTTGTGTAAGTTGCATGTCATATATCATTGTTCTAATATTTGGTCAAAGTTAGCTTAGAAAAACGCATTAGGCCCTATATAGATGGAAGGAGGGAGTAGCTTTGAATAACATTTGTATAGTAAAATGGGGCAAGACTCTCTCTTTGTGTCGTGTGAATAGTTTTATTTGTTCATTTTCTTTTTGGTTGAGGGAAGTGCGAATTGATTTGGTACGTACAAGTACAATATTTCTACATGTTAGGCTTGTCCCTAAAATTCAACCCGCGTCTTGTTATATCCCGAAAATTCAGATATCATGCTCCCAAAACCGGCGCCTTCACAACCCGCGCCTTGCTATCCCGAAATTACAACACGCGTGAAAACTCCCTCCAGCTGCCAAATTCCGACACGCGAAATCCCCCTTCTAACCCTGAGCCGAAAGGGCCGCTAGTTCAAATCGGTGGGGGGTACTTTTGTAACACACCCTATATTTTGGACAAGCACGTTCCTAAGTCATGCTTCACCCCCTCCCATCGCCCCCTTTTCGCCATTCGAAACCCCAGACCGCCATAACCTCTCCGCTCCAGCCGCAAAACCCCACCCTCCTCCGTCTCCCACGTCACCGCTGCCCAGCCGGAGCCTTTTCCCCGACGACGTCATCCACCGCAACAGATCGACGTCCCTCGTCCACCTCCTTGGATGAGGATCCGTCGTCCATCTCCTCGTCCCGCCGGTTCAGCCGCCCCGTCCTCCACCTCCAAGGAGCTGCTCCGACGATCGCGTCGTCTATCGCGGCTGCTCCATCCCCACAGCGCCGCCTTAACCTGCTCCACCGGAACCGCAGCATCCTCACCGACTCCTCGGACGAAGCCGAGGCCTACTCGGCGCCACCAAAGAGGTTGTACACTCATCGCATCGCACCTTCTCCTTAACTTGACCTCCCGGCGTCGACGGTGCTCCATCCCGCACCCCCATGGAGCGGCTACCTTGAAGCCGGTGCCGCAGGCGACATCTCCACGACGGCTCTCCCCCAGTGCGAGGCCCCTTCGGCGGCGGCGTCCATACCAGCCGGATCTGCTGCTGCTGCTCCGGCTCTCGCTCGCTCGCTCGCGCTGCTGCTGCTGCTTCGGCTCTCGCTTGATCGCTTGCTCGCCCAGCTGCTGCTGCTGCTCTCCCCCTCGCTCGTGCTGCTGCTCTGCTCCGATTAAGCCACACTTCAGTCGGCTGAATCGACTTTTGGGTCAGTCAATTTTCAGGGGTTGGGGGGCTTGCCAGAGTTAAGGAAGAACCACCCGCAGCGGGGACGGGGGCTCGCCGGAGAGGTACCCCACTATCTATCTTAGGGTTCAGGGTGGGGGCGGGGGGCCTAGAGGGCTTGCCGGGGCGGCGGTGGCGAGTTGTTTTGCGGCAGCAAAGCGGCGCTGGGGCCGGCGGTTCGGCCGGCGGCTCAGGGGGGTGCAGGTTAAAGATGAACTGCAGGCCCTCCCTAAACTACATGTCAAGTGCCTCTCTGCTACCATTGCGTTCAGTTTCGACAGTAGCATTCAGATTCCACAGTAAATTTCAGTTTTGACAGTTAAGTTCAGAGTCAACAGTTTTTACCTCATCTGTTGTAGTCAGGTGGTTTTTGGTGATGTTAATTTTACATCCATTTTACATCATCTATTGGAGATGCTATTAGAATCCCACTTGAGATTGACGATGTCTGTCTTGTGCTGCTTCAGCCTTGACGTATTACGGCTCAGCGGAGCTGCTCAAACGACAGAACGATCCATCACAACAGAGCAATGCCCTGGACGCCGTCTACAGATTCCTCAGATCTTCCTCCACACCTCCGACAGCCACCTCTGCCTCAACTGCTTCAGTGACCAACCCAATGTTGCTGAGGTCGACACGGCTACGGCAAAGAGGTTCTACACTTGTTGCATCACTTATTACTATACATTCACGTCGATCCATTAGGGCTATTTTGGTTCAATGGAAAAACATCGATCCACTGGTTGTTACCATCACTCTAAATTTCTGCATGCTCTCCTTACATAATCTCACCATATTTTTTCGTATGCATGTCAGATATTGTACATAGTCATGCTGAACATGTAGAGAAAAAGAGAAGAGTTTTGCGCGGCAATACAATGTCATGCAGACATTGCTCCATGGTGGGTTCAATGGCAAACCCTCCCCACCCCTCTCCAGATTGTAATCCAGAGGAAGATATCTGTTTTGAGGCGGATTCAGGCGCCGCTGACCTCTCCTATTTACCCCCCAAGGTGTTTGCTCTACCTTGGCATGATGATGTTAGTCATATCATGCATATATTGCCTTGAAGTGCCTACTTTTGACATCATATATGTCATCTGCTTAGTTTAGACATGTTCTGTAATGCCACCTGTTTAGTTTCTATATCATATATGGGAATTATGCAGTCCCATGTCTTTTAGCCAGTCATAATATATGTGAAATGTGCAATGCCATCCTGTTTAACCAGGCATCATATATTTGAATGATATCTTTCCCATCCTTTTCTTCATTACATTTCCATTTGTCGACAATGTTTGTACATTAAACTACTCTTCCTGTGAATCAGCCATTTGGGTGGGAGATGGAAAAATCTGGAGTGAAAACAAGGCCTTCAGAGCAGACAGTGCTACCTGTCGAAGCAGATCTCTTGTTGGGTCCCGATAGCTCCTCAGAGATGGATCCGGAGACAGATGACCAGTCCTATTCCCCTACTGAGGTGTATGCTCTAACTTGGCACGGTTATACTGCTCATATCATGCATACGGTGTCTTGCATTGCATAGTTTAGACATCATATACACAATATTCAACACCATGTTCTTAGTTCATACATCATATCGAATGCCCTCTGTTTAGCATATAAATCACATATGTGAATTAAATGATGCGATCCTGATTACTTAGATAACATGTAGGTGAATTATGGCATGCGATCCTATTTAGTTATTCATCATATCTTTGAATTATGTTATGCTATGCTATCCAGTTTAGATAGACATCATATATGTGAAATTATGTCATGCTATCAGTTTTAGTTAAACAATATACATGTCAACTATTTCATGCCCTCTTTTTTCCACACTTCTATTGCATCTGTCTCTCATACAATGTCTGTACATTCAACTATGTTTCCTGTTTATCAGCCATTCGAATTGGAGCGGGTGATGCCAGTATCTAGTGGACTAAAAACACGGTCTTCAAATAAAACAGTGCTACCTCTTGGTGGAGATAGCACCCCGGTTATACATGCACAAGAACCAGCCCTACCACACATAACCCAATCTCTCGCAGATTGTACCCCTACTGCGATGGACAGAGAACCAACTTCACCCAATCTAACCCCAACCCCAGCTGATAGTAACCCAGTTCCTGTTGACACAGCACCATCTCCACCACAGAGCTCCCAAACAAGAGCAGTTAGTAAGGCAGCTCCAGTGCCCAAAGGGCCAGTACCATCACGGCGAACCCCAACTCCACCAGTTAGTATGCCTATTCCTATGGAGGAAGCACAACCAGCTAGTCGTAGTTTAGCATCTATCGCATTTGACGTTGTTAAATCGTATTTGCGTATCTTCCCATCTTGGAAATATTATACTGAAGATGAAGGAAAATTCCAGTTGCAGGTGTTTGTCCAGGAGTTATGTGTAAGTAATGTTATTCATGGAAATTACTTTGCTTCATCCCATACATCCTACCTCCATGATGGTTATGATACAGCAAATTTTCCCATTTTTCTCTATAGAGAAGGACCGATTTGGAAACTCAGGATGAGGTAACCTGTGCTAATACCTCTGCTATCTTCAAGAATGCTTGGTGGTAGTATCGGAATTACCTGAAGAAAACATACTTCACCGGCAAAGAAACTCATCAAATTCCCTTACGTTCTCCTGAGACACATTTACTGGACGATGACTGGAACGACTTGTTCTGTACTGGTCCCGAACCAAGAATGTGGTAAGGTCTATGAGCTCATTTTCTATTTTTAAGTATTATATTCTTGCGTCTTACTGTACTCTGTTCATGTAGAACAAGTGCCTAAACCTGAAGAACAACTGTTCTAATTTAAGATTCCATTGCTACCATAGGACATAGATATATGTTTGTTTGATGCTTTTATTATGTACTAGTACTTGGCAATAGAAGACTTGGTAGTTTAATCCTGTCCACTTTACTAATGAACTGGTTCACCGAAATGATTTTCATATACTAGTACATGCTAAACTTGTTATGTGTCTGCTTGTTTCTTCTTTTAGAATGCTGATAGAATATTGGGGAAGAGTGCCTTATTAAGCAACGGTAAAGGAAGTAATGTAGATAAGGTTTAGGATAGTGACACATCCTGTCTTGGTTTAGTGTTGGAGTTACTGGCCACTACCGCTTGCACAAGCTATTCAAACTCACTATCTGAATCAGTTCGGTTTCTTGAGTCTCAACTACAAGCTGAAAGACATCGATTAGCTATGCCGCGACAAGAAGTGGAGCATTCAGATGCATACTTTCTGGTGCAACAGCAAGCGTTGGAGGATTTTAGCGCCAAACAGGACAAAGCTAATCAGCTTGCTAAGCTTATTCTCAGCATGGTGGATACCCAGGATAACGTTTCTTGAGCTCTTCTGAAGTTGTTTCAGTTATGCTCTTGTTTTACTATCGCGTTTATTTGCACTGGTGGCCGATTTTGACGGCCAGTGTATATGATATGCTGCTTTGTTCCCTATATTTGCACTGGTGGCGAACTTTGATGCCCAGTGGATGTAATATGTGTAATAGCCGTGATAGCCTAGCGTTAGTTGCTTGGTTATTTATTTCCTTGTTGTCTTGTTTATTTGTTTGCTTGTAGTCATTGCAGTTCTTTTTCCGCGGTTAGCTAGTGGCTACAATAACCTATTTTTTAAAACTAGGCTATAATAACCATGGGCTAATATTTACTGTAGTGACATTGGGCCTCCTACGGGCCGTAGAAACAGTGGGCCTTCTACAAGCCATAGAAACAGTAGGCCTTCTACGGGACGTATCATCAATGGGCCTTATACGGGCCGTATGATCAATTGGCCAAACATGGGCCAATAACAGGCCGCATTATGGCTGTAAACGGGCTAGAGTTGGAATCGTCCGTTCATGGGCCGACCGTAACGGGCCATCGTTAATAGGCCGTATTTGATGACGCTATGAAAATGGCCCAACGTATTAACGGACCACAAATGGGCCAACTATAACCACGGGCTGAATTTGGCCCACAAGCAGAAAATGACAGTAACGGGCCGTAAGTAAACGAATGCTGGAAATGATCCCAAGAATAAATGGGCTCTGAGAAGGCCGAAAGATAACATGGCCTGGAAATGGCCCAACGGAATAACGGGCCGTTAATGGGTATAAAGTGATACACTGTTCATTACGGGCCAGTTTCACCACGGGCCGTTAATGGGTGTAAAGTGATACACTGTTCATTATGGGCCAGTTTCACAACGGGTCGTTAATAGGCCAAGAGTTACATAGGGCCTCATATGGGCCGAAAGACGTCATGGGCCATACATGGGCCAGAAGTGAAAACGGGCTGGAATCATATTGGCCCAAATGATGCTACTAGGCCTAATTCAGATAGGGTGTAACGGGCCTTGGGTTAGCGGGCTGTAAATGGGCTATATGCGAACAGGCCGTTAACAGGCTTTCCATGGGCCGGCCTGCCACCTTTTGACCAAGTCAAACGGGGCGGCCTTTTCACAGGAATGGGCCTCTGTTGGGCCGTGCCACGTGTCGACATATCATAGGCGCCTATTTGACCCACTGACGAGATGACACGTGTTTCGTCCGGCCAATAAGAATTTTACACGTGGAAATTTCCCATTGGTTGGGGCTGTTAACGGGTTATCGGATCCAAAACCTGACCCGATAGCTTAACGGCGTTCCGTTACGGTGGATGCCACGTGTCGGTCACCCTTGATGAAAGCACTTCTGTGACGCGCGATTTATCATCATGGAAGTGGACACTTCCGTGATGATAATTTTGGTAATGTCATGGAACACTTCTACGACAGCACGGGTATGACTATCTTGATTCTGTCATAAATTTGTCATGGATGTACATGCATGACAAAAAACGCGACCTATTGTGACAAACACATATCATCACGGAAGTGTATTTTTTTTGTAGTGCATGTTCGGTACTACAGTGTATGCCTCTGGCAATCTGACACCGAATGAACTGATGCATGTCCACCGCCTAGGTGAGGGTAGGTTGCATTAGTCAAAAGGCGTAAGAGAGCTTCACCTTGTCCTGCAAGCCTCTCCTCGTTCTGCGAGTTGACGGGACACACCAAAAAGTAGTGTTAGTCCATACTCCCTCCTTTCCAGTTAATATGGCTTAATATTTTTTGCGGGTAAATGAGAGAGCTTTATTCATATATAAGCATTCTTAGGACGATCAGCCAAGACACTGGTCACTAGGAAGCGAGGTACCCCGCAAAAAAAGAAGTAGGAAGCGAGGTGTTTCATCAAGCCAGCTCTCGGCCACATTCAAAGTGCAGCGAGCATGGTTCGCACAAAGATGCGTCGCAAGGTTTGCTGACCTGTTTACATGCTAAATAACAAAAAAATAGGAAATATTACCGAGCGCTCCTATTTGTAACAGGATATGAGCCAGAATTAAGCGAGAATTGTGGCGAGTGTTCCATGCAATCAACTTCCATTATCACATGCGAGAACCCTCAAAGAGAACCAAATGTTTTAAGATTGCTTTATCACATTTTAAAAATATAATAAGAGTGCAGACGCTCCTCCATCTGATTCCTAGTACTAGTATAGTACATACCTCTATAGACTATTGTAGTAGTACTAGTAGTAGTAAACTTTGCGCTTGGCTGTTCGCCTCTTCGGGAAGTCGAACAATAATAGTACTAGTATAGTGTATACTTCTGGCAATCTGACACCGAATTAACTGTTGCACATCCACCGCCTGAGCGAGGGAGAGCTTGCATTAGTCAAAAGTTTCTCCTTGTCCTGCGAGCCACCGCGCACAAGCTTCTCCCATCCTGCAAGCTTCTCCTCGTTCGGCAAGTTGATGGGACACAGCAAAGTAATGCTAGTCCATATTGCCTCCTCTCTGGTTAATATGGCTTAATTTCAAACAAGATAAATACACCATTTGTCACTGTATATTTGTAAAAATATGGTCAGTGGACTTCATAATACGCTCATTGCGCTCAATATATACATTTTCCGGTGTTTATACGGTCACTGGCTCACCCTGGCTGAGTATGTGTGTGCATGCACGTGTAGGTTGAGCACTTGAGCGTGACCGTGTGTGTTCCGTCGTGTGCTCGGACATGCATGCATTAGAGCGTTGCGCGCATTTTTGCGTCCATGTGTATGTGTGACTGTTGCATACACGTAGGGACCATAAAAGATATTACTCATGTAAATAGAACAACCATTATTCTCTGATTTAAATGAATAACCGTCTCGCATCAAACAAGATCCAGATATAATGTTCATGCTCAACGCTGGCACCAAATAACAATTATTTAGGTCTAATACTAATCCCGATGGTAGATGTAGAGGTAGCGTGCCGACCGCGATCACATCGACGTTGGAACCATTTCCCACGCACCTCGTCACCTCGTCCTTCGCCAGTGTTCGCTTAATCCGTAGTCCCTGTTTCGAGTTGCAAATATTAGCAACAGAACCAGTATCAAATACCCAGGTGCTACTGCGAGCTCTAGTAAGGTACACATCAATAACATGTATATCACATATACCTTTGTTCACCTTGCCATCCTTCTTATCCGCCAAATACTTGGGGCAGTTCTGCTTCCAGTGACCAGTCTGCTTGCAGTAGAAGCACTCAGTTTCAGGCTTAGGTCCAGATTTGGGTTTTTTCTCCTGAGCAGTAACTTGCTTGCTGTTCTTCTTGAAGTTCCCCTTCTTCTTTCCTTTGCCCTTTTTCTTGAAACTAGTGGTCTTGTTGACCATCAACACTTGATGCTCCTTCTTGATTTCTACCTCCGCAGCTTTTAGCATTGCGAAGAGCTCGGGAATTGTCTTATCCATCCCTTGCATGTTATAGTTCATCACAAAGCTCTTGTAGTTTGGTGGTAGTGATTGGAGAATTATGTCAATGACGCAATCATTCGGAAGATTAACTCCCAGTTGAATCAAGTGATTATTATACCCAGACATTTTGAGTATATGCTCACTGACAGAACTGTTCTCCTCCATCTTGCAGCTATAGAACTTACTGGAGACTTCATATCTCTCAATCCGGGCATTTGCTTGAAATATTAACTTCAACTCCTAGAACATCTCATATGCTCCATGACGTTCAAAGCGTCGTTGAAGTCCCCGTTCTAAGCCGTAAAGCATGGCACATTGAACTATCGAGTAGTCATCAGCTTTGCTCTGCCACACGTTCTTAACGTCAGTTGCATCAGCAGCAGGCCTGGCACCCAGCGGTGCCTCCAGGACGTAATTCTTCTGTGCCGCAATGAGGATAATCCTCAAGTTACGGACCCAGTTCGTGTAATTAGTACCATCATCTTTCAACTTTGCATTCTCAAGGAACGCATTAAAATTCAACGGAACAACAGCACGGGCCATCTATCTACAATAAAACATAAACAAGCAAGATACTATCATGTACTAAGTTCATGATAAATTTAAGTTCAATTAATCATATTACTTAAGAACTCCCACTTAGAAAGACATCCCTCTAATCTTCTAAGTGATCACGTGATCCAAATCAACTAAACCATAACCGATCATCACGTGAAATGGAGTAGTTTTCAATGGTGAACATCACTATGTTGATCATATCTACTATATGATTCACGCTCGACCTTTCGGTATCAGTGTTCCGAGGCCGTATCTGCATATGCTAGGCTCATCAAGTTTAACCTGAGTATTCTGCGTGTACAAAACTGGCTTGCACCCGTTGTGGATGGACGTAGAGCTTATCACACCCGATCATCACGTGGTGTCTGGGCACGATGAACTTTGGCAACGGTGCATACTCAGGGAGAACACTTTTATCTTGAAATTTAGTGAGAGATCATCTTATAATGCTACCGTAAATCAAAGCAAGATAAGATGCATAAAAGATAAACATCACATGCAATCAATATAAGTGATATGATATGGCCATCATCATCTTGTGCTTGTGATCTCCATCTCCGAAGCATCGTCATGATCACCATCGTCATCAGCGCGACACCTTGATCTCCATCGTAGCATCATTGTCGTCTCGCCGATCTTATGCTTCTACGACTATCACTACCGCTTAGTGATGAAGTAAAGCATTACAGGATGATTGCATTGCATACAATAAAGCGACAACCATATGGCTCCTGCCAGTTGCCGATAACTCGGTTACAAAACATGATCATCTCATGCAATAAAATTTAGCATCATGTCTTGACCATATCACATCACAACATGCCCTGCAAAAACAAGTTAGACGTCCTCTACTTTGTTTGTTGCAAGTTTTACGTGGCTGCTACGGGCTTAGCAAGAACCAGTCTTACCTACGCATCAAAACCACAACGATAGTTTGTCAAGTTGGTGCTGTTTTAACCTTCGCAAGGACCGGGCGTAGCCACACTCGGTTCAATTAAAGTTGGAGAAACTGACACCCGCAAGCCACCTGTGTGCAAAACACGTCGGTAGAACCAGTCTCGCGTAAGCGTACGCGTAATGTCGGTCCGGGCCGCTTCATCCAACAATACCGTCGAACCAAAGTATGACATGCTGGTTAGCAGTATGACTTATATCGCCCACAACTCACTTGTGTTCTACTCGTGCATATAACATCAACACATAAAACCTAGGCTCGGATGCCACTCTTGGGGAACATAGTAATTTCAAAAAAATTCCTACGCACATGCAAGATCATGGTGATGCATAGCAACGAGAGAGGAGAGTGTTGTCCACGTACCCTCGTAGACCGAAAGTGGAAGCGTTATGACAACGCGGTTGATGTAGTAGTACGTCTTCATGGCCCGACCAATCAAGCACTGAAACTACGTCACCTCCGAGTTCTAGCACACGTTTAGCTCGATGACGATCCCCGGACTCCGATCCAGCAAAGTGTCGGGGAAGAGTTCCGTCAGCACGACGGCGTGGTGACGATCTTGATGTTCTACCGTCGCAGGGCTTCGCCTAAGCACCGCTACAATATTATCGAGGATTATGGTGGAGGGGGGCACCGCACACGGCTAAGAGAACGATCACGAAGATCAACTTGTGTGTCTAGAGGTGCCCCCTGCCCCCGTATATAAAGGAGCAAGGGGGGGTGCGGCCGGCCCTAGGAGGAGGCGCGTCGGAGGAGTCCTACTCCTATCGGGAGTAGGACTCCCCCCTTTCCCTAGTTGGATTAGGACTTGGGGGGAAGAAGGAGAGGGGGGAAAGG
>NC_041389.1:144677362-144783558 GCF_002162155.2 Triticum dicoccoides | reverse complement strand
GGCGCGCGACAGCCTCTAGGCCTCCTCTCCTCTTCCTCCACTAGGCCCATTAGGGCCCATTAGGTTACCGGGGGGTTCCGGTAACTTCCCGGTACTCCGATAAAATGTCGATTTCACCCGAAACACTTCCGATGTCCAAACATAGGTTTACAATATATCAATCTTCATGTCTCGACCATTTCCAGACTCCTCGTCATGTCCGTGATCACATCCGGGACTCCGAACAACCTTCGGTACATAAAAATATATAAACTCATAATGAAGCTATCATCATAACATTAAGCGTGCCGACCCTACGTCTCCGGTCAATAACCAATAGCGGAACCTGGATGCTCATATTGGCTCCAACGTATTCTACGAAGATCTTTATCGGTCAGACCGCATAACAACATACGTTGTTCCCTTTGTCATCGGTATGTTACTTGCCCGAGATTCGATCGTCGGTATCTCAATACCTAGTTCAATCTCGTTACCGGCAAGTCTCTTTACTCGTTCTGTAATACATCATCTCGCAACTAACTCATTAGTTGCAATGCTTGCAAGGCTTAAGTGATGTGCATTACCGAGAGGGCCCAGAGATACCTCTCCGACAATCGGAGTGACAAATCCTAATCTCGAAATACGCCAACCCAACATGTACCTTTGGAGACACCTGTAGAGCACCTTTATAATCACCCAGTTACGTTGTGACATTTGGTAGCACACAAAGTGTTCCTCCTGCAAATGGGAGTTGCATAATCTCATAGTCATAGGAACATGTATAAGTCATGAAGAAAGCAATAGAAACATACTAAATGCTCGGGTGCTAAGCTAATGGAATGGGTCATGTCAATCACATCATTCTCCTAATTATGTGATCCCGCTAATCAAATGACAACAAATGTCTATGGTTAGGAAACATAACCATCTTTGATCAACGAGCTAGTAAAGTAGAGGCATACTAGTGACGTTTAGTTTGTCTATGTATTCACACAAGTATTATGTTTCCGGTTAATACAATTCTAGCATGAATAATAAACATTTATCATGATATAAGGAAATAAATAATAACTTTATTACTACCTCTAGTTCATATTTCCTTCAGTCTCCCACTTGCACTAGAGTCAATAATCTAGATTACACAGTAATGATTCTAACACCCATGGAGCCTTGGTGCTGATCATATTTTGCTCGTGGAAGAGGCTTAGTCAACGGGTCTGCTACATTCAAATCCGTATGTATCTTGGAAATCTCTATGTCTCCCACCTGGACTAGATCCCGGATGGAATTGAAGCGTCTCTTGATGTGCTTGGTTCTCTTGTGAAATCTGGATTCCTTTGCCAAGGCAATTGCACCAGTATTGTCACAAAAGATTTTCATTGGACCCAATGCACTAGGTATGACACCTAGATCAGACATGAACTCCTTCATCCAGACTCCTTCATTTGCTGCTTCCGAAGCAGCTATGTACTCCGCTTCACATGTAGATCCCGCCACGACGTTTTGTTTAGAACTGCACCAACTGACAGCTCCACCGTTTAATGTAAATACGTATCCGGTTTGCGATTTTGAATCGTCCGGATCAGTGTCAAAGCTTGCATCAATGTAACCATTTACGATGAGCTCTTTGTCACCTCCATATACGAGAAACATATCCTTAGTCCTTTTTAGGTATTTCAGGATGTTCTTGACCGCTGTCCAGTGATCCACTCCTGGATTACTTTGGTACCTCCCTGCTAGACTTATAGCAAGACACACATCACGTCTGGTACACAGCATTGCATACATGATAGAGCCTATGGCTGAAGCATAGGGAATATCTTTCATTTTCTCTCTATCTTCTGGAGTGGTCGGGCATTGAGTCTTACTCAACTTCACACCTTGTAACATAGGCAAGAATCCTTTCTTTGCTTGATCCATTTTGAACTTCTTCAAAACTTTGTCAAGGTATGTGCTTTGTGAAAGTCCAATTAAGCGTCTTGATCTATCTCTATAGATCTTAATGCCCAATATGTAAGCAGCTTCGCCGAGGTCTTTCATTGAAAAAATCTTATTCAAGTATCCCTTTATGCTATCCAGAAATTCTATATCATTTCTGATTAGCAATATGTCATCCACATATAATATCAGAAATGCTACAAAGCTCCCACTCACTTTCTTGTAAATATAGGCTTCTCCAAAAGTCTATACAAAACCAAATGCTTTGATCACACTATCAAAGTGTTTATTCCAACTTCGAGAGGCATGCACCAGTCTGTAACTGGATCACTGGAGCTTGCACACTTTGTTAGCTCCCTTTGGATCGACAAAACCTTCTGGTTGCATCATACA
The DNA here is from genome assembly GCF_002162155.2 of Triticum dicoccoides. Classification (NCBI taxonomy): domain Eukaryota; kingdom Viridiplantae; phylum Streptophyta; class Magnoliopsida; order Poales; family Poaceae; genus Triticum; species Triticum dicoccoides. Next base: position 144,781,248 of record NC_041389.1, on the reverse strand, counting down.
CAACTCTTCTTCCAGAAATCCATTCAGGAATGCAGTTTTGACATCCATCTGCCAAATTTCATAATCATAAAATGCGGCAATTGCTAACATGATTCGGACAGACTTAAGCATCGCTACGAGTGAGAAGGTCTCATCGTAGTCAATCCCTTGAACTTGTCAAAAACCTTTTGCGACAAGTCGAGCTTTGTAGACAGTAACATTACTGTCAGCGTCAATCTTCTTCTTGAAGATCCATTTATTCTCAGTTGCTTGCCGATCATTGGGCAAGTCAACCAAAGTCCACACTTTGTTCTCATACATGGATCCCATCTCAGATTTCATGGCATCAAGCCATTTTGCGGAATCTGGGCTCACCATCGCTTCTTCATATTTCGTAGGTTCATCATGATCTAGTAGCATGACTTCCAGAATAGGATTACCGTACCACTCTGGTGCAGATCTTACTCTGGTTGATCTACGAGGTTCAGTAGTAACTTGTTCTGAAGTTTCATGATCATCATCATTAGCTTCCTCACTAATTGGTGTAGGTGTCACAGAACCCGGTTTCTATGATGTACTACTTTCCAATAAGGGAGCAGGTACAGTTACCTCATCAAGTTCTACTTTCCTCCCACTCACTTCTTTCGAGAGAAACTCCTTCTCTAGAAAGGATCCATTCTTAGCAACAAATGTCTTGCCTTCGGATATGTGATAGAAGGTGTACCCAACAGTCTCCTTTGGGTATCCTATGAAGACACATTTCTTCGATTTGGGTTTGAGCTTATCAGGTTGAAGCTTTTTCACATAAGCATCGCAGCCCCAAACTTTCAGAAATGACAACTTTGGTTTCTTGCCAAACCACAGTTCATAAGGCGTCGTTTCAACGGATATGATGGTGCCCTATTTAACGTGAATGCGTCCTTCTCTAAAGCATAACCCCAAAATGATAGCCGTAAATCTGTAAGAGACATCATAGATCGCACCATATCAAGTAAATTACGATTACGACGTTCGGACACACCATTACGCTGTGGTGTTCCGGGTGGCGTGAGTTGCGAAACTATTCCGCATTGTTTCAAATGTAGACCAAACTCGTAACTCAAATATTCTCCTCCATGATCATCATTCTAACGTGGCAAAATGCCAATAACGTCAACATCCCTCTCGGTTATGCTGAGTATCCGGAGGATGTGAAGCAACAAGAGACAGTAAAAAAGGTTTACACAGGGTTTTACTCTAAAAAGAAACCTTTGAGTGGTGCCCTGCTGCACGTCTATGCCTGTGTCTCCGTTATGCCGTATCCTGGAAGGGTGTAGCACGATTATCATCTGTAAAAGAGAAGAACTTAGGTGAAAGTTGTCGTGCAAAAAATTGGTTATTCTCAATAAATCATTAAAATTCAAGATAAGTAAGGTCGAGCCGAACTGTAGCCTTTTTTACATGCGGGAAGCCCCTAGCACCACTTATAGGGGTATGTCCGTCGACCCAATCTCAGATTAGACTGAGCTGTTAAAGCTAGTGGTGCGCCGGACTCGACCATCCATGTCCGCGGTCTTGATGACCGATCATTTATTCTGGTTGGAGAGGCCGTTTAGTGTTCGGCTGCTAAAGCCGCCACACGTTCTTCCGTGCATAAGGAACGCTCAGTGTTTCTGCTAACTATGATGATGCCACGTGGACCGGGCATCTTAAGCTTAAGAGAGGCGTCATGTGGTACTGCATTAAAACGAGCGAGGGCTGTTCTTCCGAGTCGTGCTTGATAGCCGCTTCGGAATGGAGTGATGTCAAAGGTTAACTTTTCACTTCGGAAGTTGTTGGGAGAACCGAATACAACCTCAAGTACTAGAGAGCCCATACGGTGGGCCTCTGGGCCTGGTATTACTCCTTTAAAGGTAGTATTGCTTTGGCTGATTCTTGTCGGGTCTATCCCCATTTTGCGGACTATATCCTGATATATCAGATTAAGACTGCTGCCGCCGTCCATAAGGACTTGGGTGAGATGGTATCCGTCGATTATTGGGTCTAGCACCAAGGCAGCCAATCCTCCCTGTCGGATACTTGTCAGGTGATCACTGTGATCAAAAGTGATCGGGCAGGCCGACCAAGGGTTGAACTTAGGGGTGACGGGCTCTACGGCGCGTATGTCCCGGAGTGCATGTTTGCTCCTTCTTTTTGTTACGTGAACCATGTTCACTGTTTTGACCTCTGGTGGGAATTTTTTTCTGTCCCCCAGTGTTTTGCTGGTGAGGCTCATCCTCGTCTTCACTTGGTGTCTCACTCCCCTTGTGTTCGGCGTTTAACTTGCCGGCCTGCTTGAAGACCCAGCATTCTCTATGGGTGTGATTTGCAGGTTTATTGGAGGTGCCATGAATCTGACATAATTTGTCTAGAATCTTGTTTAGGCTGGACAGTCCATCTCTATTGCCTTTGAAAGGCTTTTTCCGTTGATCGGGTCGAGAGCACCTAAATCTAGCGTTTATCGCCGTGTTGTTTGGGTGTCTTCGTTATTTCGAAGCTTGCTTTTACTACGTCGTGGTTTTCCATTGCCATCCCTGACTTCAGATGTGCCTGGTCGCTGGTGCTGCCACAGGCCAGCCAGCTGTCTTCGCCCGCGCAAAAGCAGGTCATAAGGCTTGTTAGGGCTGCCATTGTCCTTGGTTTTTCTTGACCAAGGTGTCTGGCGAGCCATTCGTCTCGGACGCTGTGTTTGAAAGCTACTAAGGCTTCGGTGTCCAGTCAGTCGACGATTTGATTCTTCTTAGTGAGAAATCTGTTCCAAAGCTTTCAGGCTGACTCTCCAGGCTATTGATGACTTAAATCGTCTACATCCGGAGGTCGGACATAGGTGCATTGAAAGTTAGCCCTAAAAGCATCCTCAAGCTCCTCCTAGCTTCCAATTGAATTGTCGGGGAGTCTCTTCAGCCAGTGCCGAGCTGGTCCTTTCAACTTGAGGGGCAAGTATTTGATGGCGTGGAGATCGTCTCCATGAGCCATATGGATATGGAGGATGAAGTCCTCAATCCAGACCCCAGGGTCTGTCGTTCCGTCGTACGCCTCTATGTTCACATGCTTGAATCCCTCTAGAAATTCGTGATCCAGCACCTCATTGGTGAAGCACAGGGGGTGCGCAGCGCCCCTGTATTTGGATGTGTCATGCCGTTCTGACGGTTGTAGTGTTTGGTTTGGATTCTGCGCTGGAGCGCGCTTCCGAGATCCATAGATGGATCTGGTCATGCCGGCTTTTTGATGCAAGTCCTCGCGTGAATCGTGTGCTAACTTATGTGCAGCCTCGTTAGCCGCACTATCGCAGCCACGAGGTGGTCTATCCGACCGGTCGGCTGTTTTATTTTTCGGCTGTGTAGGCTCTACGGCCTCATCGTCGAACTCAGGCAACAGCTTGCGCTTTGGATATCTCTTTGTGTGGCGACTGCCACCATACTTTTCTTCAGTGTCCAGCACTTTGTTCCATCTACTGATGAGTGTATTTGCGCGGCCTTAAGCCTTTGTTTCTGCTTCTTAAGACTCCTCGCGGTGGCAATAAGCCTTCTGTGGAGGTTCCCTTGTTCCAAGTTCCTTTCCGGGATGATGTGTACATCGTCATCCGGACTATTCTCCACTCCGGAGACAGGTTGATGAGTTCTACCCTCGGCGTCGCCGTAATCGGACAGTGGCTCCGTACTATGTTCGCTGTCCGCTGGCTCGTCCTGCTCTGTTGCTTTGGAGTCGACCGGGGTCTCAATCTTTCTTGCGTTGTTATAGCTATTTTTGCCGAGGCGGGATTTGGAGCGGCGTCTGCGTCGTCGCTTTGGTTGCTTCTCCAAGGGGTTATCCTTCGCTTCATCCTCCCGTTCCTCGTCATTGTTTTCTTTGGGTGTATCCACCATATATATATCTTGTGATGAAGTGGCTATCCAGCGCCCTGTGGGTGATGGTTCCTGTTCTTCTCCTACATTGTCGTCCATTCCGTCGATGTCTTCGGAGCCGAAGTCGAGCATGTCGGTTAAATCATCGACAATGGCTACTAAGTGGGTGGTGGGTGCGGAGCGAATTTCTTCGTCGTCCGCATCCCATTCTAGCCGAGCATAGTTCGGCCAAGGGTATCCTGACAAGGAGAGAGACCTCAACGAGTTTAGCACGTCGCCAAAGGGCGAGTGCTGAAAGATATCCGTGGAGGTAAACTCCATGATCGTTGCCCAATCGGATTCGATAGGCACGGACGCAGGCGGCTCGGAGCCTGTGGCCGGTGACGAATCCAAGTGTCCGGCAACATGGGTCTCATAGGAAGTGAAGTCGGCATTCGGCTCTATCGCCGCTGAGTGCGTTGCCATCATGGCAGGGTCCATCCACCCGTCCTCAAACGGCGCAATTTGTTCCGGATTGAGGGCCAGAGTAGTTGCAGGCGTGATCTCCCAAACACTGTCCGTCGGTAGAGCTAAGTCATGCTCGTCATGACTGTGCGACGCACCTGACATGGGCTCGAATCCGTCGAAGATCAAGTCTCTGCGGATGTCGGCAGTATTGTTCAAGTTTCCAAACCTGACCTAATGGACAGGGGCGTAGCTCTTGATCTACTCCAGATGGCCAAGCGAGTTGGCCCATAGTATGAAGCTGCCAAATACGAAGATCTGTCCGGGGAGTAAAACCACACCCTGGATCGCATCGTTGCCGTTGATCGAAGGAGCCATCAAGCCTTGTGGTGACGGCACAGTGGAACTCTCAATGAAAGCACCAATGTCGGTGTCAAAACCGGCGGATCTCGGATAGGGGGTCCCGAACTGTGCGTCTAAGGCGGATGGTAACAGGAGGCGGGGGACACGATGTTTACCCAGGTTCGGGCCCTCTCGATGGAGGTAATACCCTACTTCCTGCTTGATTGATCTTGATGATATGAGTACTACAAGAGTTGGTCTATCGTAGAGGCTAAACCCTAGAAGCTAGCCTATGGTATGATTATTGTCGTCCTACGAACTAAACCCTCTGGCTTATATAGACATGGAGGGGGCTAGGGTTACACAGAGTCGGTTACAAGGGAGGAGATGTACATATCCGTATTGCCAAGCTTGCCTTCCACGCCAAGGAGAGTCCCATCCGGACACGTGACGAACTCTTCAATCTTGTATCTTCATAGTCCAACAGTCCGACTAAAGTATATAGTCCGGCTGTCCGAGGACCCCCTAATCCAGGACTCCCTCACCCCTCGTAGGAAATACGGGGGTGTTCGGAAAAGTATTGAATCACTCTTTATCCAACGTCTTGGTCCATAAAGGAGGTAATAGTGCGGCGAACCAGGCAATCAGACTATAGGGCGTTAACACTTTCACTTAGCCATAGGAGTTTTATGGTGGGGCTACGACATAGCCCCTGGTATGTATGTGGCGTGTTACGATATAGTGCCTTACATGTTTTGATCTAAAAAAGATCCTTCGTTTAACACGTAGAACCGCTAAGGATTTGAAAAGTCGTCAAGTGGTTGACCTGTTCTCGCCGCATCATGAGAGTCAGTTTTCGGCTTTCTCTACTAAGGTGCTCATCCGGTCAAAGCTAGGGCACAATCGTAGTAGTTCTCCCTTTACTACCCTAGCCGATAGAGCGGAACATAAGGTAGCAAGCACAGGAGCCGGGCAACCCAACTATTAACCAAAGATAATGATTCAGAGCTGATGCATATAAGGCCAAACTTGCGACGCCGAAGTACGCTATGGAGCTATTCAGACTTTTATTGGCGACTCATTTGTTCCCATACTGAGCCCCTGGCAGGTTGTGCCGAGGTGCATTTTGAAACACCGCCGTTATGGCCGTACTCATTGTAAAGAGAGTATAGAAGATTAGTTCGGATGAAGTTTACTGGGAGTGGAGCAATAAGCCAATGATAAATTCATATATATAAACAGAAGAGAGAAACCACAACCCGGCTATTTGACATTCTTGGGGTTGGGAACGGAGGAAAAAGGCATAGTACAGTCTCAAAATAAAGAGTGTGGTCTACAAAAAAGCTATCTTGGACCTCCTGTCGCACATCTGTGCCGCCCGTCCTCGGGAAGGGGATTCCTTAACGGAAGTGGCCCCTTAGGTGAGTGTACGGATCCGTACTCCGATAGAGTCCGATTAGATACTGTCCTGATTGTCACCTGTTTTTAAGAGATAATAAAGAAAAATATGGGAAATAGATAAAAAAACGTTACGGGAATATTTGCAGGGTTGCCCGTATTGTGCTTCCGGCGGTGCCCATGGTACCTTGAGCGCATAGTGATGTACGCGTGGTGTGAATCTTGCCGGTATAGCGGGTGGGTGGCGGAAGCCGAACTGCAATTTCCGTTCCGGGAGTGGTCGAACTTCGGAGGGAAACTATTTCTGGCCCCTGGTGTTCGACTGGCGAGCCGCTCCATCGTCTTTATCGCCTGGTGGCCTTCTCCCCTTGTATTCGGCATTAAGCTTGCCTGCCTGCTTGAAGACCTAATAGTTTTTGTTGGTATGATTAGCTGGCTTATCAGGGTGGCCATGAATCTGACAAGGTCGGTCCAATATCCTGTCAAGGGCGGATGGTTCGTCCTGTTTGGCCTTAAATGGCTTCTTCCGTTGACCGGGTTTTGGATTGGGAAATCCGGCGTTGACCGCTGTGTCACGCAATCTTTCGTGATTGCTGCAATTGTTATGCTCGTTTAGTCGTGGCTTGCAATTGCCGTCTTGGATTTCGGAAGTGCCCTGGTCGCTGGCGTTGTTGCTTTTGCGAGCAAACCAGTTGTCTTCTCCCGCATAAAGGCGAGTCATTAGAGCGGTAAGGACTGTCATGGATTTAGGTCCTTCCTGTCCAAGGTGACGTGCTAGCCATTCATCCTGGACGCTATGTTTGAAGGCCGTGAGGGCTTCTGCATCCGGACAGTCGACGATTTGGTTCTTTTTGACTAGGAACCTGGTCCAGAGTTCCCTGGCTGACTCGTCGGGCTATTGGACAATATGACTTAAGTCATCGGCATCTGGTGGCCGGACATATGTTCCTTGGAAGTTGTCACAAAAGGCTTCTTCCAGCTCTTCCCAGCCGCCAATAGAATTTTTTGGCAAACTGTTTAGCCAGTACCGTGCTGTCCCCTTAAGCTTGAGAAGTAGGTATTTAACGGCATGAAGGTCATCTCCGTGAGCCAAGTGGATATGGAGAAGGAGGTCCTCAATCCAAACTGCGGGATCTGTTGTTCCATCATATGATTCGATGTTGATGGGTTTAAATCCGTCTAGGAATTCATGCTCCATTACCTCGTTGGTGAAGCAAAGAGGGTGTGCGGATCCTCTATGTTGGGCCACACTGTGAAGCACCTCCGGCGGACTTCTCTTACGGCTTTCAGACCGAGCGTGCTCGGGTTTGTTGTGTCCGAATAGATAATCGTTATTACTGGCCAGGGCATGTCTCCGCGATCTGTGTGTCAATTTTGTGTGTCCGGTTCTACCCTCCGGGTCTTGTTGGATGTCGCGAGTGTTCCCCCGAGCTTCTTTATTCTTGCTTAGACAGTCGGATGGGTTAGTATGGTGCTCTGCTGGGTCTGCTGCTTTGCCCGAACCGAACTGTGGTCGGCCTACCGCCTTATTCGATGGTTGTGTGGGCTCCAAAGCCATGCCATTGTATTGAGGGAGCCACCTACTATTGTGGTGGCTTTTGTCTGGGACGCTAAGGTCGTATTCTTCGGTGGCCAGGACCTCGGTCCATCTATCGTTGAGCAAATCTTGGCTCACTTGAATCTGTAGATGCTTCCTCCTTAGGCTCCTTGCAGTGGCTATGAGCCAGCGTTTAAAGCGCTCCTGTTCTAGAGGTTCCTCAGGCATGATGAATTCGGTGTTTCCGAGGCTCTCTTCTTCCTCGGAGGGTGGAAGATAATTACTATCCTCTGAGTCTCCGTATGTGGCCTATTTATCAGGGCTATCCTGCCCACTTTCCTGGTCCTCCTGTTCGGATCCTGTCTCAACAGGGTCTTTGTTGTCCGGAGTATTATCACCTCCGATGCTAGTATTGTTTTCTCTTGAGTGACGTGACTGAGAGTGGTGCCGGGAGCGCTGGTGTTCGGACTGTGTACCAGGAGTCTTATCCTCGACTGGATCCTCCTTGTCATCGTCGAGATCGTTGTTGGGTGTGTCTACCATAAACACGTCATACCAGGAGGTGGTGGCCCCATGTCTAGCGGATAGTAAGCTCTGGCTTTGCCCCGCATCATCGTCCGGGCCGTCGATGTCTTCGGAGCAGGAGTCAAGCGTGTTGGTTGGGTCTTCGACGGTGGCTATGAAGTGGGTGGCGGGTGGGAAGCAGAATTCTCCATCATCCACCATAAGGTCGACCCGAACATAGTTCGGTGACGAGCCGTCTGCCAGGGATAGGTTTTTTAGTGAGTTTAGCAGGTCGCCCAGGGGGCGAGTGTTGGAAGATATCCGCGGCGCTGAACTTGAAGATCGATAGCCGATCGAGTTCGGTATCCACGGGCTCGCAGGTTTCGGAACTCGATACCTTCAAACTATGAAGAAGCGATGGCGGGCCCAGATTCCAACAAATGGCTTGAAGCCATGAAATCCGAGATAGAATCCATGTATGAAAACAAAGTATGGACTTTGACAGACTTGCCCGATAATTGGCGAGCGATAGAAAACAAATGGATTTTTAAGAAGAAGACGGACGCGGATGGTAATGTTACCATCTATAAAGCTCGACTTGTCGCTAAGGGTTATCGACAAGTTCAAGGGATTGACTACGACGAGACATTCTCTCCCGTAGCAAAGCTGAAGTCCGTCCAAATCATGTTAGCAATTGCCGCATACTATGATTATGAGATATGGCAGATGGACGTCAAAACGGCATTCCTTAACGGGCATCTTAAGGAAGAGCTGTATATGATGCAACCGGAAGGTTTTGTCGATCCTAAGAATGCTAACAAAGTATGCAAGCTCCAGCGATCCATTTATGGGCTGGTGCAAGCATCTCGGAGTTGGAATATTCGCTTTGATGAGATGATCAAAGCGTTTGGGTTTATGCAGACTTATGGAGAAGCCTGCGTTTACAAGAAAGTGAGTGGGAGCTCTGTAGCATTTCTCATATTATATGTAGATGACATACTCTTGATGGGAAATGATATAGAACTTTTGGACAGCATTAAGGCCTACTTGAATAAGTGTTTTTCAATGAAGGACCTTGGAGAAGCTGCTTATATATTAGGCATCAAGATCTATAGAGATAAATCAAGACGCCTCATAGGTCTTTCACAAAGCACATACCTTGATAAGATTTTGAAAAAGGTTCAAAATGGATCAGTCCAAGAAAGGGTTCTTGCCTATGTTGCAAGGTGTGAGATTGAGCTCGGCTCAGTCACCGACCACGGCAAAAGATAAAGAAGAGATGAGTGTCATCCCCTATGCTTCAGCCATAGGATCTATTATGTATGCCATGCTGTGTACCAGACCTGATGCAAACCTTGCCGTAAGTTTGGTAGCAAGATACCAAAGTAATCCCGGCAAGGAACACTGGACAGCGGTCAAGAATATCCTGAAGTACCTGAAAAGGACAAAGGACATGTTTCTTGTTTATGGAGGAGATGAAGAGCTCGTCGTAAAGGGTTACGTCGATGCTAGCTTCGACTCAGATCTGGATGACTCTAAGTCGCAAACCGGATACGTGTATATGTTGAATGGTGGAGCAGTAAGCTGGTGCAGCTGCAAGCAGAGCATCGTGGCGGGATCTACGTGTGAAGCGGAGTACATGGCAGCCTCGGAGGCAGCGCATGAAGCGATTTGGGTGAAGGAGTTCATCACCGACCTAGGAGTCATACCCAGTGCGTCGGGGCCAATCAAACTCTTCTGTGACAACACTGGAGCTATTGCCCTTGCCAAGGAGCCCAGGTTTCACAAGAAGACCAGGCACATCAAGCGTCGTTTCAACTCCATCCGTGAAAATGTTCAAGATGGAGACATAGAAATTTGCAAAGTACATATGGATCTGAATGTCGCAGATCCGTTGACTAAACCTCTCTCGCGAGCAAAACATGATCAACACCAGGACTCTATGGGTGTTCGATTCATCACAATGTAACTAGATTGGTGACTCTAGTGCAAGTGGGAGACTGTTGGGAATATGCCCTAGAGGCAATAATAAAAGTATTATTATATTTCGTTGTTCATGATAATTGTCTTTTATTCATGCTATAACTGTATTATCCGGAAATCATAATACACGTGTGAATACATAGACCGCAATATGTCGCTAGTGAGCCTCTAGTTGACTAGCTCGTTGTGATCAACAGATAGTCATGGTTTCCTGGCTATGGACATTGGATGTCGTTGATAACGGGATCACATCATTAGGAGAATGATGTAATGGACAAGACCCAATCCTAAGCATATCACAAAGGTCGGTTAGTTCGTTTGCTAGAGCTTTTCCAATGTCAAGTATCTCTTCCTTCGACCATGAGATCGTGTAACTCCCGGATACCATAGGAGTGCTTTGGGTGTATCAAACGTCACAACGTAACTGGGTGATTATAAAGGTGCACTACAAGTATCTCCAAAAGTGTCTGTTGGGTTGACACGGATCGAGACTGGGTTTTGTCACTCCGTATGACGGAGAGGTATCTCTGGGCCCACTCGATAATGCATCATCATAATGAGCTCAAAGTGACCAAGTGGTTGATCATAGGATCATGCATTACGGTACGAGTAAAGAGACTTGCCAGTAACGAGACTGAACAAGGTATTGGGATACCGACGATCGGGTCTCGGGCAAGTAACGTACCGATTGACAAAGGGAATTGTATACGGGGTTTGATCGAATCCTCGACATCGTGGTTCATCCGATGACATCATCGAGGAGCATGTGGGAGCCAACATGGGTATCCAGATCCCGCTGTTGGTTATTGACCGGAGAGTCTCGGTCATGTCTGCATGTCTCCCGAACCCGTAGGGTCTACACACTTAAGGTTCGATGACGCTAGGGTTATTAGGAAGACTTGTAAGTGATTACCGAAAGTTGTTCGGAGTCCCGGATGAGATCTCGGACGTCACGAGGAGTTCCGGAATGGTCCGGAGGTGAAGTTTTATATATGGGAAGTTGTCATACGGACACCGGAAGTATTCGGGGTCCTATCGGTATTGTACCGGGGCCACCGGAGGGGTTCCGGGGGTCCACCAGGAGGGGCTACCCCTCCCGGAGGGCCACATGGGCCGCAAAGGGCAGGGAGCCAGCTCCTGGAGGGCTGGGCGCGCCCCCACCTTGGGCCCATGCGCCTAGGGTTGGGGGGGGAAACCCTAAGGGGGGCGCCCCCCTTGCTTGGGGGGCAAGCCTCCCCTCCCTGGCCGCCGCCCCCCCTCTAGATCCCATCTAGAGGGGTCGGCCCCCCTTGCCCCTTCCCCTACAAATAGAGGGGTGAGGGGAGGGCTGCTGTGTACAACTCAAGGCGCAACCCCTCCCCTCCCCAACACCTCTCCTCCTCCGTACGTGCTTGGCGAAGCCCTGTCGGAGTACTGCTGCACCAACTGCACCACGCCGTCGTGCTGCCATTGGAGCTGCCTTCCTCAACCTCTCCTTCCTCCTTGCTGGATCAAGACGGAGGAGACGTCGTCCGTCCCGTACGTGTGTTGAACGCGGAGGTGCTGTCCGTTCAGCACTTGGTCATCGGTGATCCGAATCACGACGAGTACGACTCCATCATCACCATCCCCTTGCAAGCTTCCGCTCGTGATCTACAAGTGGTATGTGGATGCAAACTCACTCCCTTGACTCGTTGCTTAGATGAACTCGTAGATGGATCTTGGTGAAACCGTAGAATTTTTTTTAATTTTCTGCAACGTTCCCCAACAGTGGCATCATGAGCTAGGTCTATGCGTCGTTCTCTTTGCACGAGTAGAACACAATTTTGTTGTGGGCGTGGATCTTGTCAACTTGCTTGCCTCTACTAGTCTTTTCTTGCTTCAGCGGTATTGTGGGATGAAGCGGCCCGGACCAACCTTACACGTACGCTTACGTGAGACCGGTTCCACCGATTGACATGCACTAGTTGCATAAGGTGGCTGGCGGGTGTCTGTCTCTCCCACTTTAGTTGGAGCGGATTCGATGAAAAGGGCCCTTATGAAGGGTAAATAGAAGTTGACAAAATCACGTTGTGGTTATTTGTAGGTAAGAAAACATTATTGCTAGAACCCAATTGCAGCCACGTAAAAGATGCAACAACAATTAGAGGACGTCTAACTTGTTTTTGCAGCAATTGTTCATGTGATGTGATATGGCCAGAAGTTGTGATGAATGATGAATTGTGATGTATGAGATCATGTTCTTGTAATAGGATTCACGACTTGCATGTCAATGAGTATGACAACTGGCAGGAGCCATAGGAGTTGTCTTTATTTTTGTATGACCTGCGTGTCATTGAAGAACGCCATGTAAACTACTTTACTTTACTGCTAAACGCGTTAGCCATAGAAGTAGAAGTAGTCGTTGGCGTGACAACTTCATGAAGACACGATGATGGAGATCATGATGATGGAGATCATGGTGTCAAGCCGGTGACAAGATGATCATGGAGCCCCGAAGATGGAGATCAATGGAGCTATATGATATTGGCCATATCATGTCACAACTATATAATTGCATGTGATGTTTATTATGTTTATGCATCTTGTTTACTTAGGACGACGGTAGTAAATAAGATGATCCCTTAAAAATTTCAAGAAGTGTTCTCCCCTAACTGTGCACCGTTGCTACAGTTCGTCGTTTCGAAGCACCACGTGATAATCGGGTGTGATAGATCCTTACGTTCACATACAACGGGTGTAAGACAGTTTTACACAGCAAAACACTTAGGGTTAACTTGATGAGCCTAGCATGTACAGACATGGCCTCGGAACACGGAGACCGAAAGGTCGAACACGAGTCGTATGGAAGATACGATCAACATGAAGATGTTCACCGACGATGACTAGTCCGTCTCACGTGATGAACGGACACGGCCTAGTCAACTTGGATCGTGTAACACTTAGATGATCAGAGGGATGTCTAATCTGAGTGGGAGTTCAATAATTTGATTAGATGAACTTAATTATCATGAACTTAGTCTAAAACCTTTGCAAATATGTCTTGTAGATCAAATGGCCAACGCTCATGTCCACATGAACTTCAACGCGTTCCTAAAGAAAACCAAGCTAAAAGATGATGGCAGCAACTATACGGACTGGGTCCGGAACTTGAGGATCATCCTCATAGCTGCCAGGAAACAATATGTCCTAGAAGGACCGCTAGGTGACGCTCCCGTCCCAGAGAACCAAGACATTATGAATGCTTGGCAGACTCGTGCTGATGATTACTCCCTCGTTCAGTGCGGCATGCTTTACAGCTTAGAACCGGGGCTCCAAAAGCATTTTGAGCATCACGGAGCATATGAGATGTTCGAAGAGCTGAAACTAGTTTTTCAAGCTCATGCCCGGGTCGAGAGATATGATGTCTCCGACAAGTTCTACAGTTGTAAGATGGAGGAAAATAGTTCTGTCAGTGAGCACATCCTAAAGATGTCTGGGTTGCACAACCGTATGACCCAGCTGAACATTAACCTCCCAGATGAGGCGGTCATTGACAGAATCCTCCAGTCGCTCCCACCAAGCTACAAGAGCTTTGTGATGAACTACAACATGCAGGGGATGGTGAAGACCATTCCTGAAGTGTTCTCGATGCTGAAGTCAGCAGAGGCTGAAATCAAGAAAGAACATCAAGTGTTGATGGTCAATAAGACCACTAAGTTCAAGAAGGGCAAGGGCAAGAAGAACTTCAAGAAGGACGGCAAGGATGTTGCCGCTCCCGGTAAGCCAGTTACCGGGAAGAAGTCAAAGAATGGACCCAAGCCTGAGACTGAGTGCTTTTATTGCAAGGGGAAGGGTCACTGGAAGCGGAACTGCCCCAAATACTTAGCGAATAAGAAGGCCGGCAACACCAAAGGTATATTTGATATACATGTAATTGATGTGTACCTTACCAGTACTCGTAGTAACTCCTGGGTATTTGATACCAGTGCTGTTGCTCATATTTGTAACTCACAGCAGGAGCTGCAGAATAAACAGAGACTAGCGAAGGACGAGGTGACGATGCGCGTCGGGAATGGTTCCAGAGTCGATGTGATCGCCGTCGGCACGCTGCCTCTACATTTACCCACGGGATTAGTTTTCAACCTTAATAATTGTTATTTAGTGCCAAGTTTGAGCATGAACATTGTATCTGGATCTCGTTTAATATGAGATGGTTACTCATTTAAGTCTGAGAATAATGGTTGTTCGATTTATATGAGAGATATGTTTTATGGTCATGCTCCGATGGTCAATGGTTTATTCTTAATGAATCTCGAGCGTAATATTACACATGTTCATAGTGTGGATGCCAAAAGATGTAAAGTTGATAACGATAGTCCCACATACTTGTGGCACTGCCGCCTTGGTCACATTGGTGTCAAGCGCATGAAGAAGCTCCATGCTGATGGACTTTTAGAGTCTCTTGATTATGAATCGTTTGACACATGCGAACCATGCCTCATGGGCAAAATGACCAAGACTCCGTTCTCCGGAACAATGGAGCGAGCAACCAACTTGTTGGAAATCATACATACCAATGTGTGCGGTCCAATGAGCATTGAGGCTCGCGGAGGATATCATTATGTTCTCACTCTCACTGATGACTTGAGTAGATATGGGTATGTCTACTTAATGAAACACAAGTCTGAGACCTTCGAAAAGTTCAAGGAATTTCAGAATGAGGTAGAGAATCAACGTGACTGAAAGATAAAGTTCCTACGATCAGATCGTGGAGGAGAATACTTAAGTCACGAATTTGGTACACACTTAAAGAAATGTGGAATCGTTTCACAACTCACGCCGCCTGGAACACCTCAGCGAAACGGTGTGTCCGAACGTCGTAATCGCACTCTATTGGATATGGTGCGGTCTATGATGTCTCTTACCAATTTACCGCTATCATTTTAGGGATATGCTCTAGAGATAGCTACATTCACTTTAAATAGGGCACCGTCTAAATCCATTGAGACGACACCGTATGAATTATGGTTTGGGAAGAAACCTAAGCTGTCGTTTCTAAAAGTTTGGGGATGCGATGCTTATGTCAAGAAACTTCAACCTGAAAAGCTCGAACCCAAGTCGGAAAAATGCATCTTCATAGGATACCCTAAGGAAACTGTCGGGTATACCTTCTACTTAAGATCCAAGGGCAAGATCTTTGTTGCCAAGAACGGATGCTTTCTGGAAAAAGAGTTTCTCTCGAAAGAAGTAAGTGGGAGGAAAGTAGAACTCGATGAAGTACTACCTCTCGAACGGGAAAGTGGTGCAGCTCAGGAAAATGTTCCTGTGATGCCCACACCAACCGAAGAGGAAAACAATGATGATGATCAAGGTACTTCGGATCAAGTTGCTACTGAACTTCGTAGGTCCACAAGGACACGTTCCGCACCAGAGTGGTACGGAAACCCTGTCCTGGAAATCATGTTGTTAGACAACGGTGAACCTTCAAACTATGAAGAAGCGATGGCGGGCCCAGATTCCAACAAATGGCTTGAAGCCATGAAATCCGAGATAGAATCCATGTATGAAAACAAAGTATGGACTTTGACAGACTTGCCCGATAATCGGCGAGCGATAGAAAACAAATGGATTTTTAAGAAGAAGACGGACGCGGATGGTAATGTTACCATCTATAAAGCTCGACTTGTCGCTAAGGGTTATCGACAAGTTCAAGGGATTGACTACGACGAGACATTCTCTCCCGTAGCGAAGCTGAAGTCCGTCCGAATCATGTTAGCAATTGCCGCATACTATGATTATGAGATATGGCAGATGGACGTCAAAACGGCATTCCTTAACGGGCATCTTAAGGAAGAGCTGTATATGATGCAACCGGAAGGTTTTGTCGATCCTAAGAATGCTAACAAAGTATGCAAGCTCCAGCGATCCATTTATGGGCTGGTGCAAGCATCTCGGAGTTGGAATATTCGCTTTGATGAGATGATCAAAGCGTTTGGGTTTATGCAGACTTATGGAGAAGCCTGCGTTTACAAGAAAGTGAGTGGGAGCTCTGTAGCATTTCTCATATTATATGTAGATGACATACTCTTGATGGGAAATGATATAGAACTTTTGGACAGCATTAAGGCCTACTTGAATAAGTGTTTTTCAATGAAGGACCTTGGAGAAGCTGCTTATATATTAGGCATCAAGATCTATAGAGATAAATCAAGATGCCTCATAGGTCTTTCACAAAGCACATACCTTGATAAGATTTTGAAAAAGGTTCAAAATGGATCAGTCCAAGAAAGGGTTCTTGCCTATGTTGCAAGGTGTGAGATTGAGCTCGGCTCAGTCACCGACCACGGCAAAAGATAAAGAAGAGATGAGTGTCATCCCCTATGCTTCAGCCATAGGATCTATTATGTATGCCATGCTGTGTACCAGACCTGATGTAAACCTTGCCGTAAGTTTGGTAGCAAGATACCAAAGTAATCCCGGCAAGGAACACTGGACAGCGGTCAAGAATATCCTGAAGTACCTGAAAAGGACAAAGGACATGTTTCTCGTTTATGGAGGAGATGAAGAGCTCGTCGTAAAGGGTTACGTCGATGCTAGCTTCGACTCAGATCTGGATGACTCTAAGTCGCAAACCGGATACGTGTATATGTTGAATGGTGGAGCAGTAAGCTGGTGCAGCTGCAAGCAGAGCATCGTGGCGGGATCTACGTGTGAAGCGGAGTACATGGCAGCCTCGGAGGCAGCGCATGAAGCGATTTGGGTGAAGGAGTTCATCACCGACCTAGGAGTCATACCCAATGCGTCGGGGCCAATCAAACTCTTCTGTGACAACACTGGAGCTATTGCCCTTGCCAAGGAGCCCAGGTTTCACAAGAAGACCAGGCACATCAAGCGTCGTTTCAACTCCATCCGTGAAAAATGTTCAAGATGGAGACATAGAAATTTGCAAAGTACATATGGATCTGAATGTCGCAGATCCGTTGACTAAACCTCTCTCGCGAGCAAAACATGATCAACACCAGGACTCTATGGGTGTTCGATTCATCACAATGTAACTAGATTGGTGACTCTAGTGCAAGTGGGAGACTGTTGGGAATATGCCCTAGAGGCAATAATAAAAGTATTATTATATTTCGTTGTTCATGATAATTGTCTTTTATTCATGCTATAACTGTATTATCCGGAAATCATAATACACGTGTGAATACATAGACCTCAATATGTCCCTAGTGAGCCTCTAGTTGACTAGCTCGTTGTGATCAACAGATAGTCATGGTTTCCTGGCTATGGACATTGGATGTCGTTGATAACGGGATCACATCATTAGGAGAATGATGTGATGGACAAGACCCAATCCTAAGCATAGCACAAAGGTCGGTTAGTTCGTTCGCTAGAGCTTTTCCAATGTCAAGTATCTCTTCCTTCGACCATGAGATCGTGTAACTCCCGGATACCGTAGGAGTGCTTTGGGTGTATCAAATGTCACAACGTAACTGGGTGATTATAAAGGTGCACTACAGGTATCTCCAAAAGTGTCTGTTGGGTTGACACGGATCGAGACTGGTATTTGTCACTCCGTATGACGGAGAGGTATCTCTGGGCCCACTCGGTAATGTATCATCATAATGAGCTCAAAGTGACCAAGTGGTTGATCACGGGATCATGCATTACGGTAGGAGTAAAGTGACTTGCCGGTAGCGAGACTGAACAAGGTATTGGGATACCGACGATCGGGTCTCGGGCAAGTAACGTACCGATTGACAAAGGGAATTGTATACGGGGTTTGATCGAATCCTCGACATCGTGGTTCATCCGATGAAATCATCGAGGAGCATGTGGGAGCCAACATGGGTATCCAGATCCCGCTGTTTGTTATTGACAGGAGAGTCTCGGTCATGTCTGCATGTCTCCCGAACCCGTAGGGTCTACACACTTAAGGTTCGATGACGCTAGGGTTATTAGGAAGACGTGTATGTGATTACTGAAAGTTGTTCGGAGTCCCGGATGAGATCCCGGATGTCACGAGGAGTTCCGGAATGGTCCGGAGGTGAAGTTTTATATATGGGAAGTTGTCATACGGACACCGGAAGTATTCGGGGTCCTATCGGTATTGTACCGGGGCCACCGGAGGGGTTCCGGGGGTCCACCGGGAGGGGCAACCCCTCCTGGAGGGCCACATGGGCCGCAAAGGGCAGGGGGCCAGCCCCTGGAGGGCTGGGCACGCCCCCCACCTTGGGCCCATGTGCCTAGGGTTGGGGGGGAAACCCTAAGGGGGGCGCCCCCCTTGCTTGGAGGGCAAGCCTCCCCTCCCTGGCCGCCGCCCCCCCCCCTCTAGATCCCATCTAGAGGGGTCGGCCCCCCTTGCCCCTTCCCCTATAAATAGAGGGGTGAGGGGAGGGCTGCTGTGTACAACTCAAGGCGCAGCCCCTCCCCTCCCCAACACCTCTCCTCCTCCGTACGTGCTTGGCGAAGCCCTGTCGGAGTACTGCTGCACCAACTGCACCACGCCGTCGTGCTGCCGTTGGAGCTGCCTTCCTCAACCTCTCCTTCCTCCTTGCTGGATCAAGACGGAGGAGACATCGTCCGTCCCGTACGTGTGTTGAACGCGGAGGTGTTGTCCGTTCAGCAGTTGGTCATCGGTGATCCGAATCACGACGAGTACGATTCCATCATCACCATCCCCTTGCAAGCTTCCGCTCGTGATCTACAAGTGGTATGTGGATGCAAACTCACTCCCTTGACTCGTTGCTTAGATGAACTCATAGATGGATCTTGGTGAAACCATAGAATTTTTTTTAATTTTCTGCAACATTCCCCAACACTTCCTGCTTCATTGATCTTGATGAATATGAGTATTACAAGAGTTGATCTACCACGAGATCGTAATGGCTAAACCCTAGAAGTGTAGCCTGTGAGTATATGGTAATGAATCTGTCTTATTCGGACTATGATCTCTGGTTTATATAGACACGGGAGAGATCCAGGGTTACAGAAGGTCGGTTACATAAGAGGGAATCGTCATAGTCGGTTGCCTAGCTTCCCTTCCACGCCAAGGAGAGTCCAATCCGGACACGGGTATAGTCTTCGGTCTTCGTGTCCTCACAGCCCATCAGTCCGCCCCAATGAGTAACAGGTCGGACGCCCGAGAACCCCTTAGTCCCGGAGTCCCTCACTCATGACCGGTGTCGGTGTCAAAACCGGCGGATCTCGGGTAGGGGTCCGAACTGTGCGTCTAGGCAGATGGTAACAGGAGACAAGGGACACGATGTTTTTACCCAGGTTCGGGCCCTCTCGATGGAGGTAAAACCCTACTCCTTATTGATTGATATTGATGATATGGGTAGTACAAGAGTAGATCTACCACGAGATCAAGGAGGCTAAACCCTAGAAGCTATCCTATGGTATGATTGTTGTGTTGTCCTACGGACTAAAACCCTCCGGTTTATATAGACATCGGAGAGGGCTAGGGTTACACAGAGTTGGTTACAATGGTAGGAGATCTACATATCTGTATCGCCAAGCTTGCCTTCCACGCCAAGGAAAGTCCCTTCCGGACACGGGACAAAGTCTTTAATCTTGTATCTTCATAGTCCAGGAGTCCGGCCCAAGGTATAGTCCGGCTATCCGGACACCCCCTAATCCAGGACTCCCTCAGTAGCCCCTGAACTAGGCTTCAATGACGACGAGTCTGGCGCGCAGATTGTCTTCAGCATTGCAAGGTGGGTTCCTCCTCCAAGTACTTCATAGAAGATTTTGAACACAAGGATATTGTCCGGCTCTGCAAAATAAGTTTCCACATATTGCCATAGAGAGAATAGTATTTACACAAATCTAATATGCTGACGTATTCTATAGCGTGACATCACACCACGGCCAAGCCTTTATTCGAATCATTTTATTGTCCCACCTCAGCGCATTTAGCGAGGCGATTTCCTTGGCACGTCTTGTCGAAGCAAGATCGTGTCCCCTTATTCCGGGATTCTCACCAATACGGGCGTGGGTAACCCAACCGCGCCATTGATTACGGTGCTTGGGAGATAAGCGAGTTTTACCAGGCTGGTGGGGACGCATAGTCGCGTCCGCCCATATAAGGGCATAAGGATCCACCATTTCACCTACGCCTTCTTCCTCCTTTGCCTATCCATTTCGCGCACTCGAGCTCCAGCGCCCAAGTCCGCACACCCCACCTCAACCTTCTCCAGCCATGTATGGAGCGGTAGGCAAGTGGATGGTCTGCTCCGTCACGGAGGGACACATCAAAAAACTGAGGAAGGCTGGATACTTGTCCAACGACATCGCGCACCGGCTTCCCGAAGAGGGGCAGCTCGTCCCCACCCCCGGGCCTCATGAGAGGGTGGTGTTCCTCCCCCATTTCCTCCGCGGACTGGGCTTCCCTCTCCACCCATTTGTCCGGGGGCTCATGTTCTACTACGGCCTAGATTTCCACGATCTGGCCCTGAACTTCATCCTCAACATCTCGGCGTTTATCGTCGTGTGCGAGGCTTTCCTCTGCATCCGCCCCCATTTCGGCCTATGGCTCAAGACTTTCTATGTCAAGCCAAAGGTGGTGCGCGGCAACCAGGCGGAGTGCGGAGGTGCCATGGTGGGCAAGATGCCCAACGTCCTATGGCTCGAGGGCTCCTTCGTGGAGACCCTGAAGGGGTGGCAGTCGGGGTGGTTCTAAATCACCGAGCCGCGTGACCTTGAATGGGTCGCAGCCCCCGAGTTCCGATCTGGAACCCCTACGCGGCTTACCTCCTGGAAGGAGACGGGCCTGTCGTGGGGTGAAAAAGGAGAGGTGACCGGACTGCAAACATGCATCCAAAACCTGGTGAGCAAGAAGCTCAAACTTGTCAATGTAGTCCAGGTCATGCTCGTCCGCCGGATCCTCCCGTGCCAACAACGGGACTTCATCTTGTGGGAGTTCGACCCGGCGCGGCACCGAACTCTAAGCAGGCTCTTCGACACGATGTACGAAGATGCCTGGAAGGTGCTATTCAAGGGCGCCGAGGCTCCTGCATCCGCTATCGAGGATCGCGGATTCAGCGTGCAGCGTCAAGCCAGCACGGTAAGCTGTTTTACCTTTTACAGGATATTTGTCTTTCATACTTTAAATCTATGCGGGATCTAAACTCCCGTTCCTTTGACAGGAATGGTTGAAGAAGGCCGAACAGATTATCTATCCGGCCCCTCTGCCCGAAGGCCCAGCGGACGCCAGATTGGTGAAGCTGCTGGTTCCGGCACCCTATGTGGTGCCGGAGAAGAAGGCCAAGAAGAAGGCCACGGGGACTCGAAAGAGTGCCCGGCGCCTGGTGGTGTCGGATTCATCATCCGACGACTCCGAGACGCACTCCTCCTGTGAAGACGAGGAGGAGGAAGAAGAGACCTCTCCCCCTCCAGCGTAGGGAGGGAAGAAAAGGAAGGCCGCCCCAACTGGGGAGGCCGAAGGGTCCAAGAAGGGAAAGACCCTTCCTCCGGACTACTCCACCAACACAGACGACGGCGAAGAGGAGTGGCCGCACAGGGCCAAGCCCCGGGCGAAATCGTAAGTATTCGGACACCAGAGCAATTCATAGTGTTCCTTTCTTGCACAGCTCCTTCTTACGCCGAATATGAATATGCAGTCCGCCCAAGGCCGGGCTCGATGAGTCATCGAGCGGCTCCCTGGATTCGTCAGATGTGAATTCACTTCCGCCCGCTACCTCCCCCCGCCCTACGTACGACGCCTAAGTGTTATCCCAGGAGGTTCCAAGCCAGGAGGAGGTGGTCCTGAAGGCACCGCAAGGCGACCTCCCGGACTCCAGGCGCCAAGGGGATAGAACCCCTAAGGGCTCCAAGTCCGGCCCTAGGCCGGACACCGCTCCGGAACCTTCAAAGGTTCCGGAGTCCGGCAGGCGACCTCCTTCCAAGAGGAGCAAGCCTACTGAGCCGGTGGCCCCCGTCCAACCGGAGGCGCCGGACAATCTGCTGGAGGTTCTTAACGGCGCCTCCATCGATGAGGAGCACCATACTGTGATGAGTATAGTGATCTAGAAGGTTCAGCCCGCCAAGAGCAGACTGACTGAAGCCTGTGCCAGCCTTCTAACCGGCTTTGAGTTAAGTAAAGGATATGTAAAAATATTACCGCATAGACAGTAGCCCCTGATGCTGTATTCGGCGTTCAGAAAGAAAAGCTGAATAGAGGATCTAAAAATATTCGCAGGAGTCTAATATAATCAAGTCAATATGCGTATGCAGGCTTCACTGCTGGCGTCCGCCGCACTGACTGCGGAGGTGGACACGCTGAAGCAGAACCTCGAGTAGTCCGAGCAAGAGCTCGAGCTTGCCAAGAAGCAGCTCGAGGACAAGGAAGGTAAGAAATACCTTATTTAAATATATAAAAGGTGCAATTGCAAAAAGTGACAGGATAATGTGGCTATTGTAGGGGCCACAACGGAGGTGGCGACCCTTAAGAAAGCGCTGTCCGAGGCCGAGAAGAGGGTGGCCATGGAGCGCACCAAGCGGGAGAAGTATGAGGCGCAGGATGGCGAGGTGCGGCAAGAGCTCCAGACTCTCATGAAAAAACATGAGAGTTTGGAGCTTGACTCAAAGACACGAGAGTCCGAGCTCGCGGCGGCCATTGAGAATGCCAAGTCTGCCAAGGCCGAAGCCCAGAAGGCCCTCCAGGAGGTGGAGGCAATGAAGAAGATAGCGGCGGGTAAGGCATTCTTTATGCAAAGCAAGCACGTGAAAGTGAGTTACTTGTTACTTACCCAAATCCGGAGCTCTCCAGGAGCATTCGCAGATTTTCCCCGTAGCATGTCTGATGTCGCCGCCTTCTACCAAGCCGAGGAGGGGAGCTCGACGGAGAAGGTGTTCTGGTCTCAGTATGCTGAGGCCGGACACCCTGTTCCCTTGAGCGACCAGCTGAAGCAACTGGTCGAGCTCCACAAGGTGGCCGAACAGGCCATGAAGGGCCTCATAGTTTGGCTGTGGCCTGGAGAGGCTCTGCCTAGGAGCTACTTCGGGCTGGTGAGGCGGCTGGTGGAGGCCTGTCCAAGGCTCGAAGTCATCAAGCGCTCCGTCTGCATCGAAGGTGCCCGTAGGGCGTTTGCCCGTTCTAAAGTGCACTGGGGCAAGCTGGATGCTGAGAAGCTTGTGAAGGACGGGCCACCGCCGGGCAAGGAGCATCGTAAGCCTGAGATGTATTATGAGGGCGTCCTAAAGGGTGCCCGCCTTTTGGCAGATGAATGTTCTAAGGGTGTAATTTTTGAGTAAACTCGCTCGTTTTGTCCTGTGCGCTGAAAAATTGTTCATGTGCGCTAAGCAATGCTTTTTTGAATTTAAAATATTACCTTCTGTGCGGTCGTTAGTCGTCGGCTTCTGCCCCCATGCCACGAGTGCTGGGGTGTTCGGGATAAACTTGAGCGCTCTTTTTCCCATTCTTGGGTCCTTCGAGGGAGGCGCTCAACACAACTAACAAGGCAATCGGACTATAATGCTTGAACACTCTCACTTAGCCATAGAATTCTATAATTTTAAATTTTCGGCAAAGCCCCTAGTGTTCGGAAGACCGAGTTCGGGGCGCTATCCACGCCTAGGCCGGACAAAGCTGACTCCTCGCTCTAAGTGGCATAAGTCTTTAGGGACTCAAAAACCTCTCGAACAGCGACCAGCTCTCGCCTCATCATGACGGTTAGTTTTAGCTTTCTCTACTGAGGTGCTTACCCCAGCTCAACTGGGGCACAATCGTAGTAGTTCTCCTAGTGCTACCTTAGCCGATATAACGGAACATAAGGTACCAAAACATAGGAGCCGGGCAAACCCAACTATTGACCCAAGACATGATTCGGAGCCGATGCATATAATGCTATAAGTTCGGGGTGCCGCACTTGTGAAAGTGTTCGGACTTCTCACACCGTGTTATGGGGTACTTAAGCCCCTGGCGTATTGGCCGTACCAAAGTGTACGGGTGCAACATGTCATTAATGAACATATATTCGTAAAGAAGAGTAATGCAATAATAGACAAAAGCTATGCATTGTTTATTTGAAAAAGCTGCGATCAAAGCAGCACGATACAAATAGTGCGATAAGTAAAAGGTGGGACTATTTAACATGTCCTTTCCAGGGGCGGGCTGCGGATTGGTATGCGAAACTGGTATACTGCTCGTAATAGAGACCACCTGAGAGTTCCATAGTGCGGCGTAGCTTTCTGCTTTCCTGGTTCTTGCATCGTTTGTGCAGTAATTGTACTGCCGGTTAGGCCTTCCGAAGAATGGAGTCCTGAAAGTAAGAGAAAATTAAGAAATCGGCAGCCCCTAGTGCAGTTTAAGCCGTGTTTCTGGCGTGCAGTGATGGTGCCACTCCCCCTGTGCCCATGGTATTTCCAGAGCGTAGTTATGTACGCGCAGCACTGGTTTCGCAATTTCGCGAGGGCTAGGGTTGGGGCCGCATTGCTACGCCTGCTCGAAATGTGTCAGGTGGTCTTATTGTAGGTTACTCCGGGCGCGCTTGACGGTGTCCGGTCGTTTAATGGTCGGACTGGAGAATTGCCTTGAGAGGCTGCTTTGTACTTCCGCTGTGAGGGCCGCCGTATGCTCCTCCGTTCGGAGAGAGCGTTCGGTGTTTCCATTGACCGTAATGACTCCTCGAGGGCCTGGCATCTTGAGCTTAAGGTATGCATAGTGCGGTACCGCATTGAACTTGGCAAATGCGGTTCTCCCGAGCAGTGCGTGATAGCCACTGCGGAACGGGACTTTGTCGAAGATTAACTCCTCGCTTCGGAAATTATCCGGAGATCCGAAGACCACTTCAAGTGTGACTGAGCCTGTATAGTTGGCCTCTACACCTGGTATGACACCTTTAAAGGTCGTTTTAGTGGGTTTAATCCTTGAGGGATCGATGCCCATTTTCTGCACTGTATCCTGATAAAGCAGGTTCAGGCTGTTGCCGCCGTCCATAAGGACTCTAGTGAGGTGAAATCCGTCAACAATTGGGTCTAGAACCAATGCGGCGAATCCGCCATGACGGATGCTAGTGGGGTGGTCCCTTCGATCAAAAGTGATCGGGCAGGAGGACCATGGGTTGAACTTCGGGGCGACTGGCTCCATTACGTATACGTCCCTTAACGCACGCTTCCGCTCCCTCTTGGGGATGTGGGTTGCGTATATCATGTTCACCGTCCGCACTTGTGGGGGGAATCCCTTCTGTCCACTACTGTTCGGAGGCCGGGGATCCTCCTCCTCGTCGCTATGTAGCCCCTTGTCTCTATTTTCGGCATTTAATTTGCCGGCCTGCTTGAACACCCAACAATCCCTGTTGGTGTGATTGGCTGGCTTTTCGGGGGTGCCATGTATCTGGCACGAGCGGTCGAGTATTCGGTCCAAACTGGACGGTCCCGGACTATTTCTCTTGAATGGCTTTTTTCGCTGACCAGGTTTAGAGCCTCTGAATCCGGCATTAACTGCCATATCCTCAGCATTGTCGCCGTTAATGCGGCGCTTGTGCTTGTTGTGACGCGACCTGCCACTGTTGCCCTTGGTATCCGAATTACCAGGGCTCTTGGTCATGTTATTGCTACGAGCCAGCCAGCTGTCTTCTCCCGCGCAAAAGCGGGTCATGAGTGTCGTGAGGGCTGCCATAGATTTCGACTTTTCCTCTCCAAGGTGCCGGGCAAGCCACTCGTCACGGATATTATGCTTGAACGCCGCTAGGGCCTCTGCGTCCGGACAGTCGACGATTTGATTTTTCTTGGTTAGGAACCGTGTCCAGAATTGTCTGGCCGATTCCTCTGGCTTCTGAATTATGTGGCTTAGGTCATCGGCGTCTGGTGGTCTCACATAAGTGCCCTGGAAATTGTCGAGGAATGCGGCTTCCAGGTCCTCCCAACAACCAATTGATTCTGCTGGCAAGTTGTTAAGCTAATGCCGAGCTGGTCCTTTAAGCTTGAGTGGGAGGTATTTGATGGCGTGTAGATCATCACCGTGGGCCATGTGGATATGAATGAGGTAGTCCTCGATCCATACCGCAGGATCTGTTGTGCCATCGTATGATTCGATGTTCACGGGTTTAAAACCGTCTGGGATTTGATGATCCATTACTTCATCTGTGAAGCATAGTGGGTGTGTGGCACCTCTGTATTGGGCTATATCACGATGTAGCTCAAACAAGCTTTGTCTACTGTGTTTGGCCCGGCCGGATTTACTGTATCCAGCGTGATGATTACCGTCTCGTGCCGTGGGGCGCCCACGCGATCCGTAGATCGACCTTGTTTGCTTTGCCTTGTCCTTCAATATATCTCGTAGGTCTGGCGCATTTCCCCGTGCCTTGGTGTTTTTAAAGCGGCGCCAGGGTGCGACTTGAGTGGAGGGCCGAGAGGCCTCTCTGTCGCGGCCACGAGGTGGCCGGTCGGCCGCATCATGCACTGGTGATGTAGGTGCTTCCTCCTCTAATCGGGGCAGCAACCTGCGCTTTGGGTAGCTCTTGGAGGGGCGTTCGAGTTCATATTCTTCGGCCACAAGGACTTCCGTCCATTTGTCGGCTAGCAAGTCTTGATCAGCTCTGAGCTATTGTTGTTTTTTGTTGAGGCTGCTCGCCATGGCCATAAGCCTGCGTTTGAAGCGCTCTTGTTCGACGGGATCCTCAGGCACGACAAATTCATCGGCGTCGAGGCTTGGCTCGTCTTCGGAGGGAGGCATGTAATTATCATCCTCGACCTCTCTGTCTGCCGCTCTCTCATGAGGGCTGGCTTCTCCATCCTCCTGTGTTGAATCTTGCTCGAGGGGGTTTTCTTCGGTACTATCCGGAGTGTTATTATCTCCTATGCCGGAATCACCGTTTTTGCTTTGGCGGGATTTAGAGCGGCACCGCTGACGCCGACGCTTAGGCTGTTTCTTCGCTGTTCCATCGCCATCGCCTTCTTTTGGGGTGTCCACCATGTATATGTCATATGACGAGGTGGCTTTCCAGTGCCCTATAGGCGCTGGTTCCTGATCGTCTCCTGCATCGGCGTCCATACAGTCGATGTCTTCAGAGTCGTAGTCGAGCATGTCGGTTAAATCATCGACAGTGGCTACAAAGTGGGTGGTGGGTGGGCTTTGAATTTCTTCATCATCCACATCCCAACCTTGCTGACCGTAGTCCGGCCAGGGCTCTCCTGATAAAGAGAGAGACTTCAGTGAATTCAGAATATCGCCGAAGGGCAAGTGCTGAAAGATGTCCGCGGCGGTGAACTCCATAATCGGCGCCCAATCGGATTCGATCGGCAGGGGCGCGGGGGGCTCGGAGTCCAGAGAGGAGTCCGGCAACTTGGAGTCACAGGCTTCGCAGGAGACAAAGCTGGTGTTCGGCTCGATCGCCGTAGAGATTGCAGCCTCCGAGGCGGCATCCAACCACCTGTCCTCAATCAGCGCAATTGGCTCCGAACTAAGGGTCGGAGCTGATGCGGGTGCGGCCTCTAGGACACTGTTCGGCGGCAGAGCTAAATCATGCCCTTCGTGACAGTGCGGCGCACTCGGCTGTGGCTCGAATCCGTCGAAGATCAAGTCCCTGCGGATGTCAGCCATGTAGTTCAGACTTCCAAATCTGACCTGATGGCCAGGGGCGTATCTTTCAATCTGCTCCAGATGGCCAAGCGAATTGGCCCGCAGTGCAAAGCCGCCGAATACGAAGATCTGTCTGGGGAGAAAAGTCTCACCCTCGACCGCATCGCTGTTGATGATCGAAGGAGCCATCGGGCCTAAAAGTGACGACACAGAGGAACTCTCAATGAAAGCACCAATGTCGGTGTCAAAACTGGCGGATCTCGGGTAGGGGGTCCCGAACTGTGCGTCTAGGCATATGGTAACAGGAGACAAGGGACACGATGTTTTTACCCAGGTTCGGGCCCTCTCGATGGAGGTAAAACCCTACTCCTGCTTGATTAATATTGATGATATGGGTAGTACAAGAGTAGATCTACCACGAGATCAAGGAGGCTAAACCCTAGAAGCTAGCCTATGGTATGATTGTTGTGTTGTCCTACGGACTAAAACCCTCCGGTTTATATAGACACGGAGAGGGCTAGGGTTACACAGAGTCGGTTACAATGGTAGGAGATCTACATATCTGTATCGCCAAGCTTGCCTTCCACGCCAAGGAAAGTCCTTTCCGGACACGGGACGAAGTCTTCAATCTTGTATCTTCATAGTCCAGGAGTCCGGCTGAAGGTATAGTCCGGCTATCCGGACACCCCCTAATCCAGGACTCCCTCAACTGGAGAGTTACCCAAGGAGTTAGCAGAGGATCTTCGCGAGCTATGTTTGGAAATAGTTCCGAGAGGCTATGTAGCAGCTTTGGAGATTCAATCTACTTTGATGGATAAGATTAGAGAAGCTCAGAAGACGGACATGGAGATTGCCGAGATAAAGGAAATGATGAAAAGGAAATGCTAAAGGATTTCGTGAGGATGAGCACGATACCTTATGGTTTGAGGACCGCGTATATGTGCCAAATGATCAGGAGATCAGGAAGTTGATTCTGCAAGAGGCCGATGATTCGCCATATTTGATTCACCCAGGTAATCCCAAAATTACCTGGATTTGAAGGATAGTTTCTGGTGGACTGGAATGAAGAAGGATATTGTGGAGTATGTAGTAGTTTGTGATGTATGTCAGAGAGTGAAGGCAGAGCATCAGAAGCCAGCGGATTGCTACAGCCATTGCTGATACCCGAATGGAAGTGGGATAAGCTAGGCATGGATTTTATCACGGGATTGCCCAGGAGTCGTTCAGGCTATGACTCGATATGGGTTGTAGTCGATCGTTTGACGAAAGTAGCTCATTTCATCCCAGTGAAGACCACTTACACCAGTGCTAAGTTGGCAAAGATATACACGACTAGGATCATATGTTTGCATGGAGTTCCGAGGACCATTGTATCAGATAGAGGAACCCAGTTTACCTCAGAGTCTTGGAATCAGTTGCATGAAACTTTGGGAACCAGGCTAGAGTTCAGTATAGCTTTTCACCCACAGACAGATGGACAGACTGAGAGAGTCAATTAGATTCTGGAGGACATGTTGAGAGCTTGTGCGCTAGACTATGGATCTAGTTGGGACGACAATTTGCCTTATGCAGAGTTCTGTTATAACAACAACTATCAAGTCAGTTTGAAGATGGCCCCTTTTGAAGCATTGTATGGAAGGAGGTGCAGGACACCGTTGTTGTGGGATGAAGTTGGAGACCGACAGTTGTTTGGACCAGATTTGATTAAAGAGTCTGAAGAGAAGGTTAAGCTGATTCGCGATAGACTCAAGGTAGCCCAGTCCAGGCAGAAGAGTTATGCGGATTCTAAACGCAAGGAGGCAATTTACAAACTTGGAGACAGAGTGTATCTTCGTGTATCCCCACTTCGAGGAGTAAAGCGCTTTGGAGTTAAGGGAAAGTTAGCACCATGTTTGTGGGACCATACAAACTTTTGGAACGTATGAGAGAAATTTCTTACAAGTTGGAACTGCCCGAAGGATTGTCAGGAGTTCACGATGTGTTCCACGTTTCTCAGTTGAAGAAGTGCCACACAGAGATGGCTGATATCCCCCTTAGAGATACAGTGCCGCTGGAAGCGGTACAATTGGATAGCGGTTTGACCTACGAGGAGAAGCCAGTCAAGATTCTCGAGTTTGCCAGCCGAGTCACACGCAACAAAGTTATCAAGTTTTGCAAAGTTCAGTGGAGCCACCATACCGAGGATGAAGCCACCCGGGAACGAGGAAGACCTACGGAAGGATCACCCTCACCTATTTTCTAGCCAACCCGAATCTCGAGGGCGAGATTCATCTTAAGGGGGGTAGGTTTGTAACATCCCAAATTTTCAATTTGGAATGTTATCCATTAGATCATCATTGCATATCATATTTTATAGCATTTTGGTTTGATCCTAGAAATTCTACGCAACTCAAGGACCCACGGAGAGAGTTGGGGATTTCGTTATTTTCAGATTTGAGTTTTCTCAAATTTTGAAAAGAGGATCGTTTGATTTTAATTATTTTCTCTTAAAATATTTCTTTTATGAAAAAGAAAGAGAGAGGATAAAATGACTTCCTCAAAATAAAGAAATATTGGAGACTTAATATTAAAATCAAATAAGATTTTTATTCGGAGTTTTATCGCTATTTTATTTGAATTAGGAAAAATATGCGTTTTTCAAAATTGCATTAGAGGCCCAAATAAATGTTCACCTTGTACGGTAGATTTTTAGAGGACGGGGAACATTTATTTCAGGATTGTTGGAGTTCGTTAAGTATTTCGTTTCTTTGTTTTTCTGGGCGGAATATTATTTAAAAAAACGAACCGACCTAACCGGGTCGTGTCCGACCTGGACACTAGCCCGGCCGGCCCTTTAAAGCCGCGGAGGCCCGAGCCGCCAGCCCCCGCACCTGAAACACTAGCCGCCGCCCGAGTCCCGCCGCCGCCGCCGGAGCCTCGCCGCGCCGCCGCCCCGCGACGCCGTAGCCGCCCGACCCCGCCGGAGGAGCCGCTAGCCGCAGTTGCCGTTTAACCAGACCCCGCCGGAGGTAGCCGCCGCCGCCTCGGTTTTCATGAGAAAAACCGTTTGGTTTTTTTTCGAAACCCTAGATCCTGATATTTTATTTTAGATCGCTTTTTGGGTTTATTTATTTAGCAAACGGCCGTTCGTTCGTTTTAACGAACGGTTTTCACCGTTTAGCCGCAGACAGCGAACGTTCGTTCGTTAGCCTGTTCATCAGTTTTCTTTTTCTTGGATTTTCCGCGATTATTTTCGATCGTGATTTCTGATCCAATTTTCGTTTTAGTTTATCTTTTCGCTCGTTTATCGGAATCAGACGATTCAAGCATCTAGAGTTTCTTCTTGAAGCCCTATTTTATTTTAATCAACTTAAACAAGTTTTTGCTACTGTAAAATTTGACTTTAGTCTAGATTAGTAAACAAAGCTTGTTTCTTTCGCAGTTTGAGTTTTGTTTCTTTGTTTGATTTGATTCTTTTTGCAAACCGGAGTTCTTATGTTGAACTTTCTGGTTAGATCTTCTTATTTGAGTTTTACCCGTGCATTTTTGCTTAATTGCTTATTCTATGCTTGTTTGTTTGCGATAGAGTACCCGGAGTGTGAAGCGTGCTACTACGAGTCTCTAGGTTTCATGGATCATCAGCAAGGCAAGTAACACTTTGATCATACCTCTTTACTATCCAGTTTTATTGCATTAGATCAATCCTCAAACAATTGCATGGCTAGGATCTGATTAAATTGTGGGTTTGGAAAGTAGATGAGGTAGTACCTATTCACCTGTTTATTCTCAAATCTTTGTGAGTTACCTCTACATTGCTTATTGATGAGGACATCAATACCATTGTCACACCCACAACCCCTATTGTTACATATAATGGACCAATTACTAGAGCTCGCGCACGCCAATTAAATTACCAGGTACTTTCATTTCTTGGTAATGATTCTAATGTTCATGAGAATATGATGCTGCCTAACTTGGATACATTTGTTTTCCTTACAAATGAAGGGCATAGCTTGGAGAAGGATGAACATTGGAGCAAGAACAAGCATGGAGTTGATGGCATGCGCAAGGGGAACAAGAACGGAGTTACAAGTGATGATTTCAAGACTTTGAAGCCACCATAAGGAGTGAACGAAGCCTTGGACGAAATATACAAGATGCCACTTCATAAATTTCGTCCAGAGGCTATTCTAGGTGTTGCGTCACCTTATTATTGGGCCAGGCCCATGTAATTTCCAAATACATAAGTATAGGCTATTTTTAGAGTTCGTATGTGTGGGGAAACAAGAGACAGGGTTGGTTTCGGACCCCTTCCCCAAGGGCCACGAAATTCCCCCCCTCTTCCTCCATATATACAGCCCTTAGGGCACCGTTTAGACTTGGGGTTTTGTTTAGATCAAAAGTTCGCCATAGCTGCAACTTCGCGTACTTCGTTTGTGTTCAACGACCAGACCAAGGCGTCACAGAACCCCACCTTTATTAATAAAGCTTTCCTCTTATATTCGCAATATCCAGATTGCCATCTTAGTTTCTTGCTTGTTCTTTGTTTGCTCGCAGGAAACAGGCCCTCGTGGTCAGGTTGATCTTGCTCCTGCGTGGTCAATAACCCTCGGAAGTTGGTTTAGCGATTGCTAAGGCGCGACGTCTCGCACGTTCGTAGTCAGATCATCAAGGTCGACTCCCACAGAAAATGATAGCCACCATCTCATTGAAACATTGGGACACCTTTGCCTCTATCAAGTGGAATCAGATTTTCAGGTTGCTCGGTGAGATTTTACAGTTTTTCGTAGTTTAGATCGAGTCTGTTCTTTATACCTACAGTCCACGAAAAATCAAAAAAAAATTAGGGTCAGTTCATCATATCCGAACCAGTCTGAGCCTTTGCATAGTATTTTCAGTATTTTTCTTTGTTGAATTTGCGGTTTGCATCGTCGTGTCAAGTTGCTGGTCTTAGCGTCTGGGTTCCCTTAGAGTTTTGAGTTCTGTTCACAAGTTGTCACGCCGCCGCCGCACCATCGTCATCGTTCCTAGCATATACCACCACCACCAACATATTCCTTACCGCTGCCATATACATCTGCCTGTCCACCACCAATCCGAGTCCACATATACATCCGCATGTCCACCACCAATCCGAGTCCAGATATACATCTGCCTGTCCACCACCAATTCGAGTTCTTTTCATGTTAGGTTTGTTTTCGAGATCCAACTAGTTTTCATTTTGTGTTTCCCGAGTAGGTCTCGGAAAAAAAATATTGGTGACCAAAAATATTGGAGACCCCCGGGCAGTTTTTAGGCCAAAATTTTGGCGACCAAAAATATTTTTCTCTATCCTATTTTTAGGCTTTTCTGAGTCTTTTGAGACACTCGCCATCATAGTGATTTTTTGTCGCACTTTTTCGTTGTCGCTGCCCTGATTTCGGAAAAAAAATAGTAAAAAAATATTCGTGCCCATCCTGTCAGTTTGACCTTGGAAGAGTTTTGAGACACTCGCCATTATAGTGAGTTCTCGCAAAAAAAAGAGGAGCGCAAAAAAAAGAGCGCAAAAAAACAGAGCGATTTTTTTTCCAGAGTGTGCTTTTTTCCTTGTTTACATGCAGCGCCTTGATTTTGTTAGTGTTCTAGGCTCGCGTCTCTACCACGGTCTAGCCTAGGACCAGCACAGTACCGTTGTTGAGCGTTTATTCAACTTTGCATCTCTGAATTGATTATTGCTGACCCTTTTTGCTACCATATTATAAGCCTTCCCAGCTCCATATACATCTACATCGTGCGTTTGACTCTCCCTGGTAAACGCTCTATCCAAGCTTTGAGAGTTTTGACTACATCGGTTGCCGATCACCGCCTGCTGCTGGATAAGAACTGGTAAGAATTTGAGATTTGCTTGACGGATTTGTGACACCCGCCAGCACCACCACTTCTTAGTAGTCTGTAGGATCATATTCTTGTGTGTTTCCATTTCTGCTAACCATGCCAGGATCACAAGCCGACGAGACTGACTGGGAGAACTTGACGAACAAGGAGCTTCATGATAAGTTTCAGCAAATGATGAGTGGACAGATGCAAGATGTGCTAAACAGATTTGAAGAGGCCATGGAGAAGATAGATGGCATGGAGAAGACGTTTGAAACATAGGTCGATAACAAGTTTGCTGAATTGCTTGCGTGTTTTCCACCACCACCGCTGGCTGCACCTATCGCACCTCTACAACGACAGCAACAACGCCCCCTTTAGAATCAGTTCGGACGAGCGAAGCGTGTTCCTCTTGAGGATGATCAAACTTCTGGAGCTGCTATACCTGGTGTTCATGCTTCTGTAGCTCCTGCTGCTACTTCAGAGGTGGAGGACCATTACGAGGATGAGGTTGATCAAAATCAAAACTACGTGCAACCACCAACACCACCACCACTAGGTCTTCCTCATGCATATCTTCGCAACGGTAGGGATGCACCACCACATGAGGTACGAGATCATGACCATCTTCCTAAACTAAAATTGAATATTCCATCATTTGAGGGTAGATATGTTCCTGATATATATCTTACTTGGGAGTTAGAAACTGAACAACGTTTGAATTGTTTACAATATCCCGACGAGAGACGTGTTCCTGCTGCTGTTTGTGCTTTCACTAGTTTTGCATGTGTTTGGTGGTCTGGACATTGTAGATTAGATCCTATTCCAGCTAATTGGCTACTTTGAAAACTGCTATGCGTACTCATTGGGTTCCACCATATTATCAACGTGAATTACTTCAAAAATTGCAGCGCTTAAGACAAGGAAAAATTCTGTAGAAGAATATTATCAGGAATTACAAACTGGCATGATTAGATGTGGTATTGTTGAGGAGAATGAAGCTATGCTTGCACGTTTTATGGGTGGATTAAATAGAGAGATTCAGACCATTCTAGAGTATAAGGATTATAATAATATCACTTGTTTATTCCATCTTGCTTGTAAAGCTGAACGTGAAGTGCAGGATCGACAGGCATTAGCACGGACTAACTTTTCTGCAGGTCAACCTTCATCAAGGACACCGCGTGCATCCTCTACTTCCACACATTCTACTGCACCGACACATCCATCAGCAGTTACCTCCAGCCATGATACAAGGAAGCAGGCACAACCACCTTTATCTGCCAAGAGCACACCTATCGGGCCTGCACAGAGTTCTTCTTCTTCCATGGCATCAACAGGGCACACAAGTGATATTATTTGTCGTCGTTGTAAGGAAAGAGGACATTTTGTGAGAGAATGCAAATCTCAGCGTGTGATGATTGCTATTGAGGATGGTGGGTATGAGTCCGCTAGTGATTATGATGAGGAGACTTTGGCTCTTATTACACGTGAAGAACACGGTGGAGATGATTCTGATCATGAGACGCAATACATGGCTCCTGAAGATGCTGACAGGTATGAATGTTTAGTTGCTCAACGTGTTTTGACTGTGCAGGTTACACAAGCTGAGCAAAATCAGAGGCATAATTTGTTCCATACAAAGGGAGTTGTGAAGGAACGTTCTATTCGCGTCATCATAGATGGAGGGAGCTGCAACAACTTGGCTAGCATGGAGATGGTGGAGAAGCTATCTCTTACCACAATACCACATCCACATCCTTACTACATCCAATGGTTCAACAACAGCGGCAAGGTTAAGGTAACATGTACTGTTCATGTGCATTTTAGTATCTCTACATATGCTGATTATGTTGATTGTGATGTGGTACCTATGCAAGCATGTTCCTTATTACTTGGTAGACCATGGCAATTTGATAAAAAAATCTGTACACCATGGTAGAAACGATTAGTATACTCTTGTTCACAAGGATACAAAAATTATTTTACTTCCTATAACTCCTGATTCCATTTTGAAATATGATATTAATACAGCTAATAAAGAAAAATAGGAGAAAAATAAGAGTGAAAATCAGATTGTGGCAAAAGAATTTGAGCAACAAATGAAGCCTAATAATAAACGATCTAGTGTTGCTTCTGATTTTAAATTGAAAAGTGCATGTTTACTTGCCACCAAATCTTATATTGATGAGCTAGATTTTAGCAAATCTGTTTGCTATTCTTTTTTGTGCAAAGAGGCATTATTTTCATTCGAGGACGTGCCTTCCTCTTTGCCCCCTACTGTCACTAACATTTTGCAGGAGTTCGCTAACATCTTCCCACAAGACGTGCCACCCGGATTACCACCTATTCAAGGGATTGAGCATCCAATTGACTTAATTCCCAGTGCATCGCTACCCAACCGTGCACCATACCGTACCAATCCAGGGGAGATGAAGGAGATTATGCGTCAAGTACACAAGCTCCTCGACAAAGGTTATATACGCGAATCTCTTAGTCCTTGTGCTGTTCCTATTATACTAGTGCCTAAAAAGGATGGTACGTCGCGTATGTGTGTTGATTGTAGAGGCATTAATAATATTACTATTCGTTATCATCATCCTATTCCTAGGCTAGATGATATGCTTGATGAATTGAGTGGCTCTACAATATTCTCCAAAGTTGATTTGCATAGTGGATAGCATCAAATTCGTATGAAATTGGGAGATGAATGGAAAACAACATTTAAAACAAAGTTTGGTTTATATGAGTGGTTAGTCATGCCTTTTGGGTTAAGTAATGCACCTAGTACTTTCATGAGACTAATGAACGAAGTTTTGCGTGCTTTCATTTGATGATTTGTGGTAGTCTATTTTGATGATATACTGATTTATAGCATGTCTTTGGAAGGAAATTTGGAACATTTACATGTTGTTTTTATTGCTCTACGTGATGCACGTTTGTTTGGTAACCTTGGGAAGTGCACCTTTTGCACCGACCGAGTATCTTTTCTTGGCTATGTTGTTACTCCACAGGGAATTGAAGTTGATAAAGCCAAGATTGAAGCTATTGAGAGTTGGCCGCAGCCCAAAACGGTCACACAAGTGAGGAGTTTTCTTGGACTCGCTGGTTTCTATAGGCGTTTTGTGAGATATTTTAGCACCATTGCTGCACCTCTCAACGAGCTTACAAAGAAGGATGAGCCTTTTGTTTGGGGTACCGCACAGGAAGAAGCCTTCACGGTATTGAAACATAAGTTGACACATGCTCCTTTACTCCAACTTCCTGATTTTAATAAGACTTTTGAGCTTGAATGTGATGCTAGTGGAATTGGATTAGGAGGTGTGTTATTACAAGATGGCAAACCTGTTGCATACTTTTCTGAAAAATTGAGTGGGCCTAGTCTGAATTATTCTAATTATGATAAAGAATTATATGCTCTTGTTCGGACTTTAGAAACATGGCAACAATACCATTGTTACGCCCACAGCCCCTACTGTTACATATAGTCGACCATTTACTAGAGCTCACACACGCCAATTAAATTACCAGGTACTTCCGTTTCTTGGTAATGATTCTAATGTTCATAAGAATATGATGCTGCCTAACTTGGATACATTTGTTTTGCTTACAAATGAAGGGCCTAGCTTGGAGAAGGGTGAACATTGGAGCAAGAACAAGCATGGAGTTGATGGCATGCGCAAGGGGAACAAGAATGGAGTTACAAGTGATGATTTCAGGACTATGAAGCCACCATAAGGAGTGAATGAAGCCTTGGACGAAATATACAAGATTCCACTTCATAAATTTCGTCCAGAGGCTATTCTAGGTGCTGCGTCACCTTATTATTGGGCCAGGCCCATGTTATTTCGAAATACATAAGTATAGGCTATTTTTAGAGTCTGTATGTGTGGGCAAGCAAGAGATAGGGTTGGTTTCGGACCTCTTCCCCAAGGGCCACGAAATTCCCCCCTCTTCCTCAATATATACAGCCCTTAGCGCACCGTTTAGACTTGGGGTTTTGTTTAGATCAAAAGTTCGCCATAGCTGCAACTTCGCGTACTTCGTTTGTGTTGGTAATGATTCTAATGTTCGTGAGAATATGATGCTGCCTAAATTGGACACATTTGTTTTGTTTACAAATAAAGGGCCTGGCATGGATAAGAGGGATGAACACTGGAGCAAGACCAAGCCTGGAGATGATGGCATGCGCAAGCGGAATAAGAACGGAGTTACAAGTTATGATTTAAGGACTTTGAAGCCACCACATGGAGTGCATGAAGCCTTGGACGAAATATACAAGATGCCACTTCATCAATTTCGTCTGTAGGCTATTCTAGGTGCTGCGTCACCTTATTATTAGGCCAGGCCCATGTAATTTCGAAATACTTAAGTATAGGCTGTTTTTAGAGTCCGTATGTGTGGGGAAACAAGAGTTAGGGTTGGTTTCGGACCCCTCCCTCAAGGGCCACGAAACTCCGCCCTCTTCTTCCATATATACAACCCTTAGGGCGTCGTTTAGACTTTGGGTTTTATTTAGTTAAAAGATAGCCAGTGCTGCTACTTCGTTTGTGTCCAACGACCAGACCAAGACCTCTTATGAAACCCCACTTTTGTCAATACTTCATCCATATTCGCAATATTCAGATTGCTTTATCATATTCTTGCTTGTTCTTCGATTGCTTGCAGGAATAGACTGTCGTGGTCAGGTTGATCGTGCTCCGGCGTGGTCAATAACCTTTTGGAGTTGGTTTAGCGATTGCTAAGGCGCAACGTCGTGCACGTTTGTAGTCGAATCGTCAAAGTCGTCTCCACCAAATCGATAGTTATCATCTCATCAAAAGATCGGGACACCCCGCCTCTATCAAGTGGTATCAGATTTCCAAGTTGCTCGGTGAGATTTTACAGTTTTTCGTGGTTTAGATCGAGTCTGTTCTTCATACCTATAGTCCACGAAAAAGCCACACACAAAAATTTAGGGCTAGTACGGATTAGTGACTGTCCACCACACCACTGCCACCGCTTCCTAGTAGTCTGTAGGATCATATTCTTGTGTGTTTCTATTGCTGCTAATCATGACAGGATCACAAGCCGACGAGACTGACTGGGAGAACATGATGAACAAAGAGTTACATGATAAGTTTCAGCAAATGATGAGTGGACAGGTGGAAGATGTGCTAAACAGATTTGAAGAGGCCATGGAGAAGATAGATGGCATTGAGAAGGCGTTCGAAACAAAGCTCGATAACAACTTTAATGAATTACTCGCGCGTCTTCCACAACCACCACCCGCTGCACCTATCGCACCTCTACAGCAACAACAACAACAACAACAACATCGCCTTCCAAATCAAGTGGGACGAGCACAGCGCATTCCCCTTTAGCCTAGTCAAACTTCTGGTGCCGCTGTACATACTGTTGATGCTTCTGTAGCTCCTGCTGCTACTACAGAGGTGGAGGACCATTACGAGGATGAGGTTGATCAAAATCAGAACTACGTCCAACCACCAGCACCACCACCACATGGTCGTCCTCATGCATATCATCGTAATGGTAGGGCTGCACCACCTGAGGTACAAGCTCATGACCATCTTCCTAAACTAAAATTGAATATTCCACCATTTGAGGGTAGATATGTTCCTGATATATATGTTACTTGGGAGTTAGAAACTGAACAATGTTTTACATGTTTACAACATCCTAAGGAGAGACGTGTTCCTGCTACTGTTTGTGCTTTTACTAGTTTTGCATGTGTTTGGGGGTCTGAACATTGTAGATTATATCATATTCCAGCTACTTGGGCTGCTTTGAAAACTGCTATGCGTACTCATTGGGTTCCACCATATTATCAACGCGAATTGCTTAAAAAGTTGCAGCGTTTAAGACAAGGAAAAAATTCTGTAGAAGAATATTATCAGGAATTACAAACTGGCATGATTAGATGCGGTATTTTTGAGGAGAATGAAGCTATGCTTGCACGTATTATGGGTGCATTAAATAGAAACATTCAGACCATTCTCGAGTATAAGGAGGATAATAATGTCACTCGTTTATTTCATCTTGCTTGTAAAACTGAACGTGAAGTACAGGATCGACAGGCATTGGCGCGAACTAACTTTTCTGTAGGTCGACTTTCATCATGGACACCACGTGCATCCTCTACTTCCACTGCACCAGCACCTCCATCAGGTGCCACCTCCAATCGTGATACAAGAAAGAAGGCACAACCACCACTATCTTCTAAGAGCACACCTGCCGGGCCCGTACAGAGCTCTTCTTCTTCCATGGTATCAACAGGGCACACAAGTGATATTATTTGTCGTCATTGTAAGGGAAGAGGTCATTATGCGAGAGAATGCAAATCTCAGCGTGTGATGATTGATACTGAGGATGGTGGGTATGAGTCCGCCAGTGACTATGATGAGGAGACTTTGGCTCTTATTACACGTGAAGAACATGGTGGAGATGATTCTGAAAATGAGACGCAATACATGGCTCCTAAAGACGCTCACAGGTATGAATGTTTAGTTGCTCAACGTGTTTTGAGTGTGCAGGTCACACAAGCAGAGCAAAATCAGAGGCATAATTTGTTCCATACAAAGGGAGTTGTGAAGAAACATTCTGTTCACATCATCATAGATGGAGGGAGCTGTAACAACTTGGCTAGCATGGAGAGGGTGGAGAAGCTATCTCTCACCACAGGACCACATCCACATCCTTACTACATCCAATGGTTCAACAACAGTGGCAAGGTTGAGGTAACGCGTACTGTTCGTGTGCATTTTAGTATCTCTACATATGCTGAATATGTTGATTGTGATATGGTACCCATGCAAGCATGATCCTTAGTACTTGGTAGACCATTGCAATTTGAAAAAAAATCTGTACACCGTGGTAGAAACAATCAGTATACTCTTGTTCATCAGGATAAAAATATTACTTTGCTTCCTATGACTCCTGATTCAATTTTGAAAGATGATATTAATAGAGCTAATAAAGCAAAACTAGAGAAGAATAAGAGTGAAAATCAGATTGTGGCAAAAGAATTTGAGTAACAAATGAAGCCTAATAATAAACCATCTAGTGTTGCTTCTGAAATTAAATTGAAAAGTGCATGTTTACTTGCCACCAAATCTGATATTGATGAGCTAGATTTTAGCAAATCTGTTTGCTATGCTTTTGTGTGCAAAGAGGCATTATTTTCATTCGAGGATGTGCCTTCTTCTTTTCCCCTGCTGTCACTAAAATTTTGCAGGAGTTTGCTGACGTCTTCCCACAAGACGTGCCACCGGGATTACCACCTATTCGAGGGATTGAGCATCAAATTGACTTAATTCCTGGTGCATCGCTACCCAACCGTGCACCATACCGTACCAATCCAGGGGAGACGAAGGAGATTATGCGTCAAGTACAGGAGCTGCTCGACAAAGGTTATATATGCGAATCTCTTAGTCCTTGGGTTGTTCCTATTATACTAGTGCCTAAAAAGGATGGTACGTCGCGTATGTGTGTTGATTGTAGAGGCATTAATAATATTACTATTCGTTATCATCATCCTATTCCTAGGCTAAATGATATGCTTGATGAATTGAGTGGCTCTAGAATATTCTCCAAAGTTGATTTGCGTAGTGGATACCATCAAATTCGTATGAAATTGGGAGATGAATGGAAAACAGCATATAAAACTAAGTTTGGTTTATATGAGTGGTTAGTCATATCTTTTGGGTTAACTAATGCACCTAGTACTTTCATGAGACTAATGAACAAAGTTTTACGTGCTTTCATTGGACGATTTGTGGTAGTCTATTTGATGATATATTGATTTATAGCAAATCTTTGGGAGAACATTTGGAACATTTACGTACTGTTTTTATTGCTCTACGTGATGCACGTTTGTTTGGTAACCTTGGAAGAGCACCTTTTGCACTATCCGAGTATCTTTTCTTGCCTATGTTGTTACTCCACGGGGAACTGAAGTGGATAAAGCCAAGATTGAAGCTATTGAGAGTTGGCCGCAGCCCAAAATGGTCACACAAGTGAGGAGCTTTCTTGGACTCGCTGGTTTCTATAGGCGTTTTGTGAGAGATTTTAGCACCATTGCTGCACCTCTCAATGAGCTTACAAAGAATGATGTGCCTTTTGTTTGGGGTACCGCACAGGAAGAAGCCTTCACGGTATTGAAAGATAAGTTGACACATGCTCCTTTACTCCAACTTCCTGATTTTAATAAGACTTTTGAGCTTGAATGTGATGCTAGTGGAATTGGATTAGGAGGTGTGTTATTACAAGATGGCAAACCTGTTGCATACTTTTCTGAAAAATTGAGTGGGCCTAGTCTGAATTATTCTAGTTATGATAAAGAATTATATGCTCTTGTTTGGACTTTAGAGACATGGCAACATTATTTATGGCCCAAAGAATTTGTTATACATTCTGATCATGAATCTTTGAAACATATTAAAAGTCAAGCTAAACTGAATCGTAGACATGCTAAATGGGTTGAATTCATTGAGACTTTTCCTTATGTCATTAAACACAAGAAGGGTAAAGAAAATGTTATTGTTGATGCATTGTCTCGTCGCTATACTATGCTTTCACAACTTGAGTTCAAAATATCTGGTTTGGAGACCATCAAAGATCAATATGTGCATGATGCTGATTTTAAAGATGTAATGCAGAATTGTAAAGAAGGAAGAACATGGAACAAGTTCATTACTAATGATGGCTTTATGTTCCGTGCTAACAAGCTATGCATTCCAGCTAGCTCTGTTCGTCTTTTGTTGTTGCAGGAGGCACATGCAGGAGGATTAATGGGACACTTTGGCGTGAAGAAGACGGAGGACGTACTTGCTACACATTTCTTTTGGCCAAAGATGAGATGAGATGTTGAGCGTTTTGTTGCTCTCTGCACTACATGTCAAAAAGCTAAGTCACGACTCAATCCTCATGGTTTATATATGCCTTTGCCTCTACCTAGTGTTCCTTGGGAGGATATATCTACGGACTTTGTTTTAGGTTTACCTCGAACAAAGAAGGGGAGGGATAGCATATTTGTTGTCGTGGATAGATTCTCGAAAATGGCACACTTTATACCATGTCATAAAAGCAATGACGCTATTAATGTTGCTGATTTGTTCTTTCGTGAAATTATTCGCTTGCATGGTGTGCCGAATACTACTGTTTTTTTAGAACTGATGACAGTGAGTAACTCTCACTGCCTTTACATTAATATATAAGGTTAGGGTGGGTTAGAGTGTCCAGCACTGTACAAATTACATGGTGGTGTGAGGGGGGATTAGCTAGGCAACAAAACAGAGAATCAAAGCAAGTTGACTATTGAAAGAATGTAAGGGCCCTGCTCCTGCTTTGATCTATGAGCCAGCATAGCAAAGTCCTTCTTGAATCTATTCCTCCAGGAATCAAAAGAAGGCTGGATCCCTCTGAAGTGCTTGTCGTTCCTCTCCTTCCAGATTCCCCAACCAGCAATTGTAAATACTTCTAGAAACATTGGCCTTGCCCACCTGTTCTTGCCCTCATGCACCATTTTAATCCAGTCAGCGTCATCTAGCCAGTGTATCCCCAGTGCAGCCCAGCACCTCTGACTAAAGGGGTAAGTGAAGAAGAGATGAGCAATATCTTCCTCGGGCGGGTGGTCACAAAGGAGGCAGGCATAATTATCATTCTGGATTCTGAAATGCCTTCTCCAAAGCATATTCCTAGTATTCAATCTGTCAGCCAACAACAGCCACAAGAACACTTCCCATTGCATCGTGCACTTGGTTTTCCATATCCATCCAAATATCTCATCGGCTTGCATCTGATTGAAGCAGTGGGCATAAAACTTGGAAGCTCTAAAGTTTGTGTCTCCCCAAACACAAAGCCACACATCCCTGTCCTCAGTCATTGAGATTTCAAGGGTTTTTACTGAATTTGAACTACCTCATTCTTAGCCTCCAAAGATAAAGGTAAGTGGAACACCTCTCTCAGCCTCTCCGAAGATAGGAGATGTCTCACAGATATATTCGGGTCTCTAGCAAATGAAATTCTCTCGGGTATCTGTTTTGAAGAATATCTATGTTCCAATTGTCCTTCCAGAACAAGACCGTATCTCCAGCAAATACATCTACTCTGGTGACCCCTCTGTATATATCAGATATTGACATGAGATGTCTCCACCAGAAGGATCCACATGGGTCAGAGGCATGCGGTATTTTACCCACATAGTAGGTA
Organism: Triticum dicoccoides; assembly: GCF_002162155.2. Lineage (NCBI taxonomy): Eukaryota > Viridiplantae > Streptophyta > Magnoliopsida > Poales > Poaceae > Triticum > Triticum dicoccoides. The sequence continues at coordinate 144,737,672 of NC_041389.1, read as the reverse complement.
TCCCAAATCAGATTGACCCATGGAACATCATGTTTGTTATAAAACTTGTGAAGTTGCTTCAACAAGAGCCCCTGGTTTTGGGTCTTAAGGTCAATGATCCCCAGACCTCCTTTGCTTTTGGGTTTGCACACCATATCCCAGGCTGCTAGTGAGCCGCCCTTAACCCCATCGTCGGACTTCCTCACCCAAAGACACGATCTACGAAGCTTATCGAGGTGCTCAATGATCCTAGGGTTTATCTTGATGGAACACATGGCATAGACAGCCAGAGAAGTGACCACAGAGTTGAGCAGCGTAAGCTTGGATCCATAGTCCAGAAGTGAGGCTGCAGCAGGCATCTTTCTCTGAACTGAGGAGACCATTGGCATCAAGTCATTCACACTCGGGCGCGTGGTACCCATGGGCAGCCGTAGGTACGTGAACGGCATGTTGCCAATAGAACAACCAAAGATTGTAGCAATTTCCCCTGCAAACACCGGGTCAGAGTTGATGGGCACCAGAATCGACTTGTGGAAGTTTATTTTTAGGCCCACTGACTTCGCGTAGTCCACTAGGATGGATTTCAGAACTTGCGCTTGCGTTACAGAGGCCGGGAGCACAGCGATCGTGTCGTCCGCATACTGGATAACAGGGTAATTGCTGTCGGAAGTGGGGAGAGGTAGCTGTAGCAATCCAGTCTATGTGGCATCATTGATCGCTGACTGTAGAAGGTCCGCTGCGAGAACAAAGATCAATGGAGACAAAGGATCTCCCTGACGGACCCCACAGAGGCAATCAAACTGTTTCCTTGGGGTTCCATTAAGTAACACCAAGGAGCTACCAGAAGAAAAGATGCATTTGATCCAACCCAACCATTTTTCATTGAAGCCCATATGTTGCATGATCTCAATCATTGGTTCATGCTGGATGGTGTCGAAAGCCTTCGCAAAATCGAGTTTCAGGATGCAACAAGCTCTTCCCGACGACTGGCAATGGTGTATATATTCAAACGCCCAGGCGAGGCAATCCTATATCGATCTTCCTTTCAAAAAACCGTATTGGTTCCGATGAATGATCTTGAGTACCAGTTTCTGTAAACGATTGGCCAGCAGTTTAGTTATCAGTTTCAGATAGCAATTGAGCAACGTGATGGGTCTGAAGTCATTAGCGGTCTCTGGCGACTGGGTTTTTGGGATGAGAGTTACGAAACCCGAGTTCAGACTCCGGAGATCAATGTCACAATCATAGAAATCGTTGCACAATCTATAGGAATCGTGTTTGATAATGTGCCAACACGATTTCAGAAAACACCTGTTGAAGCCATCCGGGCCAGGTGCTCGATCCGATGGCATCTCTCTAACAACTCTGTCAATTTCCTCGTGTGTGAAAGGCGTGGTTAGTTCCTGGAGCCCCTCCACCTTTTTAATGATTCTAGCCAGATCAAATTTCATTTCAAACTCTCCTTTCGTGCCCAGTCTCTCCCTGTATGTACTGAACAACTCATTGGCTTTACCCAAATGATCCGTTACTACCGTGTCATCCTGTAGTTTCAACAAGGTTATGGAGTTCTTGCGGAATCGTTCTGAGCCCGCAGAATGGAAAATTTTGGTATTGTCGCCTCCGTAGGAAAACCATCGGACCGTGTACCTCTTTTTCCAATATTCGCGTTTATATTCAAGGAGGGTAACTAGGTGGTGTTTGAGAATGTCTCTGAAGTTTGCTTCCGGTACTGTGAGGGATCTTTTGTCTTCGATATTGTCAAGTTCCAGAAGAGCCCAGTTGGAGTTGTCAATACACAGGTTCAGCCGAGAGATGTGTTTACTCCAACGTTTAAGAGCGTACCTTAAAGTCTTAAACTTCCTGCATAAGAGTTGAGCTGAATTCGGTGCATAGCAATGTTTCTCCCAGGTGGACCGCACGAGCTCAAAAAAACCCGGGTGAGAAATCCAGAAGTTTTCAAACCTAAATATCTTACTCTTAGGGACCGAGGATTCAATCGAAATCATACAAGGGGTATGATCAGATATGGGTTTGGGAAGGGGACCCACTGTGGTGTTAGGATAGTTGGAAGTCTAGTTGGACGAGGTGAAGAACCAGTCAATTTGTTCGAGCAGTGGATCAGATTGCATATTGCTCCATGTGTATTGCCTGCCCTTAATTGGTAACTCAACTAGAGCCTGAGAGTGAATGAAATCATTAAAAGTAAGCATATCATTAACATCCCCTCCTGGCTTGTTGCGATTATCTGGCGCTCTAATGTAATTGAAATCCCCACAGAGTAACCAGCCTTCATCGTCAGGTATATGCAGATCAAACAGCCATGACGTGAAGGTGGATCTACCCGGTCCAGCGCAAGGTCCATAAACATTAACAAGTTTCCAGGACTTGCCAGTATGCACAGAAGTTAATTAAATGCCCAACGCAAAAAACTCAGAGCAAAACACACATCCATGGAAAGCAGAGCTATCCCATAGCACAGTAAGACCACCAGAAGCCCCCTGGGAGGGCACAACCTCAAACTTATCAAATTTTTTGGGACAGAACAGTTTAACAAAAGCTAGATCAAACGTAGCACGCTTAGTTTCTTGCAGACAAATAATTGAACATCCACTACTACTGATAGCATTGCGCAACGCCAAAAGCTTGTTGTCGGAGTTAATCCCCCGCACATTCCAGCAAAGAACTTTCCACGCCTTAAGCTGCATCAGGATCACCAGCACCACTCTTCTGCGGACCTTGCGTAGCAAGCAGCTTGTTTTCACTTAACTGGCTCGGATGAACACCACACATATTAGTCCCGATGGACTGAATAGCATGGATAGAAGTAGGAGGTGGGACAGTATCAAATACCTTGTCATTCCTCTTAGCATTAGAAGTGCCAGCAGTGGAAGAGCCAATAAGAGAAGGATCTTTCCTAGGCTTGACCTTGGAAGTTGGCATTCTCTTGTCAGAAATAGGGGGCACCCGGAACCCGTCATATTTGTTTGTGCATGCACTGCGATGAAGGAGAACAGTGTCTACATTGGCTGGTTCCTTGAGAATCATACGCCCGATTGGGCCTACAGCATGATCCATAGATGCAGACACATCCAAACTCACAGTGTGGACCGGCCATGAGGCTTCGAGAACAGGCAGTTCAGATGTAGGTTCTTCGAACAAAGCAGACAGAACAGTCACACTACCCACTTGAAAGATTGAGCCAAAGATGCACTCAAAAACATCAATTTCTGGCCTCAAGTGAGCGAGCAGGGCCAATCACACCCGATCCAGTTGCAGCTGAATACCAGTGAAAGGGTTGAGAGGAAAACATGCTGTTCCGGGGATCTCAGCAGGTAGTATAGCTCTGGTATATATCTTCTTTAACATGCCCCCCATCCAAGAGAGCAAAGCACTGTCAGCAGCAAAAAACATAGCAGAAACAGAGCCTCCAGCTCTGACAAAGGCATGAGCCATAGAAGGAACACCATTGATGAAGTTATCAGCCAACTCGTCTACATAAGAAAACTTAGACCACACATCAGACAGGTTATCCACCAGATTGTGTTCTTTGGCACACCATCCATCAGAGACAGACCATCGTACTCAAAAAAGTTCTGAAGCTGAACCCTGTGTACGACGGTGGTATCACTGGCCACAGACTCTAGCCATTGACTTGCCCTTGCTCCTGGGCTTGCTCATTGCCATTCCACGCCGCCTCATTAGCTGCTTGCTGGGCCTCCATCTCGTTGATTCTAGCTTGCTGCATGATCGTATATTAAGGCAGAGTGTACGTATGCGGAGATGCATTCAGAAGAGGTGGAGTATCCTCTGTCCCTTGCAGGCTAGGTACAGTATCTCTGCCGTTCAGAACATACACTAGGACAGACCAAGATCGACCCAACCCCGGCAGCAAGCCAACTTTGGTGACAATCAAACTATGGGGAACTTCAGCAATATCCTTAATGTGGCATTTAACAAGAACCCTAGCTTTATTCTCATTTGGTCTTGGCCACGACAGCAACTTGCTGAAGCGAGAAACATAGTGTTCAGTCATGTAATCCATAGGGAAGGCAAGCATCAAGATCCAGACTTCATATTGGAAAGCAGGCATTCTCATGTTAATCCCTTCATCATGAGGGATTAAAGTGAAGTAAGAATCATCAGTTAATGCATGCGGCCCCTCTCTAATGGCATCATGTCTACTCTAAACATCAACAAAACCAACACAGCCTACTGCGATCGGATAGACAAACTCGTCCTCAATCTGATACTCGAGATCCTCTCGAAGAATCCGGCAAATTTCCTCTAACCAGTATCTTTTCTAATGATCTGGAACAGGGGGAGTGATCTCAATCAGAGCGTACCTCTCATGGTTCAGCGGCGCCTCATCCACCACCATGGTGCTCCTCTGTAAATGATGATTGGGCCCCCGCTCAATGTGTGAGCCGACGGGGGTGAAGGCAAATGGCCTGACCGGAAAGTTCGCCATGGCGGCACCACTAGGGTTTTTTTATGGCTCCGGACTTGGAACAGGGGAGGGCGAGGCAGGAGCAGAGGAGGGAGAGGATGAAACTGGGAAGACTGCGTCTGATTGGGCCCCCCGGGCGGTGGAGTTGACAGCTGCAATGGGGGGGGGGAGTCGGAGCGACAAGCAATGACGAATAGCCACGTCAGAGCTACACGGGATTTTCTGTTTCACTTTCCATAACCAACCCTGGTATTTACCGTGTATATCCCGCCGACTCGGGCAGCTGGTATCTTTCCGTTCCACTAAATTAGGCATAGATAGTTTGAAGCTCTTGGGCCGCCAACAGTAGGCTGGCCCATACCAACCCCCACGGCAATTAGAGTGACCCAATAAGTTACACGAATTGCATCTCTGGAGGCCGGGACATCTAGGGCTTAAATGATCAGTGCTATTACACGCAACACAAGTTTGTAACTTACGGCCCAACATGCATGAACCAACATGCAATACTATTGTTTCATATCGTGATACTAAATTTCTTAGCCACTTTTGGAGATGTTTATGGGCTAAGTTGGGGACTAAACTGCTTTTTAATACTACTTGTCACCCCCAAACTGATGGTCAAACTGAAGTAGTCAATAGAACATTGTCTACTATGCTTAGGGCTGTTTTGAAGCATAATAATAAAATGTGGGAAGAATGTTTGCCTCATATTGAATTTGCTTATAATCGTTCGTTGCATTCTAATACTAAGATGTGCCCTTTTGAAATTGTGTATGGTTTCCTACCTCGTGCACCCACTGATTTGTTGCCTCTTCCATCTTCAGATAAGGTTAATTTTGATGCTAAACAATGTGCTGAATTGATCTTAAATTATGCATGAGTTAACTAAGGAAAACATTGAGCGTATGAATGCTAAATATAAACATGCTGGAGATAAGGGTAGAAAACGTGTTGTCTTTGCACCTAGAGATCTTGTTTGGTTACATTTGCGTAATGATAGATTTCCTGATTTGCACAAATCAAAGCTAATGCCACATGATGATGGTCCATTTAATGTGTTAGAGAAAATAAATGATAATGCATATAAACTTGAGTTGCCTGCAGATTTTGGGGTAGTCCCACTTTTAACATTGCAGATTTGAAGCCCTATTTGGGTGAGGAAGATGAGCTTCCGTCGAGGATGACATCATTTCAAGAAGGGGAGGATGATGAGGACATTATACCATTATTACACCCACAGCCCCTACTGCTACATATATTGGACCAATTACTAGAGCTCGGGCACACCAATTAAATTTTCAGGTACTTTCGTTTCTTGGTAATGATTCTAATATTCATGAGAATATGATGCTGCCTAAATTGGATACATTTGTTTTGCTTACAAATGAAGGGCCTGACATGGATAAGAGGGATGAACACTGGAGCAAGACCAAGCATGGAGAGGATGGCATGCGCAAGGGGAACAAGAACGGAGTTACAGGTGATGATTTCAGGACTTTGAAGCCACCATAATGAGTGCATGAAGCCTTTGACGAGATATACAAGATGCCACTTCATAAATTTCGTCTAGAGGCTATTCTAGGTGCAGCGTCACCTTATTATTGGGCCAGGCCCATGTAATTTCGAAATACATAAGTATAGGCTGTTTTTAGAGTCTGTATGTGTGGGGAAACAAGAGATAGGGTTGGTTTCGGACCCCTTCCCCAAGGGCCATGAAATTTCCCCCCTCTTCCTCCATATATACAGCCCTTAGGGCGCCGTTTAGACTTTGGGTTTTGTTTAGATTGAAAGTTCGCCATAGCTGCAACTTCGCGTACTTCGTTTGTGTTAAAAGACCAGACAAAGGCGTCATAGAACCCCACCTTGATCAATAAAGCTTTCCTCTTATATTCGCAATATCCAGATTACAATCTTAGTTTCTTGCTTGTTCTTTGTTTCCTGCAGGAAATAGACCTTCGTTAAGGTTGATCATGCTCCGGCATGGTCAATAACCTCTCGGAGTTGGTTTAGCAATTGCTAAGGGGCAACGTCCTCGCACGTTCGTAATCGGATCATCAAAGTTGACTGCCTCCAGAACGATAACCAACATCTCATCGAAAGACGGGACACCTTTGCCTCTATCAGATCGTCTTGTGTTTTCCCTCGTTTCCCCCTCGTGTTCTTCGTGTTCTTAGTTGGGATCCACTCCTTTTGTGAAAGATCGGTTGTATAGGGTTCCACCCTACATCACGTTTGTAGTCGGATCGTTAAAGTCGTCTCCACCAAATCGATAGTTATCATCTCATCGAAAGATCGGGACACCACGCCTCTATCACATTCATGCAAAACTCGCACTAAAGCATATAGTTCTTTGTCATAGATTATATAATTGAGTTGCGCTCCGGAGAGTTTCTCACTAAAGTATGCTACGGGGCGCTTCTCTTGCGTTAACACACCTCCAATGCCATTACCGCTGGCATCACAATGAACTGCAAAAGGTTTGTAAAAGTTGGGTAAAGCAAGCACTGGAGCATGAGTAAGCAAATTCTTAAGTTCATTAAATGCGATATCTTGGGATGGTCCCTAAACAAGTGGCACATTTTTCTTACTCAGAGCATGCAAAGGTGAAGCAATGGTGCTAAAATACTTCACAAATCTATGATAGAAAATAGCTAAACCAAGAAAACTACGCACTTGTTGCAAGTTGGTTGGTTGGGGCCAAGCTTTAGTAGCATTGAACTTAGATTCATCTACATGAACGCCCTTAGAAGATACAACGAAACCCTAAGGCATTTGTCCATATTAGCATAAAGGCGCTCTTTCCTAAGGGTTTGCAACACGGTTCTAAGATGGGTGACATGATCTTTGAGAGATTTTCTGAAAACAAGAATATCGTCAAAGTAGACCATAACAAATACACCAATATAGGGTCGAAGAACAAAATGCATGACTCGCATGAAAGTACCGGGTGCTTCGGATAAACCCATTGGCATAACAAGCCATTCGTATAAGCCAAATTTGGTCGTAAATGTGGTTTTCCATTCATCACCTTCTTGGATGCGTATTTGATAGTAGCCACTCTTAAGATCAATCTTCGAGAAAATGGTGGCTCCTCTAAGCTCATCTAGCATATCATCTAGGCGTGGAATAGGGTAACGACAATGCGCGGTAATAGCATTGATAGGGCGACAATCGGAACACATGTGATATGTACCATCTTTCTTGGGAACAAGGATTACCGGAACGGCGCAAGGGCTCAAGCTTTTGCATACATGGACGTTCTCAATGAGTTGTTGTACTTGCCGTTGGATCTCCTTAGTTTCCTCGGGGTTGACGCGGTAGGGAGCCTCGTTAGGAAGGGGTGCTCCGGGGATGAGGTTGATTCGGTGTTCGATGCCTCGTAGTGGAGGAAGACCTGGAGGTAGCTCACCAGGGAATACATCTTGGAATTCCTACAATAGAGAAGATAACACTAAAGGTAGATCGTGAGAGGTGTTACCTTTTGGTGCCTCGTCCTTGCACAAAAGGACATAGTGCATGACACTTGATGGGTTCGCACACACTTCTCTTATCTCACTTTTGGTGGCAAATAGGACTAAGTTCTTCTTGTCGCTCATCATGGAGGCACTCAATTTGGGCTTGTGGCACTCACTCTCTTTTGGGTGGTTCACTCTCTCACTTTTCTCTCCACGATGGGTCGCTTTCTTGTCGACGATCTCTTGACTAGGAGGCATAGGACGTAGCACGTACTCCTTTCCCTTCATCTTGAAGCTATAGTGGTTCATTCACCCGCTGTGGATGACACCTCGGTCAAATTTCCATGGTCGTCCAAGAAGGAGGTGGCAAATGGACATCGGAATGACATCACACTCCAAAGTGTCTTCGTAAGCTCCGATCTTGAAGGAATCTTGTACCATATGTTCGACTTGGATAGTGCCGGAGTCTCTTAGCCATTTGACTTTGTAAGGGTGCGGGTGCTTCATCTTGACCAATTGGAGCTTGGAGCATAGTTCTTCACTTGCCAAGTTATGGCAACTCCCTCCATCGATGATGACCTTGACGGACCTTCCATTGATGCCGGCCTTGGTATGGAAGATATGGCATCTTTCGTCTTCTTCTGGTTGATGTTGAAGACTCAAGACCTTGGAGACAACGAGAGCGGGGCTCGGATCTTCATCACAAAAGACTTGATAATCTTCATCTTCGTTCACTTGCCGGTTCATGGCCACTTGCTCAAGGGCTTCCATTTCTCCTTCGCTCATGGAGTCATATGTACCATCGTCATTGAAGATCATGGTGCACTTGTTTGTACATTCGATGGACTTGTGGCCTCGCCCACCGCATGTGAAGCATTTGAAGGAACTTGTCATGATGGTCTCATCGGTTGGGGTAGATGATGGTGAAGCTCTCGGGTTGAAGTTTCTTGTAGTAGGAAGACGACTTGAGGTTGTCAAAGTTTTCTTGTAACTTGACTTGTCCCCATTGCTTGTAGATGGCCTGGTTGAGGTAGAAGGTGTTGGAGTCGTTGAAGCTTGAGAGTTGGAGAAACCATAGGACTTGGATGAGAACTTGGCATATTTGAAGTCATCTTGCACTTGACGTTCTGCCTTGGTAGCTTGATGCATGAGCTCGATTAGTTTCGAGTATGGTTGGAAGTCGGCGATCTTCTCAATAGGATGATTGAGTCCATTCAAGAAACGTGCCATTGTTTGCTCATCATCTTCCGTGACATTGGCTCGTATCATGGCAATCTCCATTTCCTTGTTGTACTCTTCAGTGGTCTTTGTTCCTTGCTTGAGGAGTTGGAGTTTCTTGAAGAGGTCGAGGTTGTAGTAGGTTGGCACAAAACGTGCTCTTGTGACATCCTTCATTTGCGCCCAAGTAGCGATTGGTGGTTCACCTCTTGCCTCACAACGCTCAGTGACTTGTTCCCAACATATGAGGACATAGTCTTGGAACTCAAGGGATGCCAGCGCAATCTTCTTCTCTTCCTCATAGTTGTGCAAATGAAAGATTTTATCGACCTTCAATGCCCATGATAGGTACTCTTCGGGATCATTGCTTCCGGAAAACTTGGGCATGGTGAAGTTTAGCTTGCCGTAGTGTTTCTCTTCATTGTGTTGGGGTCGGGCATGAGGACATCCTTGACGAACACGGTTGTCGCCCTTAACTTGCTCTTGTCTTGGAGGATTTCCATTATCTTCTTCTTGGTGAACTTGATGTTCTTGTCGAGCTTGTGGAGGAGCTTGTCGAACTTGACGATACATGTGAGCTTGATATATTCGTTCTTGAACTTCATCGTGAAGCACTTCTTGTTTCTCACAAGCTTGTCAGTTGCACGTGGCTATTATGCAACTTGAATCTCGGAGGGCACGTTGCACCTTAAGTGCTTGAGCGTCACGTAGTTGTTGTTCTTGACGTTGTGCCTCAGCGTTTTGTGCATCTTGGTGTTTTCGCGCTCGTTCTTCCTCTTCTTGTTGGCATTGTCGTTGCCGATCTTGTGCTTGCATGAAAGTAGCTTGGTTTTGACGGTGTTGATGTTCTTGCGCGTGAGCTGGCTCTTGAGGGTCGTTGTAGTGTAGAGGATTGCGGTTTACTTGACGGTCTTGGCGCGCGGCTCATCGAAGAGTGTTTGATGTCGGAGTACTTATGCCGGAGATAGCATCGTCGGAGTGTCGACTTGAGCGGCTCTGTCTTGAGTAGGACGAAGTGGAAGAAGAGCGGTTGAGCAACAAGGCATGAGCCTCATCCATTCTTGCGTCATTCTCTTGTTTGTGATCGATGAAAGTTGTCGAAGTAGTCTCTTGTACGTTGCTCGGATAGTCGCAAGTCGGTGTCGAGGTTGTCGATGCGTTCGTTCATTGCTTGTTGCTCTTCATGCAATGCTCATTGTGCATCAAAGAGGTGGCTCTTTGTGACGTAGGAGGACATGTCGTCATCTTGCTCAATGAAGAGTGGGTTGGTAGAAGTACTTGACTATCCATCATTCCAAACAAATATGTGAGTGGGTGAAAGAGAAAAACTTATACCAAATGTACCCTGACCGATGTTCAAGATGGATCAATGATCACTCAAATATGGAACAAGGAAATAGCCCAATTGGTACTAATTCTTGTCGGTTTCTCACACCTACACAAGTAAAAGCTTATGGTGGAGCTCAGTTAGGATGGTGGCACAAAATTTGATGCAATTGTTAGTAAGACTCAATAATGTTGAAAAAGATTAGCAAATTCACAAATGCAACAAGTAGACCAATAGCAAGTATGGGTACACGGAAACACACACGCAAATAGATATATGGGGTTGTGCAAACCATAAATGAGCTAAAAATTTTGACTCCACGGAAAATGCTCTTGTTTCACAACACTAGGAAGACGCTAGCACGATTGCACAATAGGCGGATACGAAAGTTGTGCACAACCTACTAAGCAAAAATGCAACGACTTCTATCCCAAGTATGCTATATGTATGTTGTTCTAATAATAAGATCCAAAATGATCGAGTATGACAATCTTAATGTAGTATGATGCTATGAGTCCTGCTTAAAAGCTCTTTTCTTATCTTTCTCTTTTTTGCTTAAAAGCTTGTTTGTCTCTTTCACTTTTGAGCTCTTTCTTTGGCCACTTGTGTAAAACTTCATGAACCAAGATAGCAATTGTGTATATGCTATGGCAACCTTGTGACACAAGAGATGATGCCGAGATAGTCACCGTGAAGATATGGTATGTATGCTATGGGGAGTATGATCACTAATGTGCACAAGTGATGTCGCCGGTAATAGTCAAAGGCTAGTCTCGATAGGCAAGGTACGCAAAATTGGGCTATGGTGGTTATCAATGAAAAGGCATGGGGTACACGAGGTGTCGTCGAGGTCACTGTCCTTGCTTACAGTTGATGGTGTCAAAATTGTTGAGCGGTTGTTGTCGATGACGAGTCCGTGGCGACGATGAGCGGCGGTGATGTCGAAGTCAAACCGTTCCTAGTTAGCCAAAACACCTTACGAAACAATGAACCACAATTCAAATTATCAAAGCCAAATGTCAAACAATTGTAGCAGGGAGCGGTGGGATGGTTGGAATATTTCTAGGGTTTGCGGAAGTTAGGTGGTGGTGGTCGAAGTGGGTATGCAGAGGTGTAGGTGGCGGTGGTCCAAAACTGCAGAAAATGCAGTTTTAGCTGATATAGTCGGATGATCCGGGCCAGGAGCCGGATGATCCGGGCGGGTCCTGATGATCCAGGTCAAGGTCCAGATGATCCGGGCGCGTCAAGTGCGCACGGGGATGGCTCGGGATGAACTCGAAAATGGGGGAAAATTCGAGGATTTCGTGGATTTTGGATGGATTTCGAGGTGGAGATGGCGGGGAAAGGTTAGATCCACTTGCAACACAACAAATTCACGGATCAAAATCAACAAAACTTCAACACACCGATAACTCACAAAAAAATTAGGGCTATTTTTGGTGGGGAATTTTCGAAATTGGGACAAGATCAACAAAACTAGGTTAGAAAACAATGGGTAGGGCTCCAAATTCGTGATAAACCTTGCTCTGGTCGAAGATGATGTAGGTAGATCCTAGGTGGCCGATCTTTCACGATTGGAGTGAATCCCATGAAGAACATGAAGAACACGAGGGGGAAACATGAGAGAATCACTCGAACCAACAAGATTCGATTACACATGCGCTAGATCCTCGAAACACTAAGAGATACATGATCCACGATCAACAAGGGGCGATACATAGGGTAACCGGTTCTTCTCCGCGAGGAGGTCTTGAGTTCTTCACGTTGGGGCTCTTGAATCCACGTGGATCTTCTCCATAGAGGCACGGTCTCTCTCGGAGGAGTAGATCCAGATGGATGAGAAAGGCTCTATCTCACAAATGAGCTATCACTCTGCTAACCCTAGAAAGTGCAGGAGGAGTCGTTTATATAGGCAAAACGGACGAAGGGGTACATGGGCTTCGGCCCGAAACGCACACGCAGGTGGTGGTCCGGATGATTCGGACGGGGAACCAGATGATCCAGGCTTCACGAACTCGGATGGTCTGGGAGGTGGTTCGGACGAGGCAAAGAGGCAGGCAGCGTCAGCGGCGGCCTTGATCTCCGGAGGTGGGTTCGGATGATCCGGGACATGTCCGGATGGTCCGGCTTCGGGGCGTAGATTCGGGTGCTCTCGGGTCGCCACTTATCCGGATCATCCGGGTCGGCGTCCGGATCTTCCGGGGTTGGTCCGAATCGTTTGGGGCCTCGTCCGGATCGTCCTGCCAGCCTGGTACTTGGCTGATTTCTTCTCCGTCTTCACGCATGTGTTCCTTCTTCGATCCTCCTTGATCCTTAGCTTCTTCATGGCTAACTCCTTGGTACCTGAGTATGCATAATGTCTCCGTTTGTGGTAGTATCCATGTCTCATGTGCATCGAAGAGGAATTGTGAGAGGAGAGATGTCACCTCAGTTTCGAGAGCTCTTGCACGTGCTCGTGTCATGGATCCACTAGGCACTTGGTGAGCCAATGATAGGTACATGGGGATGAACTTGGGTTGCTCCGCATCACTATGCATCTAGTTCAGCGTGATCGGAATTAATCATTTTTGGCCTCGTGAAGGAGAAAGTATCGCTCAAGCTTGGGGGAGGCTTAAATACATGATGTATACATGCCCCAATCATGATCTCCCAAGGAAAATTATCTTACAAAAATTTCATGCTCGGCTTGCTCATGATGATCTAACCATGCTCAATTCTTCTTCGACTAGTTCTTTTATGAAGAAAACTATTGAATTCAGGTAGGATCTTCTTGAAAGAATTAAACGCAACTCCGAAGATTGGGAACTCAACAAACGTAATGAATCAGGTATTATACTTAAGTTTGATTGTGTTAAATATTTCATGGATACCGATGCTTTTCACAAGTTTAGCACTAAATATGGACTTGACTCTGAGAGAGTAGCCTCTTTTTTTTGAATCATTTGCTAGTCATGTTGATCTCCCTAAGGAGAAGTGGTTTAAATATCACCCCCCTATAAAGAAAGATTAAAGAGCGAGTTATAGTTAAAGATGAGACTATCATTTATAATGTTGACCCAGTTGTGCCCACCGCTTATATTGAAAAACCACCTTTCCTTGTAAGGATAAAGGAACATGCTAAAGTCTCAACCGTGGTTAACAAAAGTAATATTAGAGCACCTAGACCTTCTGAATAAATTAAGTTAGAAGCTACTATTGCTATGGTTAAATATCTCTTGGTCGATAATATTCGTGGGCATGTTATTAATTTTTGTGATGATGCTCCTAGAATTGTCAAACCCGATACTAAAAATAAGAACAATCCCATTGTTGGCATGCCTATTGTCTTAGTTAAAATAGGAAATCATTACTATCATGGTTTATGTGATTTGGGTGCTAGTATGAGCGCTATTCCTTTTACCTTATATCAATAAAGTATGAATGATATAACACCTGCTAAAATAGAAGATATTGATGTTACTATTAAACTTGCAAATAGAGACACCATCACGTCATTTGGGATTATTAGAGATGTTGAAGTCTTGTGTGGGAAAATAAAACACCCTACTGATTTTCTAGTTTTGGGTTCTCCACAAGATGATTTTTCTCCCATAATATTTGGTAGACATTTCTTGAACATTGTTAATGCTAAGATAGATTGCCATAAAGAAACTCGCACTGTCAATTTTGGTGATGTGTCACATGAGTTTAATATCTTTAAGTTTCATAGACAACCTCATGATAAATAATTGTCTAGTAAGGATGAAATAATTAGTCTTGCTTCTATTTACGTGCCTCGTGCTGATCCGCTAAAACAATATTTGCTAGACCATGAAAATGATATGCACTTGCATGAAAGAAATGAAATAGATAAATTAGTATTTGAGCAACAACCTATTCTTAAACACAATTTGCCTATTGAAACTCTAGGAGGCCCCCTCCGCCTAATGGTGATCTTGTGTTTGAATTAAAGGAATTGCCCAACACTTTGAAATATGGTTATGTTGATGAAAAGAAGATATATCATGTTATTATTAGCGCAAACCTTACAGAGCATGAAGAAAAGAGATTATTAAAAACTCCGAGGAAGCACCGTGCTGCTATTGGATATAGTCTTGATAATCTTAAGTGCATTAGTCCCACTCTTTATCAACATAAGATTAATATGGAACCCAATGCTAAACCCGTTGTTGATCATCAACGACGATTGAATCCTAAGATGAAGTGGTAAGAACTGAAATACTAAAGCTTCTAGAAGCAGGTATAATCTATCCCACATCTGATAGTAGATGGGTGAGTCCTATTCAATGTGTCCCTAAGAAAGGAGGTATTACTGTTGTTCCTAATGATAAAAATCAATTTATTCCACAAATTATTGTTACTGGCTATAGAATGGTAAATGATTTTAGAAAATTAAACAAAGCCACTGCAATATATCATTACCCTTTTCCTTTTATTGATCAAATGTTAGAAAGATTTTTAAAGCACACGCACTTTCGCTTTCTTGATGGATATTCCGGTTTCTCTCAAATACCCGTATCACAACCTGCACTACTGCAGGATATTGCTAACGCGGCACTATGATCAGCGTCCCTTTGCCGAAACTGTGTGCGATGCAATAATCGCAAACGGTGGTGTAAAAAACGTCAAAAAAGGTGCAACACGTTTGCGATGGTGGAGCCATCAAACACGGCTCAGATTTTAGTTGCGTGTGCAGTGCAGGGCACACGGTTAATCCATTCCAACTGTTTGCGATGAGGTAGAACAACAGAAACGGGCAGCCATATCAATGTGTGTGCAATATACGTCAGACGGTTCACTCGGACGAACTATTTTCAATTAGGGAAGACAACAGAAACGGTTCAACATAACAAGATGTGTTTGATATGCGGCATACAGTTTGCATGGATGAACTATTTGCGATGAGCCGAAAGAACACAAACGAGTCATGTAAACAAGATGTGTGTGATACGTGGCTAACAGCCGACTCAGATGAACTGTTTGCGATGAGAAATTACAACACAGACGATCAATACAGTTACTTCGTGTGCAATTCTGTGTGTACAAAAAACTTTGAAAATGCAAACTAGTTGTTTGCGGTGGCTAGGAGTATCGCACATGATGCCTCTGCTACTACTCGTGTGCGATGATTAGTCTGTTACACATACGTTTCCTTATGTTAACATGTGTGTGAATTTGCAATATGGACACTTAGTATGTAAATGCCTTCTGGACATCAGGCACACGCTTAAACTCAATGAACTGTGTACGATACTAATACTTTCCATGAAAATTTATGAACTTGGGTAACATCATTTGAGTAACATATATATAGTGGTTACACTATTCGACAAAAGAAGGATCTTCGTAACACGGTTTTGACAACCATATGGTCCATATCTACATACTTAACATAGTAACAACTATCACATTTTGAGAGGCTAAGGGCCAACAACCATATGGTCCATATCTACATACTTAACATATATAGTAACAGCTAGCACATTTTAAGAGGCTGAGGGCCAACAACCACAACTATCCACTGTAAGCAGCTTGATCACGACAACTCGACATCTCTTCAATGAAAAGGAAGAGCCCTCATGTTTCTTGGTAGAGCATGTGTAGAACAGTGTCTCCAATTTTCCAATATGGATGCATTGCCACGAGAAGCAAGAACTTGTTAATTTGAATGGTTCCATTTCTGAGGGAAATACAGTACCTTGCAATCACTTTGGTGTTATTAGCAAGCACAAGGGTAATTCGACCATGCCGGGAAATCGATCCAGGAACTGCTACAGGGGGTAATTTATGTTGACATGTAGAATAAGAACCAATTGTGACATATCGTTGAAGATATATATAGTTTATGAGCATCAACATTAAAACAAGACTCTTTACCAGCGTTTTGTGCACACAATTGGTCTTGTTCAGTGTGTGCACCATAGGTCTAATTAATCCCATCCAAAATCCAGCGTCCATACACTGTGCTATCTCTGTCGGATTATCAACAAAGTTTATGACATGCTTCAAGTCCTTCTAGTGAAATTTGGTACGCTTAGTAACATATAGATTGTTCACTATGCATCCAACATATCCTACTCAAAAGGTGGAAAGGTATTATTTATTCAGAACATGGCAGAAGAATATAGTGCACATAAATTTGTAAATAGAATTTGTTACTAACTATGAACGGAGTCAGAATATGATATCATAATTGGTTGCTTAAATAGTGATCAATTAGTCAAAACAAATATCCTAATTTTGCTAAGTAATATGACAGCATGGAGAAAGTTGAAAGGACACTAACCTCGATCAGACTTTGATCGGCCGATGACGTTCGGGAAGTAAGCATCCATGTTAATTAGACCAGGCTATGGTGCACGCACTAGAATTTTATTGCCAGCTTTCAGTTCATAACACTTAGACATTTTTCTCCAAAGGCCCGCATTAAAATAGCAGTGACCATCTTTATTAAGTTTTATGCTAACCGTCATTGTAAATCCATGCTGCATTGTCAATATAACATCCTGGGAGTCATCAACAAAGTAAAGCCCAAGATTTCCTTCTACTCCTGTTCTTGCGAAGCAAGGGATGTACTGCTTGAATTGAAAATTAAGATCGTAAATAGGATATATTGAAATAACAGAGCAAGATGTAAATATGGGAGTAACTGATAGAACAGATCAATATATAGATGAAAGCAAAGTAAAAAATATATAGAATTAAATATAGATAATGTAACAAAGATTTGATGCAAATATATAGATAATGTAGCAACAGACGGTATATGTTCACAAATTTAGGCCATGCCGACTGTGGTAGGTTGAGATTGAACATAACGAGCGCTCCCTGGAGTCATGCGGAATGGTGAGATAGAACTTCGTTTCCAACTGGCCACGACCACAGTTGCCCGATTTGTGCTCGCACTGTGGACACATGAATGAACACCCACAAATAAGCTAGAAAAAAATTGATTCCATCGTGATTTCCGCCGGTTGATTAACAGTGACGGATGGACTGCGAGAAGAGATGAGTGAATATTTGCATATGATTACCTTCTCCATGAGAAAACCCCTGGCCCAATCCCGCAGAAAACCCCAGTCGACCAGAGTCTAGAATGTCAGTGCAGATAGGCGCTGGAAAGCAGTAGGGGTGAAATTCTGTGTCGTTTGGAGCGTGACCTACGCCCGCGGCCAACAACCATCGAGCTTAGGGTGCAGACTTGCGGAGGAGTCCGTGGCGAGTGAGTGGGGGCGAACCGGGCGAGGGTTTTCTTTTTCCTTTTGCATGTGTGAGTGAACACACACGATTCGCAGAGGCGACGTAGATGAATCATGTGCGATAGTAAATCACCGAGATTGAATGGGAAAACAAATTTCCTTTGTCCTTCATCCATGAGTTTTTTCTACGATGAATATAAACCCTGCTAATCACCGTGTTCAAATTTGACATTTTTTTGGGCTCATTTACCATATGTATGGGATTATGTTCATTTTCTAGGCATTAATGGACATAATTCAAATTTGAACAATCGGTGCATGAAAAGGTGCACAAGAACGGCCTGGAAAACCATGCTCATGTTATTTAGTACATTCTCATGCCTTTTACAAGGAATGCGCAGATATTTCAATGGAATGCGTCGCAATAGTCAACCACAAACGCGTCATTTACTGAGTTATCAACTATCGAACAATGAAATGTGTGCTTGAAAAACATGACGCCTAGCATGGTGCCATGGTATGGCCTCATCGTGCCCTGGTTAAAAGTTGAGAAGGTTTGATTTATGTCATCATGCACGCCCTTCATAAATCGAACCATCACCGAGGAAGTTCAATGCTTTTGAGAGGGAAATCACCAAGATTGAAGGGGAATCAAAAATTTTGTCCTAGTTTGTCATTCCATTTTTTTCCAACGATCAACATATCTCCTAAAATGCAACGTGTTCAAATTTGACATTTTTCCGAACTCATTTACCATATTTATGGGATTATGTGCATATTCTAGTCATTAATTATGCACATAATTCAAATTCGAACAATCGGTGCATGAAATGGTGCACAAGAACGGTCTAGAAAACCATGCTCGTGCTATTAGTACATTCTCATGCCTTTTACAAGGAATGGGCAGATATTTCAATGGAATGTGTGGCAATAGTCAACCACAAACGCGTCATTTACTGAGTTATCAACTATAGAACAATGAAATGTGTGCTTGAAAAACATGACGCCTGGCATGGTGCCATGGTATGGCCTCATCGTGCCCTGGTTAAAAGCTGAGAAGGTTTGATTTATGCCATCATGCACGCCCTTCATAAATCGAACCATCACCGAGGAAGTTCAATGCTTTTGAGAGAGAAATCACCAAGATTGAAGGGGAATCAAAATTTCTGTCCTAGTTTGTCATTCAATTTTTTTTCCAACGATCAACATACCTCCTAAAATGCAACGTGTTCAAATTTGACATTTTCCCGAACTCATTTACCATATTTAGGGGATTATGTGCATTTTCTAGTCATTAATTATGCACATAATTCAAATCCGAATAATCGGTGCATGAAAAGGTGCACAAGAACAGTCTGGAAAACCATGCTCGTGCTATTAGTACATTCTCATGCCTTTTACGAGGAATGGGCAGATATTTCAAGGAAATGTGTGGCAATAGTCAACCATAAACATGTCATTTACTGGGTTAACAACTTTAGAAAAATGAAATACATGCTTGGGAAACATGACGCCTGGTGTGGTGCCATGGTATGGCCTCATCGTGCCCTAGTAAATATGTCGTCATGCACGCCTTTCATAAATCGAACCATCATCGAGAAAGGTTCATGGTTTCGAGGAGGATATCACCAAGATTGAAGGGGGATGCAAATTTCCTTTGTTCTTTGTCCATGAGTTTTTTTTCTATGATGAAGATACAACCTCCAAATCATCGTGTTCAAATTTGGCACTTTTGCGGGTTCATTTGCCATATTTAGGGGATTATGTGAATTTCCTAGCCATTAATGCACATAATTCAAGTTCAAACAATCGCTGCTTGAAAGGGTGCACATGAACGGCCTAGAAAACCATGCTCGTGCCATTTAGTAAATTCTCATGCCTTTTACAAGGAATGGACATATATTTCGATGAAATGTGTGGCAATGGTCAATCACAAATGTTTGCATTTGGGTTTTCAACTATAGAAAAAATGAAATAAATGCTTGAAAAACATGATGCCTGGCATGGTGCCATGGCATGAACTCACCATGCCTTGGTAAAAATTTGAGAAGGTTTGGCTTATGTCGTCATGCACGCCCTTCATAAATCAAATCACCACCGAGGAAGTTCCATGCTTTCGATAGGGAAATCCCCAAGATTGAAGGGGAATCCAAATTTGCATCCTAGTTTGTCATTCAGTTTTTTTCCAACGATCTACATACCGCCTCAAATGCAACGTGTTCAAAGTTGACATTTTTCCGGGCTCATTTACCATATTTATGGGATTATGTGCATTTTCTAGGCATTAATGGACATAATTCAAATTCGAACAATCGGTGCATGAAAAGGTGCACAAAAGAACGGTCTGGAAAACCATGCTCGTGTTATTTAGTACATTCTGATGCCTTTTACAAGGAATGGGCAAATATTTCAAGGAAATGTGTGGCAATAGTCAACCATAAACGCATCATTTACTAGGTTAACAACTATATAAAAAATGAACCACATGGTTGGAAAATGTGACGCCTGGCATGGTGCCATGGTATGGCCTCACCATGCCCTGGTAAATATTGGAGAATGTTTTCCTTATGTCATGATACACGCCTTTCATAAATCGAACCATCACCGAGGAAGTTTTATGGTTTCGAGGGGGAAATCACCAAGATTAAAGGGGGATCCAAATTTCCTTTGTCCTTTGTCCACGAATTTTTTTCTACGATGGACATACAACCTATAGATCACTATGTTCAAATTTGGCACTTTTCCGAGTTCATTTGCCATATTTAGGGGATTATGTGCATTTCCTAGGCATTAATGCACATAGTTCAAGTTCAAACAGTCGGTGCATGAAAGGGTGCACAACAATAGCCTGGAAAACCATGCTCGTGCTATTTAGTAAATTCTTGTGCCTTTTACAAGGAAGGGACAGATATTTCGATGAAATGTGTGGCAATAGTCAACTATAGAAAAAATGAAATAAATGCTTCAAAAACATGACGCCTGGCATGGTGTGCCATGGTATGACATCACCATGCCCTGGTAAGTATTTCAGAAGGTTTGGCTTATGTCGTCATGCACGCCCTTCATAAATCGAACCGTCACTGAGGAAGTTCCATGTTTTCGAGAGGGAAATCACCAAGATTAAGGACAATCCAAATTTTCTTCGTTCTTTGCCCTGGAGTTTTTTCCTACGATGAACATACACCCTGCAAATCACCGTGTTCAAATTTGACATTTTTCCGGGCTAATTTACCATATTTAGGGGATTATTTGCATTTTCTAGGCATTTAGCGCATGTAAATCCAATCCAGCTACATGTGCACGGGTGTGATGTGAGGGAAGTGGATTGTCATTCGATCGCGGCGCATCCTATGGTGCACACGCATGATCCGCGTGGCTGGGGTTCCGGCCAATCATAACGCAACACACAATAGGCTCAGCGCACACTGTTTCCAGAAGCGACGGAGATGAACCGTGTGCGATAATGAACGAGCAAAATTGTAAGGGAAGCCAAATTTCTGTTGTCGTTTGTCGTTGAGCTCTTAAATACCACCGCACTGTACGGCTGCCTAGCCCCTCAGTCCCAGAGCTCTCTCCAAGCGTCGTCCATGGCACCGCGGTGCACAGTAATTGGTAAGGAAGCGATGGCATCCCGTCGCGCCGCGTTTCTCGCCACCCGCGACTGCACACATGGTAAATAAGCGATGGCATCTCGGCGCATCGAGTTCATCACCGCTGCTGGCCAGACAGTTACATGGGCGGACTTTGAGGCTGCCATGGCTGAATGGGTGGTGGATCTAGAGGCGGCCAAAGCCGCACAAAAGGAGTGGAAAAGGAAGAAAGCGGTAAAGAAAAGAGAGTCCCGCCACGGCAAGAAAAAAGAGGCCGCAGGCCATGGTGAGGAGAGCATGGCGGAGATCGAAGCACGGTGGGATGCCGCCTACAAGGCCGGGAAGGAGAACGCCGGCGTCTGGCCAGCATGCCCCGATGGTAGCATGTGAGAAGTAGTTTAAGTTGTAGCATTATAGCAAATTACCAGTAGTACTTTAAGTTTGTAGTGTTAAGGTACAATGTCGGTAAGAGCATCCTTTGAGGGTTTTGAGCGTTAATTAGCATGTATGCCTGTGTGCATTTTTTGCGTTAATCATTAGAAGATCACAAAATACACGGTTTCTATGCCGTACCCATCAGCGTTTTTTTGCGCTAATGATCCGTAAGTCAGTTAGCTATGCGATGTTTCCTAATAAACCAGGCGTACCATTGACCAAAAAAATCAACTACACGTGTACATTTTTATGGAGACGGGATCTGCCAACTTTCTTTTTTCTCGCACACGAGTATTTTACGCGCTTCGTCTGCGTTGTGTGTTTCCCCCACCCAAGTTTCAAGTTTCGCAGCGAAATTTTCATTAGGCGCATGATTTCAGAATTTATTCCTCCAACCACATCCTCACCCTCAGTATCCCCCCCTCATGCTTGCCCCTACCGGCATCTCAAGCTGCCACCGCCGCAACCAGAGCTTCAACCACATCTACGTTCTGCTCGGATGTAGTTAGGTAGCCCACCGATATCTATCACTGCCTCGGGCTGATTGCTTAAATGGCACCTGCGAAACATCCTCATGCCTACAAATCCCCACTGCCGGGAGCTGTTGGCGGTCCATGGCATGATGGCCGCTTTGCGTGTTGACCCAGAGGAACACCTCGCCTCCGCTGCCGCCGACATGGTGTAGGCTCTGGCCCAGATGAAGTGCCCCAGCGACTACCCCCCGTGACTTAACAGGTAAGATCTTACCAGCTAAATCTTATCAATACCACTTGGAACGGCTATGATTTGTACAGTTGACGTAGTAAGCATGTTCGTGCCTTGTTTCTTTCAGTACTGCACGCGGTGTGATGTTCAAATATTATCGTGTGCAGCTCAATTTCACCAATACCAGCAACAAACTTACAATACATGACTCAAGATATCACTAGAGATGCATCCCATTTGCTATTTTTAGTTCATGCTAACCTTGCTCTACTTAACATGCCTGTCCATGTACTTACGCAGGGTCATAACAGCCGATGCTGTTGTTTGCCGTCGAGGTTAGCTTCATCCCATGTCTTGCAGTATTTCACATCATTTGTGCAATTGCAGTTCAACTTCTACCATTTACTGGTTGCCTGTAGGTACACATGTCACTGCCACTGATCCACGCTTCGACCCAGAGGAACAGCTCGCCTCCGCTGTCGCTGACTTTGGGCGGGCTCTCGCCAAGATGAAGTGCCCCAGCAACCACCTCTCGGGACTTACCGAGTATGTACTCACCAGTTCAATCTTACCAATATCAGTTGCAATTTATGGCTATGTTTTGTACGGTCGATGTATTAAGCATGTTGTAGTAAACATGCCTAACACATTTTAGCTATTTTCCCTACCTTTTTATAGACAACTGGGCCATTATGTGCTCTGGCAGCACTTGTCCTGTGATGTTTAACTCTGCCAATTGCATTTTTTATCAGTACCAGTTTCAATGGCCATGAAGCCTGTTGCAATTAACAGTTGTATCCATTTTAAAAAAGAGTTGTATTTCAATGGCTACAAACTTACAAAACATGAATTAGAACATTGTTAAGCATGTTGCAGTTAACAGTTGTATCCATTTTTTAATCCGTCCCTTTGCTACCGTCCTACTCTTTCGCAATGAAGATATCACTACAAATCCTGCCGTTTTTTTACCATTTGCTATTTTTGGTGGATGTTAACCCTGTTGTAGTTAACATTGGGTTTCCATGTACTTACACAGGGCTACAATGGGCGATGTTGTTGTTTTCCATCGAGGTTAGCTACATCCCATGTCTTGTACACCATCTATTCCTAAATATAAGTATTTTTAGAGATTCCAATATAGAGTACATAAGTAGCAAAATGAGTGAATCCAGATTCTAATCTAAACTATATCTATAATTTTATATACATCCGTATGTAGTTCATATTGAAATCTCAAAAAAAATACTTGTACTTAGGAACATAGGTAGTTGCATTTTACATCATTTGTGCAATCTCAGTTTAGCTTCTAATAATTACTGGTTGGTTGTAGGTACATATATGAGTGCTAGTGATCCATGCTTCGATCCCTTTTGCGTATGGGACAATGAGATATTCATGAACAAGCGTCAAGTGAGGAAACCAAGAAAGATTGTTAGGCGAAAGAGATGGGTGATTGGAATTAAGCTCTTTATTTACACTTTGTCCAAGACAACAGTGAACTTTAGGATGGTAAGTAATGTGTTGCCTTTTCCCCCTGCCCACAACAAGTTACTCTATTAGACCTTAGTATCTGATATTTTTCTCTTTTCAGTGGTTTCTGAAGCTATTTACTGATGATTACATTGCAAACTACATGACCAGAGTGGAGGCAACTAAGGTTAAAGTATATGATTCATGCTACCATGATAAAGTGGTGAAGTCTTCCTGAAGGCGGTGAAGGATGGGCTGGCGATCGTCACAAGGGGTTGGACAAAAGTGGTTCGTGCCTATGGCATGTAGGAAGGCACATTATGGGCATTCCGCTTCTTCAACACCGTCGGTAGTCAAAATGACTTACACTTGTCTCTTCACCTTTACCGCCTTTAAATATTGTGGTTCATCATAGTTAATTGCTGCCTAATCCTGTAATTACTGAACATATTGTACTGGCAATTTTATTTATGGATTCGTTGTTGAACCATTATGTTCAGAATTTGAACTGCATGTTTCATATTTCAAATTTTCCAATTCGAATAATAAATTACAGGAAAAAATAAAAATATACAGGAGCTAATAAAATAATGTGCACACGATTAGAAAGAAAACAGCGTGTGCGATGTAAAAAGAGAACAGACGGTCATGGAACTTTGCAAACGGTTCTGGTAGTAAAAGCGCTTGTGATGCCCAATGCCACACAGTTTTCTACATCAAATTGTGTGTGATGTAGTTCATAAAAGCAAACAGTTAACCAAGGGAGAGCGTGTGTGATAGTTACACCTTTCACACATGAGCATATACATAAAACTGTGTGGGATGTACATATGAATGGAAACGTTTTCCCTGGATTGACTGTGTGGGATGTACATAAGAACGAAAACATATTCCTCGGATTGACTGTGTGTGATATACATACGAACAGAAATGCTTTTCTGGGATTCACCATTTGGGATGTACATACAAACGGAAATGATTGGGTTTTGATGCCTCGCCCGATCGCACACGGCCCCAGCTTGTGTCCGAGGAGGGCCTATCCCCGACGATTTTTGGGTCATGTGGGAAGGACCCTCCTATCGCCCACACTCACTTGGCGACGGTTCCAAATGCCGTCACGGGAAGGGGTTAAAAACCATTTGTATAGCACCGACACGTACCAGTGCAGATCAAGAGAAAACTACCTTTACATGTCTTTTTGGAACTTATGCTTATGGACCTATGCATGTTGGTTTATGCAATGCACCTGCTACCTTTCAAAGATGTATGACTACTATATTCTCTGAATTTTGTGAAAAGATTGTTGAGGTTTTCATGGATGAATTTTCCATTTACGAGACTTCTTTTGATGATTTCTTAAGCAACCTTGATCGAGTTTGGCAGGGATGTGAACAAACTAATCTTGTCTTGAATTGGGAGAAGTGCCACTTTATGGTGAATGAAGGTATTGTCTTGGGGCACAAAATTTCTCAGCGAGGTATTGAGGTGGATAAAGCTAAAGTTGATGTAATTGAGAAAATGCCATATCCTAAAGATATTAAAGGTATTCAAAGTTTCCTTGGTCATGTTGGCTTTTATAGGAGGTTGATTAAAGACTTCTCTAAAATTTCTAGGCCTCTTACTAATCAGTTGCAAAAAGATGTTCCATTTGTTCTTGATGATGATTGTGTAGAAGCCTTTCAAACACTTAAGAAAGCCTTAACTTATGCACATATCGTTCAACCACCTGATTGGAACTTACCTTTTGACATGATGTGTGATGCTAGTGATTACGTTGTTGGTGTTGTTCTAGGACAAAGAGTTGATGAGAAATTAAATGGTATCGATTATGCTAGTAAGACTCTAGATAGTGCTCAAAGAAATTATGCTAATATGGAGAAAGAATTTTTAGTAGTTGTGTTTGCTTCTGATAAATTCAGATCTTACATTGTTGATTTTAAAGTACTTGTTCACCCCTATCATGCTGCTATTAAATACCTTATGTAAAATAAAGATGCTAAGCCTAGACTCATTAGGTGGGTTCCTTTGCTACAAGAATTTGACTTGCATATTAGTGATAGGAAGGGAGCTGAGAATCTTGTAGCTGATAACTTGTCTAGGTTAGAAAATATCCTTGATGACCCACTACCTATTGATGATAGCTACCCTGATGAACAACTAGCTCTCATAAATGCTTCTCATAATACTCCTAGGTATGCAGACTATGCTAGTTATATTGTTGCTAAATTTATACCACCTAGTTTTATATACCAACAAAAGAAAAAAATCTTCTTTGATTTAAGACATTACTTTTGGGATGACCCACATCTTTATAAAGAAGGAGTAGATAGTATTGTTAGACAATGTATACCTGAGCATGAACAGGAACAAATTCTATGGAAATGTCAACCCGGAGCCTATGGAGGGCATCATGTAGGGGATAGAACTACACACAAGGTATTAGAATATGTTTTTAATGGCCTACTCTCTTCAAGGATGCTAGTATGTTTCTTTTATCTCGTTGAATGTCAAAGAATTGGTAATATTGGTAGACGTCAGGAAATGCCTATGACTTATTCACTTGTTATTGAACAATTTGATGTTTGGGGCTTTGATTATATGGGACCTTTTCCTTCCTCTAATGCGTATACACATACTTTGGTTGCTGTTCACTATGTCACTAGGTGGGTAGAAGCTATGCCAACTAGTAGTGTTGATCATAACACCTCCATTAAAATGCTTAAAGAAATAATTTTCCTGACGTTTTGGGTCCCTAGATATTTAATGACTGATGGTGGTTCATATTTTATTCATGGTGCTTTTCATAAATTGCTTGCTAAATATGATGTCAACCATAGAATTGCATCCCCTTATCATCCTCAATCTAGTGGTCAAGTTGAGTTGAGCAATAGGGAAATAAAGTTAATATACAAAAGACTGTCAATAGGTCTCTAAAGAATTGGTCTAAGAAACTTGATGATGCACTTTGGGCCTATAGAACAGCTTATAAAAATCCTATGGGTATGTCTCCATATAAAATGGTTTATGAAAAAGCATGTCATTTGCCTCTTGATTTAGAACATAAGGCATATTGGGCAATTAAAGAATTCAATTATGATTTTGAACTTGCCGGTGAAACGAGGTTATTTGATATTAGCTCATTAAATGAATGGAGAACCAAGCCTACGAAAATGCCAAGTTGTAAAAGGAAAATGTTAAAAGATGGCATGATAAAAGAATCCAAAGACAAGAATTCAAAGTGGGTGAGTATCTTCTATTGTACAATTCTCGTTTTAGATTTAGTAGGAAAAGTCATCTCCAAGTGGGAAGGACCATATATCGTTGAAGAAGTTCATCGCTCTGGAGCTATTAAGATTAATAATGACGAAGGCACTAATCCGAAGGTGGTCAATGGACAAAGAATTAAGCATTATATTTCAAGTACACCTATTAATGTCGAAACTAACATTATTCAAACCATGACACGGGAGGAATACATAAAAGAGACCTTCCAGAACACTCCAGAACCCTAAAAAGGAAGAGGTACATGATACGGTAAGTAAAGAGACTCCAAAAAGTCCATAGAAATATTTTCTGTTGGTTTTGGAATATTAGAAAAAATACAAAAATAAGAAACACACGGGAAGGCAACCGAGGTGCTCACTAGGCACCAGGGCGCGCCTGCCCGTCCTGGCGTGCCCTGGTGGGTAGTGGGCCCTCGGGAACCTTCCTGACTCCGTTTTCCTATAGTATACTTGTTTCCAAAGATAAAAAATCTTTATATATACCCCCGGACGATTTTACCACCGCATCACAGAAAATATCCTTTCTTCTTATTTCATGCTATTTTTTTGGCAGATCTAAAAGTATGTTGTCTCAAGATTCAGATGGAGAGAGATATGTTTCCCTCTATGTTGCAGATCCAAAGATCTTTGGGGAGATTTATCCCTACCTATGGTCCACCGATGAGGAGGAAAATACTGACTTGGAGGAAACGAGGGATGCCACCTTAGATGAAGATGAAGTTCCACTACCTCAACTTGGAGATATGCACATGGAATTCAAGAAGTCAAGTCTTCCAAACGGAGTAAACAAATCTAAGATCCAATTTATCCCGTCCTATTTCCTCCAGGAAAGCAGGAGGCACTATGCAAAAGGATATTGAAGCTTGAGCAAGAAAATGATGATTTGAGGGAGGAAATTTTTTATCCTCAACCGTAAGCTGGAGAATAAGAATGCCACTTCACCATCATCACCGAAGAAGGAGACTTGAGTACACGGGTCTGGGCACTCCCCTTGGCTTTCACCAAGCTTGGCGGAGATGCCCCGGTATCCTATCACCATCGCTTTTATTATCTTCACCCGTTTTTATCTTGATCCTTAGTTATTTCATGATTTAGTTGAATAAAAGTTTGGTATAATCTATTTTCGAGTGCTAGTTTCATCATCTATCCATCTATGTAATCAAGTTGAGAGTTATATAGTAAAGATTAGTTTGGGTTTTTGCTTCTTTACTTTATGATTCAATCAAAATAAAGAAATAAAGAAAAGGATCATATGCTAATATTATGGAAAGTAATGACATTACATAAGGAAAAGTATAAGTGGCAAAATTTATTGAAAGGTGACAATCATAGTATTGGTCAGTGATTAAATTCATGAAAGAATTAATGAGGGAAGTGAAGATTCACGTGCAAATATACTATCTTGGACATATTTTATGATTGTGGGCCCCTATTAATTATTTTATGTCAAATTGTTAAGGTTGGACAATAAAGACAATGTAATGATTTATGTTTGTTCATATTCACATGGAAGTTATATTGTCATAGATCTTCCAACATGTGGTGCTTGCCCAATATCTTTGCTAGCCAAAAATCCGCACCAAGTATAGATACTACTTGTGTATCCAAAAACCTTGAACCCAACTTCATGTTTTGAGAGTCCACTATGCCTAGCTATGGACTGAATAAGATCCTTTAAGTAAGTTGTCATCAGCGCATAAGGCAATAAAAAATGCTTCTAAATATGTTTGATATTTTATTGTAAGGGAAAATAAGGGTTGTACAAACTTGTGATGGATAAGTAATAAAAGTGACAGACCGCATAATAGGTTGCTATCATAAGGGGCAATACAACATGACGTTCTTTTGCATTAAGAGATTGTGCATCCAAAACGAAAATGTGCATGAGAACCTCCGCTTCCCTGTGCAAAGGGCCTATCTTTTACTCTTATCTATTTACTTTTTATGCAATAGTCAAAGTGTTCTCCTCTATTCCTTTTTATTTTCTCTTTTGCAAGCATCATGTTGTGGGATAGGATCTGGGCACATATATACAGTTGGATATGAGTGATCATGAGTTATTATTGTTGACATCACCCTTGAGGTGAATAAGTTGGGAGGCGAAACTATAGGCCCTTATCTTTCTATATGTCCGGCTAAAACTTTTTGCTCCGTATATATGTTGAGAGTGTTAGCAATCATATAAGACTAAATGATGGTTGAGTATGTGGACTTGCTAAAAAGCTCCGACATGAGATCCTTCCTGAAAATATGATGAATTGAAATTGCATTGTTGACTGAGAACATAGTTTGTTAGTTTTCAAGAAAGTTTATGCTTTATACTCTGATGTTGTTATGCATTGTTACTTGCTCATGGGAAGTTTTATGATAAAGTTCATTGTTGTTATAATAATGATCATGATGCTAGTATGTCCGTATTTTGTTTTTATCGACACCTCTCTCTCTCTAAACATGTGGACAAGATTTCTGATATCGGCTTTTGCTTGAGGACAAGCGAGGTCTATGCTCGGGGGAGTTGATAAGTCCATTTTGCATCATGTTTTTGTACTGTTATTTATAGTGTTTTTATTCAATAAAACACTTTGTGGAGTAATTCTAATGCCTTTTCTCTCATAACATGCAAGGTTTACATAAAGAGGGAGATTAACGGTAGCTGGAATTCTGGACCTGAAAAAGCTATGCCAGAGATACCTATTCTGCACATCTCCAAATGAGTTGAAAGTTTACGGACATTTATTTTGGAAAATATAAGAATTATTGGAGAGAACAAATACCAAAGAGGGCCACCAAGGTGCCCACTAGGCACCAGGGCGTGCCTGCCCCCCCCTCCCCCTGGCGTGCCCAGGTGGGTAGTGGGGCCCTTAGCCAGCCTTCGGTGCCCATCTTCTAGTATATAAGGTCATTTTCCCTAGAAAAATAAAGAGATTACTTTCGGGATGGAGCGTCGTTGTCTCGAGGAGGAAATTGGGCAGGAGCACTTTCCGCTGGGGATACCTTCCCTCCGGGAGGGGGAAATCAAAGTTATCATCATCACCAACAACCCTATCATCGTGGGAGGGCCAATCTTCATCAACATCACCATCTCATCTAAAAACCCTAGTTCATCTCTTGTGTTCAATCTTTGTACCAAAACATTAGATTGCTACCTATGGGAGACTAGTAGTGTTGATTAAATCTTGTAGTTGATGCTAGCCGGTTTATTTGGTGGAAGATTATATGTTCAGATCTATTATTCTATTAAATACCCCTCTGATCTTGAGCATGAATATGTTGTGTGAGTAGTTACCTTTGTTCTTGAAGCCATGTGATAGAGGCCAGGTTGTCTCGTCTTTCGATGAGATGGTGGCTATTGTTTTGGAGGAAGTCAACTTTGACGATCGACTACGAATGTGCGAGGACGTCGCGCCTTAGCAATCGCTAAACCAACTCCAAGAGGTTATTGACCATGCCGGAGCACGATCAACCTGACCACGAAGGTCAGTTTCCTGCAGGCAAATGAAGAACAAGCAAGAAACTAAGATTGCAATCTGGATATTGTGCATATAAGAGGAAAGCTTTTTTGATCAAGGTGGGGTTCTGTGACGCCTTTGTCTGGTCGTTGAACACAAACGAAGTACACGAAGTTGTAGCTATGGAGAACTTTAATCTAAACAAAACCCAAAGTCTAAACGGTGCCCTAAGGGTTGTATATATGGAGGAAGAGGGGGGAATTTTGTGGCCCTTGGAGAAGGGGTCCGAAGCCAACTCTATCTCTTGTTTCCCCACACATACAGACTCTAAAACAGCCTATACTTATGTATTTTGTAATTACATGGGCCTGGTCCAATAATAAGGTGACAGAGCACCTAGAATAGCCTCTGGACGAAATTTACGAAGTGGCATCTTGTATATTTCGTCTAAGGCTTCATTCACTCATTATGGTGGCTTCAAAGTCCTGAAATCATCACTTGTAACTCTGTTCTTGTTCCCCTTGCGCATGCCATCCTCTTCATACTTGGTCTTGCTCCAGTGTTCATCCCTCTTATCCATGCCAGGCCCCTCATTTGTAAGCAAAACAAGTGTATCCAATTTAGGCAACATCATATTCTCATGAACATTAGAATCATTACCAAGAAACGAAAGTACCTGAAAATTTAATTGGCGTGTGCAAGCTCTAGTAATTGGTCCAGTATATGTAGCAGTAGGGGCTGTGGGTGTAACAATGGTATTGATGTCCTCATCAACATGTGTCGGTGGAAACGACTCCTATGGGATCACGGGGAATCCCTTCTACCATTGGCGGGCGCGGGGCTGTGGAAACGGCGGTTTTAGAAGATCAACACGGGGAATTTATCCAGGTTCGGGCCGCAAGTGATGCGTAATACCCTCCTCCTGCTAGTTTGTGTTTACCTGGTGTTCTTGGACTAGCTAGAAAGCGTGAAGGGTCCAAAAAGTCCGAATCCCCCTCCAGTATGCCTCGGGCCTCCTTTTATAGCCAAAGGGGTCGCCACAGTGGCACACAGGAGGTGGAAAGTTTATATTGTATACAAGTCTATCGCCTGGCACTGTGGGACAAATGCATTTAATGCGCTGCCGACGTGCCCCCTCACTTCATCGGGGACAACAAGGAAACTCGTCCCGTCCACCGCTGCTTCGCCTCGCTCCGACGCGCGTCCAGGCTGACTAGGCGTGCATCGCCATGCTGGTTGGTTGGCTGCTGAGTTGGTGCGGTGGTAGAGTCTTCATGAAGATCTGCATGCCACCACGCAGGTGCTTGCTGGGTTGGCCTGGAAGTTGCACGTCGCCATGTAGGTGCCTGCCTTGTTGGCGGATTGACTTCTGTGTCGAAACAGCGGTGGAGCCTTGGCTAGTGGGGGCCTGGGTGCGGCCCCGCAGATGTCTTCGGCAAGGGTCTTGCCGGAGCCCCCGGCAAGGGCCTCGCCGTGGTCTCGCAGGCGTCCCCGGCAAGGTTCTTGCCGGGGGTCTTGTGAGCGTCCCTGGCAAGGATCTTGTCGGGGTTTCCGCCTTCTGGTTCTCTTCTAGTATGGTATGTCCTTGGTCTTCACAAAGATCTGCATGCCACCATGCAGGCGCCTCCCGAGCCTTGGTTCCAATGTTGTCGATGGTGTTGGAACTCTTAGGCTCAAGGGTGGTGGCTCTGCTGGTGTTGGGCAAGTTGCCCCGGCAAGGCCCTTGCCGGGGCTATGTAAGCTTCCCCGGCAAGGCTCTTGCCAGGGAGAGCCCACCTTGTCCCTTCGCTCCTCGTGCCTCTGTCTTGTTGTTGCTCCGGTAGTCCCGTGTCTTCGCTCCCTCCGCCCACCAAGCATGGCCACATGCATGTGGCTGCGGCTGCCCGCGCACAAGTAAAGGGGTACAAAAAGGACCCCTACTTTTGTACACCGACAGGAGCCCCCGGGCCCGGGTCACATATAAGCGCGGAGCGTTATTGGGCCAGACCTAGAACGGTGCGCAGGTACGTGTGGCAGAGTTTTACCGCAGTAACTCCCTCGACAATTGCGCTTCCCCACAACCCGCGTTGAATGCGTGACATGGGGGTCGTGCGTGGGGACGTTGCGGCACGCTTGCGTCACATCGTGGTAAATGGTAAAGAGGCGGCCCGCGCCTTCCCCATAAAAAGGAGAAGCCGCAGGCACGCTGCTCATTTACCGCGTGTGCCTTCCCCAATCTCGGAACGTCGCTCCCTTCTTCTCCCTTAAGCTTTTATATTTGCCCGCCCCCACCACGCCTCACTACCCTTAATCCTCCATCCCCTCTCAGTCGCCATGGTGCCGAAGATAGTCTAACGCAAAGGGATGGCTAAGGACGTCGGGGAGAAAGAGGCACCGAAGAGCGAGTTGGTGGTGCTGCGGACGCAGCACGCCTACTTCCCGTCGACAGTCGATGCGGTACACCTTAGGGACTACTTCAGGCCCCTGTGGGGGAGGGAGATGACGGGGCATCCCGCCACGCGCATCGTCCCTGCCGATTTCACCAAGGCCGGCCCAAATTGGTACCCCTTCTTCATTGACTACTTCTCTTGCGGGTTCTGCCCCCCTTTCTCTGATTTCTTCAACGACGTCATGCACACCTACGGCTTCCGTCTTCTGGATCTCACGCCGAATGCCGTGGCGTGCATGGCCTTCTTCGCCCATCTCTGTGAGGGCTTCGCCGGAGTGCGCCCCAGCACGATGCTCTTCCGCCACTACTTCTACCCTCGCATCCAGGCAGGGGGCGCCATCTCCGGCTGCATCACCTGGATCCCGAGGTCTCAGGAGAAGGGCACGTACCCGGAGGGCGCCCAGAAGGAGAGGTGGGACGAGTGGTGGAGCCGGTGGTGCTGGATCGAGGAGAAGGATCCATGGGAGTTCTGCCGGGTTCGCCGGAGTCCGCTGGTCCGCCGCAAGGACTGGAGCGATCTCGGCGCCAACAACGAGAAGCTCTCGGTCGCCACCACCAGGATTAACCGCCTCACCGTGGCCGGGCTCACCCTCGAAATGATTGGGGCTGATTTCATCTGCCACTGGATTGCCCCACTGCACAACAAGGGGAGGCCGACCTGGGACTACAGGAACGCGACCGAATTCATGAGGCTCCGCCCTGGCTTCAAGCACAACTTCACGGTGATGGGGCACGCTCACTTCTGCCACAGGCAATTCCAGCTCAAGGTGAGTGACGACAGCAGGGCTACGAGGACCGACAGAGCCGAGAAGGCCGACAAGGTCGTCAAGGCCTCTCTGTTTGGGTTGCCGGCGGGCGTGGTCCCGTTGAGCAACAATTCTCGCCAGACCTTCATCATTGCCATGATGCCAGACTTCAACGCACACGGCCTCGATCTGCTCTGGGTCGAGCTGAAAGCGGAGGACGTGCAGGCGTTCTTCGACAACTTGTCGGAGAATTATGTCCGCGACGTGCCGCCGCTCATCCGCGACACCACCAAGGAGGAGCTGGACAACATTGCTGCCAGGGCGGCGGATGCGGCGCTCGTCAAGTAGGCTGGCAGCGCCGGCACCGTGGAGGATGATGCCGACGCGGCCGCGGAGGAGAAAGAGCCGCGGGGATGAAGGCCGCGACAGCGAAGAAGGCAGTGAAAACCGCGGTAACGAAGAAAAAGGCGGCCGCCTCTTCCTCATCAAAACGGTGCCGGACCCCATCCCCTTCTCCTTCTCCTTCGGATGGCAACTCGGAGGTTAATTTTGACCTCTGGTCCTTCAGCCCGAAGAGGAAAAGGAGGCTAGTGGAAGAGGAGGCGGAGGACGAGTAAGCGCTTCGCCCTCCATCATCTCCTGACCCCATGCCTATGCTATCCTCTTTTAACATGATATTATCCTCACAGGGACACGGAGACGTTGGCCCAGAGGGTGGCGAAGAGGTCCAGGGCCTCGACGAGCGATGAGCACTCGGCGAGCACTCCGCGCACGCCGGAATTGGTGGTGATCAGCCCGGACGACAGTCCCCGATGCAGCCCCCGCTTCAGCCCCCAGCGTGAGTCCACTACTCATTTCCCGTTGATGTGCGTTGGGGCACGATCCCTTGGTGCTGATCTTGCCGGGTTTGCAAGAGGAGAGCAGCAGGAGGAA
Organism: Triticum dicoccoides; assembly: GCF_002162155.2. NCBI lineage: Eukaryota > Viridiplantae > Streptophyta > Magnoliopsida > Poales > Poaceae > Triticum > Triticum dicoccoides. Next base: position 144,703,004 of record NC_041389.1, on the reverse strand, counting down.
GAGCCGCTGAGGGCCACCCCCAACATGCCGACCCTGTGAACCACACCGCCCAGAGGGGAGTCCCCGACAAAGGCACCAAGCACCGAGCCCACACGCATAGAGGAGGAGGAGGTGAACTTGGGTGGTAGTGGCTCCATCCCGGCAACGAACATTGGCGGAGAGGGAAACACTTCTTCCCAGCTTGGCACAGGTACGTGGCCTGCCTTCTGTCCCTGTCTTTTCTTCTTCTTGGACCTTGATTTTGGCCCCGTCTCATTCTCCTTCTTAGTATCCAGACCCTCCCTTGGCGGACCAGGAGGACATTGATACCTTCATCGGGGAGGTCGCCAAGGACGCCGAGGCCGAGGCCGACAAGATTGCTGCCGAGGAGGCCGCCAAGACTGCCACTGAGGAGGACGCCAAGGGTCCTGCCGGGAAGGCCGACAAGGCCGCTCCCAAAGAGGCCGGCAAGGGGCCTGCAGGGGAGGGGTTGGCTGATGACCAACCTTCATCCCCTCCAGCCCCTGGTCCGGGCAAGTACTTGAAGGTGGGCGACGACCTGTTCGTCCATCTCCCAGGGACGGCGAGCACCAGGGCGCCAACCGTGGGGGAGGTGTTCAACAACGAGACACTCACCACCACCGGGCTTCAGGTTGTTGATGAACCGAGCACCGGCGGTGGCGGTTCCCAAGAGGAGAAGCTTCTCCGCGCCATGAGCATCAACTTCCAGAAGCTCCAGGTGCTCCACCGTGCCCGCCTAAACAAGGCGAAATCCAAGACGGTGACAGCGGACAAGGCGGAGGCGGGTCTTGAGGAGCGGGTCGCTCAGACGTAGGCCTGGTTCCGCGAGGCTCAGGAAGGACTGAAGGCTGCCCAGGACGAGCTGGCTGAGAGCAAACGGGAGCTCATCCTGAAGCACGCTGACATTGAGAAGGCCCAGGAGGTGGCGAAGGAATAGGCCGCCAAGGACGCGGCTGCTCGGCAACAGCACCAGGCTCTGCTGAACTCCCAGGAGGAGGAGCTTGCCGCCCGTGAGGAGGCGCTCACCGCCACACTCCGTGGCAAGGATGAGGAGGTCGTGAAGCTCATCGAGCAGCGGACCTAGGAGCTGGAGCAGAGGCACAAGGAGGCACTCGATAATCAGGCCCTAGTCCATGCCGGCAAGGTGAAGGAACTGGAGCTGGAGAAGGAGGAGCTGGAGAAGGTGGCCTCGGAGCTAACGAAGGAGAGGGACACAACCGTTCTTTGGCGGATGCCCAGGCCACAGTCTCCGACAAGGCCAAGCTACTCTCCGAGGCCAACGACTCCATCAACGACCTTAAGCTGAAGGCGGATGGCTTAGAGTGGAAGCTCTCGGAGGCCGGGGCTCGTCAGGAGACCCTGAACAAGGCCCTGAAGGAGGAGAAGCGGCTGCGGAGGGATGGCGCCGCCGAGTACGAGGAGTACGCGAAGGGCGTAAACCTCTGGATCAGCCGCCTCATCGACATCGCGGAGAGGTTCACCGCACAGCTAGCCACCATGGGCCTACCGGATGTCAGGTACTCCCAGGAGCTGAACTTGAGCCCTAATGCCAGGCTAACCCTGTTCTTCAAGGGCATCCTCGGAGCCCCGGAGCAGCTCCGCTCCAACCGAGCGACCTCTCTGGCCAATGAGGCCCGAAAGCTTTGTCGGGGCGCCCTAACCAAGGTCGTTACCAAGGTGGCGTATTGGAACCCCAACATCGACTTCACCGATGCGCTGGAGAGACTGCCAGAGGACGTGGACCTCGCGGCGCTCGAGGAGCGTATCTATAGCGAACCGACCTCAAACGGCCAAGCCTCTATGTATCTGTGCCATCCCTGGATCGGTATGCTGGCACACACAGTACATCAATGTATATATCAAAGTGCAATCACATGTATAAATAACGTGAAATTGATATATACCTCATAAATCTTAGCGGAAACAATCGAACGGGTGTGGAGTCCCATCAACACCAACAGCAAGTTGAGTGTAGATCGTAACCCCACAACATAACTCTTACTCGTCGTAGAAAATTCCTCTAACATAAGACGTTGCAGCCCTGTAGGTCAGTACATTGAATGTACTGGCAAGTCACATCATAAGAATAATGAACCTATTTGTACATGCAATTTGGCTGGTGGAAAGATGTAAGTTTAGTTTTTGCATAAAGCTAGTTTTTCCCTAGAATAAAAGATATTATTCTACCACTACTGTATGGCATAGGATGAGTTGGTAAACCCAACTCAATCCAATCCCAAGTTTCATTTAAAACCCAACTGTTCAATTAAAGGTCAGGAGATCTCTCGGCATTTTCACTACTAGATGCTCAAGTTGTCCGTAACCGGGGACACAGCTAATCGATTAGGTTTTAACACTCTGCAGAGGTTTGCGCACTTTTCCCCACAAGACTCGATCGCCTCCCTTGAAATTCTCGCACTGCCTGGTGTTTGAGAACAGGATGACCGAGACATAGTCTTTCGAAAGTATTTCCCCTTAACCCACGGATAGGCCGGTACACCTACTCATTCTACATCTGCTAGCCCATCCCAGAAGGGGTCACACTAACTACTCAACTAAGCCAGAGCCCATATTGGCTTGTGGATGCACACGTAAGCTTCTAGACATGAGAATACGATTGATCTCCTTGAGCCTGGGCGGACGGACCACTAGTGGTGCACCACCATGGATTTCCCATGCGTGCCCCACTTTACTTCGCCACCATTCAAACCAAGTTTCCGCCCAGGTAGTTCATTTAAGTCTTGGTCCTGTTTACTACTTTGTCACTCAAGGCTCGCCATGTACACTTCCCAATCCAAGTCTACATTAGCGAAGCAGAAATAAACTTACACGGTGGTGACAAGGTTGTATAGTTCAGACCTACCTCTAATGAACTACTAGGTAAAAGCATAGCCATTCGGCATAAATCCCTAACATGCAATCCTACCACAAAGGACTAAGTGCAGATAAAAAAACATAGGTAATTAAAAGTATGGTCAATTGTGAACTTGCCTGGTAATAGTTGATGAAGATCTATAAAGTCAAATATTGATTCACATAAGCAATCATTTCAGAGAACCAAATAACATGCATAACAACAAAAAGACTCGGAAAACCAAATGAAAATCCAGCACCCTCAACCATCACAAAGTTTCTAAGTGCAAAACAACATGTAACATAGGGTTCAAAATGTGATGTGAACTAAAGGGCATACAAGGCATAGAAGTAAAACTATCATGGGCAGATCCTAATTGTGTGAAAACATTGTGAGATTGGTCCAAGCGGTAGGGTTTGGCTATGGTCGGTGCAAAAAGAATCAATTCATTTGGAGCTACGGTTTAGAAGGTATGGCCATTCGAAGTTTGAATTTGAATCTGAATAAATTCAAATTTGAATTTGGAAAAAGTTTACAAACATGATGCTACTGGATAGATCTAATCTATACGAAGAATTTGCCGCTGGTTTCATCGAGTTTGGATCTACGGTTAAAAAGTTGTGGCTAGTCTAAGTTCAGGGACTAATCTGTGATTTCTAGGGACTAAGCAGTGAAACAGAAAATTAAATCTACTACATGCAGGCCCCTGGCCACGTGGCGGGCTGCGGGTGGCTGGCAGCGTTCGCTGCGGAAGCGTACACGGCGAACGACCGCTACTTAAGTAAAACAGCTACCGCGGCTAGAAAAAAAACTAAAACCGAGATCGGTTTATCTAAACTAATCGGTTTAATCTAAACTGGATGAACCGATAAGAAAACACTAAACTAAAACGATCTAGAGAAAAAAACTAAACGAATAGCGAGTGAGAGGTTCGCTCACCTCGACGACGACGACGACGTACAGGACAGCGGCGCCGGAGTCGGGCGGTGACGGGGCGGCGGGTCGTGGCGGCAGCGGATGTGTCGGGGAGGACGAGCGCGGCGGGGGCGGTCCGATGGTGGGGTCGGTGGTGGTCGGGGCGCCCGGGACATCGAGGTAGAGGGCGGCGGCTCCGGCGCTCCGGCGAGGACACAGGTCGTTGGGGCGGCGGTTCCGGCGAGACCTAGGCGGCAAAAACATATCAACAAGATGTGCCTCGGCAAGTAGCGAAGATTGACAGAAACAAAGTGAAGGTAGGGGAGTCAACAGCGACAGAAAACTCCGGCGAGATATTCCGGCTCGGGCGAGATCCAACGCAGCAGTGCGGTGGTTGCGAGGAGCTAGGGACGACGTGGAGTGGCAGAATGGAGAGAGGGGGTCGAGGGCTCTTTATAGGCGAGGTTAGGGCGTCGGGGAATACAGGGATAAGCTCTACCCCGAGAGCTTCAGCCAGCGGGTTCGGGAGTGCGCGTGTGCGTGCTCATCCAGCGGGAGGAGCAGGAGGTTGGGGGTGACTCAGGTGGGGCCCTCCTGCAGCGGGCGCCGCGTGTGAGCGAGAGGGAGAGGCGGGGAGCGAAGGTGCTCGGGCGCTGGCCCTGGGCCGAATTGGCCAGCGGCTAGCGGCTGGCTGGCCCACGGGGTGCTCCTGGGCCGAGCTGGCCACGGTCCAGGTGGTGTGTGTGTGTGGGTGTTTTTTTAAACACAAAGGAAACTGTAGCAGAATAAAATAAAAATAAAAAATTAACATAGGCATATTATATATCAAAATGCTCAGAAAAATACCAAGAATAAGATGAACTATTTTCCAAGTTCAAACAAATTCCAAAGAAAATCATAAAAGTCAAACAGTGCTAGTTTTGCATTTAAAATCAATAAAAATCATTTTTAAAATAGCAAAATGATTTCGAATTTTTTCTCCTAATTTTCCATTGAAGGGAATCATTTTACCCTTATTTCCATTTATTTATTTTTAGGATAAAATATTTTGAAAAGAACTCAAATAACTCCCAATTGGATTTGAATTTGGGAATTTCAAACAACTTCGAATGGAGAAATGAGTTTCAAATAACTTCAAAGTGACTTCCAAATTATATATTTAAAACTCCCAACTCTCTTTCTTTAATTTTGAAGAAGTCATTTTATCTTCCCTCGTGAACTCATTGAGTTGCCTAAAGTTTCTAAATTTGAAATATTTCAAATGAAAATTCAAATCATTTTCGAACCCCTTTTCATTTCTTTAAATGGAAGAAGTCATATTATCTTCACTCTAGGGTTTTGTGATGAATTGAATTCGAATTCTTGGAGATCAAAATGCAAGATGAAAGTTTGGGAAAGTCCTTTTATTCCCTCTCATTCAACGTCCAAAAAGTTTCAACTTCCACTCAGTTTCACACGATCATCCACACAACAATAAAACAAACAATCATAATAATTTATTTAATATAACATTCCAAAATTTAGAATTTTAGGATGTTACAAACTACCACCCTTAAAATGAATCTCGTCCTCGAGATTCGGAGAGGCTAGAAAGAAGGTTAGGTTTGGGGGGGTCTGCTTGAAGATCCATTCATCCACACAAGGTATGGGGTGCTACCACCCTTAGAAGCATGGTTACGCTTCCAACAAAACTCATGTACCCAACCATTGGGTTGACGGTGTCAATCTTCTCATATTCTCTGGGATAACTCTTTCACTAGTGCTCTTCTGGTAAGGGCATGTTCTTTTCCTCAAAATCTGATGTCCTTGCATCAAATAAGGTCCTTCCGAGTCTGGGTCTTCTTAGCTGTCAGGCTGTCGCCAATGCTAAACAACTATCGAAAATCTCATGGTGGTCGACAATTACTGTTTCTCCTGCGGAAAATGGGTCTGGGTTGAATCTCATCGTATAACCTACGATTGGCAACAGGTGCCTGTACAGGGTTTCCATCATCCTGCCATTCTAAGGCTTTTGGTTTGTCGTGTCGACACTCTTCTAGGGTTTTCAAGCGCTTTGATTTTCCATCAACATATGATAGTTCATGATAGAAGTCTCCGGTATGGGGGCCAATCCATCCTGTACTTGAATCATTACCACATACGCAGATAGTGAATCATGTATTCTAACACTTGGGCATCCTCACAAGCATTGCAGAACATCTCTTCTCCACGAACTGGGTTCGGGTTATCCATTGGTTCTGCAAGCCAAACAAAACCTCTATCGTCTCTTCACAACTCTCAGGTTTACGTAACCTCCTATGGAACGTCCGTTGATGAAATCACAGCTTCTTCCATAATTCTTCCTGCAACAAGGTTGTGCTTGTTCCTTTTAAATCCTGGGTCATGTGGGTTATGGCCCACTTAAATACTTGTATATCTTTAACTCATCCTTGAAGTTACTATTGTTCCATATTCCAACATTGCATCTCCTTTAAATCCAATAGTACTTCATTCCTTCATATTCTTGGGGTAACCATCATAACTAAAACCAAACTCCAACTCATTTGTCCAAACTCCACTTTATGGAATACATTTTCCTTTCCACTGGTCTAGTGTTCACACAGGGTTTTACAATTGAAACAAAATGTACTCGTTCATCGATAATTCATATCCTCTTCATATCAAATCCTTTATTACATCCTTAACCACTACTAAAAACCCAAATTTCAAAAGTACTCTATTACAAAAGCTGCCATCCACATAGTTTGGTATGGTCAAGCATTACTTCCATCCTTATTCATTTGCCATTCTTGAAGATGCTACGGTCCCACTGGAACCATGCAATGTGGTCCTTGAAATCATCGACATTTTGCTTCATCATGGTGGTCATGAGCTTCATCTCCATCATCGTGTGATGGAGTCTTGCTTCAAGTATTTCTCCAATCTGACGTATGGCTTCCATAGCAGCTTCACGAACAGAGTCAAAGAATGTTGCTCGTGGTACTCGAGAAATGAAAAAGTATTGTCCCATAGTCTTTGGGAAAACTCCCTTCACACGGCGGAGGTGTACCTCCATGTACCAAAGTTAAACTCCATTCTCCATGAAAGGATAACCTTGTAGACTGCATCTCCTTCAAGATGAATATGCTTCATCATGTCCTTCAGGATTTTGGGGTAATGCTGATCACTAGTCAGGGTCATGATCGTTTCCGGGCCCTTGAGGAAGGACTCATAAAGGGTTGTCATCTGCAGGTATAATATAGAAGGGGTACTCAGGATACTGTATGTATTTCCTTGGGTGAAATGTGGGTTTTTTTTGGGAAAGGTTTGGGTCAGGTTGTTCATGGGTTCAAGGTTTAAGTCTGGGTGACATAGTGAGAGAGGCACTCACAATCAACAAACAACTCATAACATCTCATATGAGATTCCAACCATATCAACTTTTATTGCTTCATGAGCTATTACAATTTCCATTTCATAACTCAACTCAACATCCTCAATGAAAATAAAAGTATATTCCAACTTTATTACATGCTTTATTCCAATATATCAAGATCTCAACTACTCTGCTCAAGCTCTCCTTGGGTCTGAACATTCTTTGGCAAAATGTCCTACTCCTTTGCAGCATAAACAAATGACTTCAGACAAACCCAGGGGCTTCCTGGTGGTTATCTTGGCTCCTTGGGTTCTTGGCTTCCTTGCTGGGCATTTGCTAGCGTAATGACCTAAATCCTTGCACCTGTAACAAGTGATTTGACTCAGGTCCTTTTCTGCAGAAATTGGGTTGTTCTGGGGATACATGCTCTTTCTCTTCCTCGACTTCTTCGTTCCAATCAATTCCTCTATCTCTTGTTGATCAAACTCCACTTCTTCCATCGGGAAGTTTCCCAGATACTCTTGGCTTTCCTTCGTGCAATACTGTGAAAAATGTCCTTCTCCACATGAATAGCAAACATTGGAGTAAAATCTGTTTAGGCTTTCTCCATCAGGGGTCGTCAACATCTTCTTTCATCACTGGTTTTCTTAAACTTTCCCCGAGGGCTTCTTTCGCTGCTTCCTTCTGCTTCTTGGTAATTTCTTGTACCTTGGGATAAATATGACACTAGGCAGGGTAGTGCGTAGTTCCTTCACACAAGAAACAAGTAACCTTCATGGTTGGACATTCTTCAGCTTGGTGTTTTGCTTCACAATGAGGGCATCCATCCTTGTTTTCTTCATGGGTATGTCCTATATCACCACAAATCTTGCATGCAAAAGGTTTCTTCATTTTATTTCCATAGGGCTTCTGAATAAGACGAGACCTCAGTAGAGTCATCTTGAATTCCTCCCAAGTTTTTGCTCCGTTACATCCTTGTATGGCCTGATACATTTTCCACCAGGTTGCAGCACTTTTTGTAAAGTACTGAAGAGTGTATTGAACCTCATACTTCCTTGCAACCAAATTGCTCCTGGAGTGATTCTCCATGTTTTGAATCCATAGCTTTGCCTCTAACTGAGTGATCGGTGCAGAGAATACAAGTCCATCTTCATTCATCATCTATTGGGTCCAAGAGTTTTGGGATGAGATACAGGAGAGGGATAGAGAGAGATACACACAATACAAACAATATAGTTTTGTAAATGGTTTTATTTGTTGCTGTCGGAAAACACACACAAAATATGACAGCTCACAAATCATCGCATCTAACGTGAGTATACAACAAGGGTTTGGTCTTCTAAAGGTCATATAAATCTTGGAATTTGTCGGTGTCTTCAAATTCTTCAATTCTTCAAAGGCTTCGACTGTTGTAGCTTCAATTCGTCCAGTGTATGGCGAAGTCCGATATCTTCCAGTGTATGGTAAATCCTCAATGATCCCTCTGAATATGAGTGATGAAGAGGCCTCCAGAATTGCTGCAATCCTAGGCTGTAAGATTGGACAACTCCCTTTTACCTATTTGGGATTGCCTTTGGGAACTACAAGGCCAAGGATCATAGACCTAATGCCCCTGGTAGACAGTCTTGAGAGGAGACTAACTGCAAGTTCTTCCATGCTGAATCAGGGCTCTCGTTTGTAACTTCTCACCTCGGTCCTCACATCTTTGCTAATATATTTTCTCTGCAGCTTGCAAATTCCACCAGGGATCATAGAGCAGCTTGACAGAATCTTTAGGCAATGCCTTTGGAGGGGGAATAGTGATGCTCCCAAACAGTCTCTGGCAGCCTGGGATCTTGTTTGCAGGCCTAAAGATAAAGGGGGTCTTGGAGTTATCAATCTGAATATCCAGAACAAAGGACTCCTTATCAAGCATCTCCACAAGTTCTACAACAAGGTCGACATTCCTTGGGTGACCCTGATATGGAACAGTTATTATGATCATGGTGTTCCACAGGCAACAGCTGAAGTTGGATCTTTCTGGTGGAGGGATGTTCTGAAGTTGCATGAGGCTTATACTGCTATTGCCTCGGTTAACATCAACATGGGAGATTCAGTTTTGTTCTGGACAGATTCTTGGAGATTGCCGAGGTTGTTTTCATTTGCCAATAATGATAAGATCTCTGTGCAGGAATTTCTTCAATCACATGATCTCTTCTCCATGTTTTATCTGCCTATTTCTCATGAGGCTGCTGCTGAATAACATATACTGGAAGGTTGGATCATGCAGTTAAACAGAGACCCAACGATACCTGATGTTTGGATATGGCCTGGCAAATCAGGGGAGTACACTGCAAAGAGCTTCTACACGATCATGCACTCCCATCTACCTACAATACAACCTTGCAAGTGATTGTGGCAGAGTAGGTGCACCATGAAGATAAAGGTGTTCGGGTGGCTCCTCTTTTTTGACAGACTGAACACCAAGGACATGTTGGTTAAAAGACACTAGCGTTCAAGCCAAGAGGATAATTTCTGTCTCATTTGCAGTGAGCTAGTGTATGAGGATAGAATACATCTGTTCTTTAACTGCACCTTCAGCTCAAGGGTCTGGAGTTATCTAGGCATTGATAGGATCGGGGGCTCTGATGTCTTGCAATGTATCATGCATGCTAGGTCCAGCTTTAGGCACCCTTTCTTCTTTGAAGTCATGCTGACGGCAGCCTGGAACATTTGGATTTTAAGAAATGGCAGAACCTTCAGGGCTGAGAGAGCTACATTCAGTGCTTGGAAGTGTAAATTCATCCATGACATCTCACTGCTTGCCCACAGGATGAAGGATTGGATCAGACCAAAACTCTTGGCTTGGGTTAATTCTCTGTTGTAAATAGGTAGGGATTTTAGCCTTAGATTTTTCTTTCCTTTTTTCTTTCTTTGTACAGTCTGTATTTTGCTTGTACAGTTTTTCTTATTTCAATAAAGGGCTGTGGGGCTTTGCCTCACAGTAAATATTCAAAAAAAAAGTCTGATATCTTGCCCTTCTCAGAGGGGTCTCATCAGTTGATCCTCCGTGTGGTCAAAGGGAGAAGGGTATTGTCTAACTATTCAAGATAAAAGGAAAGATTTGATAACACTCAGAAAAGAAGAGAGGTAAAGGCTCTTTTTTTTTAAATAAAGTTTTAGAGAAATCCTTTCCTAAGGGCTTTCCAGTTTCTAGGGTCACGTCCTATAGTCAACATGTGCTCTGATACCATCTCTGTAGCGAGCCGACCTCAAACGGCCAAGCCTCTGTGTATCTGTGCCATCCCTGGATCGGTATGCTGGAACAGAGTGTACACCAATGTATATACCAAAGTGCAATCACATGTATAAATAACGTGAAACTGATATATACCTCATAAATCTCAGCGGAAACAATCGAACGGGTGTGGAGTCCCATCAACGCCAACGGCAAGTTGAGTGTAGACCGTAACCCCACAACATAACTCTTACTCGTCGTAGAAAATTCCTGCAACATAAGATGTTGCAGCCCTGTAGGTCAGTACATTGAATCTACTGACAAGTCACATCATAAGAATAATGAACCTATTTGTACATGCAATTTGGCTGGTGGAAAGCTGTAAGTTTAGTTTTTGCATAAAGCTAGTTTTTCCCTAGAATAAAATATATTATTCTACCACTACTGTATAGCATAGGATTAGTTGGTAAACCCAACTCAATCCAATCCCAAGTTTCATTTAAAACCCAACTGTTCAATTAAAGGTGAGGAGATCTCCCGGCATTTTCACTACTAGATGCTCAAGTTGTCCGTAACCGGGGACACGGCTAATCGATTAGGTTTTAACACTCTGCAGAGGTTTGCGCACTTTTCCCCACAAGACTCGATCGCCTCCCTTGAAATTCTCGCACTGCCTGGTGTTTGAGAACAGGATGACCGAGACATAGTCTTTCGAAAGTATTTCCCCTTAACACACGGATAGGCCGGTACACCTACTCATTCTACATCTGCGAGCCCATCCCGGAAGGGGTCACACTAACTACTCAACTAGGCCAGAGCCCATATTGGCTTGTGGCTGCACAATTAAGCTTCTAGACATGAGAATACGATTGATCTCTTTGAGCCTGGGCGGACGGACCACTAGTGGTGCACCACCATGGATTTCCCATGTGTTCCCCACTCTACTTCGCCACCATTCAAACCAAGTTTCCGCCTAGGTAGTTCATTTAAGTCTTGGTCCTGTTTACTACTTTGTCACTCAAGGCTCACCATGAACACTTCCCAATCCACGTCTACATTAGCGAAGCAGAAATAAACTTACACGGTGGTGACAAGGTTGTATAGTTCAGACCTACCTCAAATGAACTACTAGGTAAAAGCATAGCCATTCGGCATAAATCCCTACCATGCAATCCTACCACAAAGGACTAAGTGCAAATAAAAAAACATAGGTAATTAAAAGTATGGTCAAATGTGAACTTGCCTCGTAATAGTTGATGAAGATTATATCGCTCTCAGAAATTTACTTAATAGAGCTATTCATCACTCTCCGATGAAAATCTATAAATCAAACATTGATTCACATAAGCAATCATTTCAGAGAGCCAAATAACATGCATAACAACAAAAAGACTCGGAAAACCAAATGAAAATCCAGCACCCTCAACCATCACAAAGTTTCTAAGTGCAAAACAACATGTAACATAGGGTTCAAAATGTGATGTGAACTGAAGGGCATACAAGGCATAGAAGTAAAACTATCATGGGCAGATCCTAATTGTGTGAAAACATTGTGAGATCGGTCCAAGTGGTAGGGTTTGGCTACGGTGGTACAGTGCAAAAAGAATCAATTCATTCGGAGCTACGGTTTAGGAGGTATGGCCATTCGAAGTTTGAATTCGAATCTGAATAAATTCAAATTTGAATTTGGAAAAAGTTTACAAACATGATGCTACTGGATAGATCTAATCAATACGAAGAATTTGCCGCTGGTTTCATCGAGTTTGGATCTACGGTTAAAAAGTTGTGGCTAGTCTAAGTTCAGGGACTAATCTGTGATTTCTAGGGACTAAGCAGTGAAACAGGAAATTGAATCTACTACATGCAGGCCCCTGGCCACGTGGCGGGCTGCGGGTGGCTGGCAGCGTTCGCTGCGGAAGCGTACACGGCGAACGACCGCTACTTAGGTAAAATAGCTACCGCGGCTAGAAAAAAAACTAAAACCGAGATCGGTTTATCTAAACTAATCGGTTTAATCTAAACTGGATGAACCGACAAAAAAACACTAAACTAAACCGATCTAGAGAAAAAAAACTAAACGAATAGCGAGCGAGCGGTTTGCTCACCTCGACGACGACGACGTACAGGACAGCGGCGCCAGCGTCGGGCGGTGACGGGGCGACGGGTCCTGGCGGCGGCGGAGGTGTTGGGGAGGACGGGCGCGGCGGGGGCGGTCCGGTGGTGGGGTCGGTGGTGGTCGGGGCGCCTGGGATAGCGAGGTAGAGGGCGGCGGCTCCGGCGCTCCGGCGAGGACACAGGTCGTTGGGGCGGCGGTTCTGGCGAGACCTAGGCGGCAAAAACATGTCAACAAGATGCGCCTCGGCGAGTAACGAAGATTGACAGAAACAAAGTGAAGGTAGGGGAGTCTACGGTGATAGAAAACTCCGACAAGATATTCCGGCTCCGGCGAGATCCAACGCGGTAGTGCGGTGGTTGCGGGGAGCTAGGGACGGCGTGGAGTGGCAGAATGGAGAGAGGGGGTCGAGGGCTCTTTATAGGCGAGGTTAGGGCGTCGGGGAGTATAGGGATAAGCTCTACCCCGAGAGCTCCGGCCGGCGGGTTCGGGAGTGCGCGTGTGCATGCTCATCCAGCGGGAGGAGCGGGAGGTTGGGGGTGACTCAGGTAAGGCCCTCCTGCAGCGGGCGCTGCGTGTGAGTGAGAGGGAGAGGCGGGGAGCGAAGGTGCTCGGGCGCTGGCCCTGGGACGAATTAGCCAGCGTCTAGCGGCTGGCTGGGCCGCGGGGTGCTCCTGGGACGAGCTGGCCACGGTCCAGGTGGTGTGTGTGTGTGTGTTTTTTTAAACACAAAGGAAACTGTAGCAGAATAAAATAAAAATAAAAAATTAACATAGGCATATTATATATCAAAATGCTCAGAAAAATACCAAGAATAAGATAAACTATTTTCCAAGTTCAAACAAATTCCAAAGAAAATCATAAAAGTCAAACAGTGCTAGTTTTGCATTTAAAATCAATAAAAATCATTTTTAAAATAGCAAAATGATTTCAAAAAAATTTCTTCTAATTTTCCATTGAAGGGAATCATTTTACCCTTATTTCCATTTATTTATTTTTAGGAGAAAATATTTTGAAAAGAAACTCAAATAACTCCCAATTGGATTTGAATTTGGGAATTTCAAATAACTTCGAATGGAGAAATGAGTTTCAAATAACTTCAAAGTGACTTCCAAATTATTTATTTAAAACTCCCAGCTCTCTTTCTTTAATTTTGAAGAAGTCATTTTATCTTCCCTCATGAACTCATTGAGTTGCTTAAAGTTTCTAAATTTGAAATATTTCAAATGGAAATTCAAATCATTTTCGAACCCCTTTTCATTTCTTTAAATGGAAGAAGTCATATTATCTTCACTCTAGGGTTTTGTGATGAATTGAATTTGAATTCTTGGAGATCAAAATGCAAGATGAAAGTTTGGGAAAGTCCTTTTATTCCCTCTCATTCAACGTTCAAAAAGTTTCAACTTCCACTCAGTTTCACACAATCATCCACCCAACAATAAAACAAACAATCATAATAATTTATTTAATATAACATTCCTAAATTTAGAATTTTGGGATGTTACAGTATCGAGCCCATGATCAGCTGCGTCGACGAAGTCCAGAGGGTGGAAGGCCAGCGCCGGGACTAGGCACCCCGTTTCTCATCGCCGCTATGGGTTCATGACGAAGACAATTTTATCTTAAGTTAGAACCGCAGCAACAATTGATGTAATATAACTCTGCAGTACTTTAAGATGAAACATGCTATCTTCCTGTGTTGATCTTTCTTTGTATGTATACACCCTACGCCCAGTGGGATAGGGTTGCCGGCGCGTAAACCCATGCTATGGCGCTTCGAGGACGGATCCTTAGCAGCCTGCCGGGGGCGCTTACTGCCGGAAAAACCACCTTGCCGCTCTTAGCGCGGCCGCTTGAGCTGTTGAGCGGACTCAAAATAGAACAAGGACGTTGCTAATAGCGGGCAGGTCACTTTCCGTTCTCAGTGCGGCCGCTCGAACTATTGAGCGGACTCAAAACCGAACAAGGGCGTTGCCAATAGCGGAAGGGCCCCATTGCATACAGGTTTTCCATACAAAGAGCAAGACCTTTTGAGGAGAATAACCTTATATTAAAAGGAATTGCTAAAAGTTTTGCGTGACTTAGATTTTCGGTCGCCATGCAGATGGTTGTTGCGGCTGCAGACAGCACCGCTCCGCCTAGACAATGGCACCAGGGCGTGGCTGATCGCGGTCGCCTTCCTCTCTTGAGCCATCGCGACGAGTAAATCGATGAGCTGACTCCAAAACTAGATTTTCACAGCTCGCGCCCCCTACCTGGCGCGCCAAAGATGTCGGTGGAAATGACACCTATGGGATCACGGGGTATCCCTTCTACGTTGGCGGGCGCGGGGCTATGGAAAGAGTGGGTTTAGAAGATCAACACGGGGAATTTATCCAGGTTCGGGCCGCAAGTGATGCGTAATACCCTACTCCTGCTGGTTTGTGTTTATGTGGTGTTCTCGGACTAGCTACAAAGCGTGCAGGGTCCAAAAATTCCGAATCCCCCTCCAGTATGCCTCGCGCCTCCTTTTATAGCCAAAGGGGTCGCCACAGTGGCACACAGGAGGTGGAAAGATTATATTGTATACAAGTATATCGACTGGCACCGTGGGACAAACGCATTTAATGCGCTGCCGACGTTCCCCTCACTTTATCTGGGACGACAAGGAAACTCGTCCCGTCCGCCGCCGCTTCGCCTCACTTCGACGCGCGTCCAGGCTGAGTAGGCGTGCAGCGCCACGCTGGTTGGTTGGCTGCTGAGTTGGTGCGATGGCAGAGTCTTCACGAAGATCTGCATGCCTCCATGCAGGTGCTTGTTGAGTTGGCCTGGAAGTTGCATGTCGCCACGCAGGTAGCTGCCTTGTTGGCGGGTTGACTTCTGTGTGAGAACAGCGGTGGAGCCTTGGTTGGTGGGGGCCTGGCTGCGGCCCCACAGATGTCTTCGGCAAGGTTCTTGTCGGGGTCTCGCAGGCGTCCCCGGCCAGGGTCTTGCCGGGGGTCTTGTGACCGTCCCCGGGAAGGATCTTGCCGGGGTTTCCATCTTCTGGTTCTCTTCTAGTATTGTATGTCCGTGGTCTTCACAAAGATCTGCATGCCACCATGCAGGCGCCTCCCGAGCCTTGGTTCCAATGTGGTCAATGGTGTTGGAACTCTTAGGCTCGAGGGTGGCGGCTCTGCTGGTGTTGGGCAAGTTGCCCCGGGAAGGCCCTTCTCGGGGCTATGTAAGCTGCCCCGGCAAGGCTCCTACCGGGGAGAGCCCACCTTGTCCCTTCGCTCCTCGTGCCTCTGTCTTGGTGTTGCTCTGGTAGTCCTGTGTCTTTGCTCCCTCCGCCCCGCCAAGCGTGGCCGCAGGCGTGTGGCTGCGGATGCCCACGCATAAGTAAAGGGGTACAAAAAGGACCCCTACTTTTGTACACCGACAACACGGGAGAAGTCTTGTCATAAGTAATCATGTGAATTTGATATTCGTTTGCTATTTTGATGATATGTATGTTGTGATTCCCTTAGTGGTGTTATGTGAACGTTGACTACATGACACTTCACCATCCTTGGGCCTAAGGGAATGCATTTTGGAGTAGTTATTAGATGATGGGTTGCTAGAGTGATAGAAGCTTAAACCCTAGTTTATGCGCTATCCCGTAAGGGGCAGATTTGGATCCATATGTTTGATGCTATGGTTAGATTTTATCTTAATTCTTCTTCCGTAGTTGCGGACAATTGCAAGAGGGGTTAATCATAACTAGGAGGCTTGTTCAAGTAAGAACAACACCCAAGCACTGGTCCACCCACATATCAAATTGTCAAAGTAGTGAACGCGAATCAAACCAACATGATGAAAGTGACTAGATGAAATTCCCGTGTGCCCTCAAGAACGCTTTTCTTATTATAAGGACCGTTCCGGCATGTCCTTTGCTATAAAAAGGATTGGGCTACCTTGCTGCACCTATTCTTACTATTGCTACTTATTACTTGTTACAAATTATCTTGCTATCAAACTACCTGTTACCGACAATTTCAGTGCTTGCGGAAATTACCTTGCTGAAAACCGCTTGTCATTTCCTTCTGATCCTCGTTGGTCTCGACACGCTATCTTATCCAAAGGACTGCGATTGATCCCCTATACTTGTGGGTCATCATCATGCACACATAGTGTTTAGAACATTATCATGCTCCCACTTACTTTCTTGTGAATACAAGCATCTTTGTTTCTATCGATGAAATCATATTATTTGATCAACTCATCAAAACAACGATTCCAAATCCATGATTCTTGCTTCAGATCATTACTGGATCTCTTGAAGTTTGCACACTTACTAGCATCCTCTGGATCTAGAAAATTACCTTGGACTGTATCAAATACACAACCTTGGTTATATATCATAACTGAAATATTTAGTAATTGCTAGTTTAATCTGAACTGACTTTAAGTATTATTATGATGAGACAATCTCCTCATAATTAACTTCTTGATCTTGTCATAAACTATCTGCAATAAGTCAAGCATTATAAAACATATTTATCTTTGTCAATTTTTAGATCCATCACTACACTTTAGACTTCGAGTCTTTTAGATGGTCTATCAAGTATTAAACTAGAATTATGTGTATGGATACTATATCTGATTATTTTGGCGTATAGCCAAATCCGGAGTCAGGGCCTATCAAAGCTTCTCTGTGAATTATAGGTTCATTGTTTGTTTCAACGATATTTCATCTGCATACCCTGATGGTCTGTACGAATTTTCCAACCTACATAGTTCAGCTGCATGTTCGACCGAAGTCCCTATATCCTATGTAAATGCTTTTGTATCAGTCGCGGTAAGAAATTTTAGAACCACTTCTAGTGTTTCTTTTCTTCGACCAGATCACGAAGATTCTATAATCTCGTTGAATTACACTGTCCTCCCACTCACTCTTTTACAGAAAACATTTTCTTCAAAATTTCCGCACTCTATGACAAAACACTTTGCCTCGGCGTAGTGATTGAGGAATACCCAACCATTTGGTATAACCTATAAAGTCACAGTTATTTCAACAAATTTGATGGCACTCTTTTCAGTACAAAACCCATAGTCTCGAAAGCATCATATTAAAACAATATTGGTGGAATAATCAATGTCATCTCTGATCTCACCATGTCATAAATAGCTTGATTACATCTACTCAAAACACCCTACTCTTAGTGGTGTTTCTAGGAGGTGCAAGCTATAAAGTCCTTTTGTAGCTCATCAGACATCCGCTAAATTTGAAACTCAAATATTCTTTTCTGCAATCTAATAGTAGAAACACAAGTTTCTTGTTACAGTTATTTCTACTGCATTCTGAAAATCTTTTGCAACATTTCAAAAGATCCAGATTTATGTCTCAGTTAGTAAATATAAATATCTACTTGAGTCATCCATGAAGAAAGATAAACCCAATGTTTGCAACAACACTTATTGGACTACATACATCAATATGCATATTCTCAATTAGTTTTGTTGCTCGTTCTTTATGGCCTGTGAATGGTATTTTAGTTTAATTCACTATTTGGATGGAAGTTTCAAGTATCAGATGATTCATATTCATATGACACCAAAATCCATCACTATGGAATTTCTTCATGTGGGTTTCTCCAATGTGACTAAATGCAGTGCCACATACATATGTCGTATTTTTAGTCTTGCGACATTTAGCGTCAGTGTTATGGATGTTCAATCCTATCACCAATATTCATAACTTCCATTCTATTCACAATAGTAGTATGACCCTTTTGGTAATTACACAAGCAACTATTGTTCTCTTATGAACAAGCTCCTTGTTATTTCTATGCAATGGGCTAGAGTGAAAAAACTCTAAAATGATTATGACAATAAACTGAGAGGTAATATGTTGATAAAAAACTATCATAACTATTACAAAATATTCAACACATATTTAACCTCATTTATTTGTTGGATATTAGGTCATAGTAATTCTTGCATCAATTCGCAACAACATGCAATCGAGTCGGTTTTCTTCTGATCAACTTTTAACCACAATTCCCAAAGAATTTAGTGTAAAACAATTTAATCAAAATTATCGAGAATCACACTACTTGACCGACTTCCTCTACATCTTATAACGTGTATGGCATTCATACCTGAGCTGGACATTCCAGTCTCTTATCCTTCCGCTTCTAAACTTCTTATATTTTTACTTTCAATATTTCTCACACTCAACACAAGAATCATCTAACTTTTTAGGAGTGGCATGAGCCCTGAACTCCCCTAGTCATGTAAGTCTCATTACATCCTTTGGTTTTGTTCTTTCTCTTTAAGTTCTCGTCCTCAACTCTGACTGGCGTTCTTTCGGATCTTACATATTTCAGTCTTAAAAATAGTTGAACACTTCACTAGATCTTACAAAAAAACACTTCTTTAGATATCACATATCTTTTAATCTTTGTTTGTTTCTGAAAACAATCTTAGAGTATCACATAACTATCCCAAAAAAATTTGAATTTCGGGTTTCTCGGAAGCAAGCAGACCGCAATGCAATTCTAGTTTTTGGATTGAAGAACGTGAGTCTCATCATCCATAGCATCAGCAGGAGAGTATTGTAAGCATACAGTAGGAAAAAAATCCTTCATTGCACTTTTAGAGGACGATCCTGTCAATCATAAAGATTCAACTAGATAAATAATAGTCAACCAATTTCAACAACAAAAGGTGTAACTGTGAGCCATAATTCTTCAACAGTAATGCAAACTACACATAGAAATTATTCATGATTAATTTGCACAAGTGATTAAACTTAATTAATACATAATTGTGCTCCCAATCAAATCTGATGTAGGGTAGAACTCTAGGTGGCCGATCTTTCACGATTGGAGCGAATTCCACGAAGAACACGAAGAACACGAGTGGGAAAAACATAAGGGGAAAGAGAGGAATCACTCAAATCAACAAAAGCAATCACACATGTGCTAGATCCAAGTACGCATAGAGATCACACGGTCCAAATCCAACAAAGGATGATACATAAGGTAACTGGTTCTTCTCCGTGAGGAGGTCTTGAGTTCTTCATGTTAGGGGTCTTGAATCCAAGTGGATCTTCTCCATAGAGGCGCGGTCTCTCTTGATGGACTAGACCCGTATGGGTGAGCAAAGTTCTATCTCAATGAGCTTAACCTATGCTAACCCTAACTAGGAGGAGGGGGGTTTATATGTAGTGATAAGCCACGAAGGGGTAAGTGAGGGGCAAGGGGGACACGGGCCTCGGCCCAAGTCATGCGCGCAAGCAAAGGCCAGATGATCCGGATGGAGGTCCGGATGATCCGGGCCCTCGCCCGGATGATCCGGCTCTGCCGGGTGGATTCTGCAAGCTTTGGGTGTCGTGGCTTTGGGATTACGTCGATGATCCGGGGGGGCATCCGGATGATATGGCTGAGTCCAGATGATCCGGACGGAGGTCCGGACGTCCAGGCTGACTCTAGCAGCTGCTCCGTCTTCTTCTCCTTTATTCTGTCTTCTCTTCCATGCTTGGGCTTGGTCCTTTGAATCTGCATGTTCATCTCGTATGAGCCTGAGTATACACAAGGTCCATGCATGAGGTAGTAACCATGTCTCATATGTGGAAAGTGATGGTTCGAAGAGGAGTGAGTTCACCTTGTGTCCAATGGCGTATGGTTGAGGTCTCATCATATGTCCTCTTGGGGCTTGGGGAGTAGTCGAAGTGTACATGGGGATGATCGTAGGATGCTCCGCATCATCTCCCCTTCTTGGGAAAGATCCAACCTCGGATCGTTGTCCTCATCACCATGGAAACGGTTGTTTTGGACGTACTTGTAGTTGGATGGAGATGAATACATTGCGCAATCCAAGTACTCCAAGGTATCGCCGGAGTGGTATACATGCAAAAAGAGCAAACACAAACAACACTCGGAAATGCAATGGTTAGCGCACACAAAGTGTCCATCATGTAAGAATGAGTTCATACGGCAAGATTGTTCGTGACAAAGCGCATGAAGCTTATCAAGATGATATAGAATGATATGCAAAGCATGCATGGGAGAAAAATTTATTATGCACACAAATGTGTTGTGAATATGATCAATGCAACCACGGTGCAAAACAATGTCATAGTGAGACGGTTTATCAATAGCATGAATCTGGCAATGGATGCTCAATATGAATAAGTTATCATGCAATTGATGGTAGGCAATATGATCATGATGTATGAATATGTCATCAAGAAAGATCACAACAAATTTGCGAAGAAAGTGCACAAGCTCATAAATCATGGATGACATGGTAATACAAGATGCAACAAGGCAATCATAATTTTAGTCAATATATGCATAAGATGCAAATTTATTATGTGCGGTGTTGTACCAAAGCTCGATGTTGTGGCACTCCTCAACTTGAAGGTCCATAGGGTCCATCTCCAATGTCGGTCCTCCCTCCAATATGTGTATCATTTAGACAAGAAGAAGGAAACAACAATGAAAGAATGACCTATCCAATATAGGTATGTGAGGATGGCTCAAAGGAAGGAGTTCACCTTATGAATGTTCCCGAAGATGTTGGAGTTGCACGTCATGTACGCCTTCACATAACCAATATGTCTCGTGATAGTGGTGCCTTGTGATTCCTTCAAAACGAAAGAACATGACAAACACTCGGAAAAACAAATGAGGTTAGCGTTAAAGCAAAACCTATCATTCATGTGGTGAAATACCCAACAAGTATTCTCATCATTCTTGACATAAGAAAGGACATGGTGTGGCATTCTATGAAAGCATATGATGCGACTACAACCAAAGACATTAGGCTCAAGTAAACAGGCATGCATCACAAGTAAGTTGTCCAAGTCTCCATGATCAATAAGCATAGTATCGGTGCATGCACGACAAGTGGATATGAATGGTGCAACTAACGGAGATAAGAGACAATGATTAAGAAAAATCAAGTGAGAGGCATGAACATATATGTCATCAACCCAAGAAAGCGATTGAGAATGGAACATGGGTGATGCGATAAAGAAAGCAATTGTAGTAAACAAGTCAAGTAAGCTAGTAGTGCAAAGATGCAACGTACTAGAAGGAATCATGGAAAGCATGTCATGTGTGCAAATAGTGGTCATGAATGATGCACATGACATATCACAAGCATGAAAGCAAGATATGAGGAAAATATCATCAATGTACTGGCGAGAGGCCATATGTAAATAGCAATGGGTCATCATGACTCTCCCAACACAACAAGCATCAATAGCATGAGGTACAAGGAAAACATGGTAATGGCAACAAGGATCTCCACCAAAATGCAAATAAAGATAGGAGTAGCATAATTGTGTATCATGTGTAAGTGCAAGCAAGGGTCACAATTGCATGGCAAAGACATAGAAATAGGCATAACATGAAAAGTGAACACGGTAGAATGGGCATAAGATGACAAATGGTATATAGCCCAAAGCCGTGTGAGAGCCAAGTAGAAGAGATGTGCGTAGTCCTTGCGCGAAGGGAATGGTGGTAAGGATAATCCATGGGATCCTAATTCATCGTTGCTCTCAAGAGCTGATTTCACCAACTCTTGGGATTGAATTGTGTGTGTGTGAGTACCTACACAAAACAAAGGCAAAGGGAAAATTGTGTGTGTGTGGTATATGTACACATCATCCATCATGATGCATACATGCTTGTGTTGGTTAGCACAAAGTAGCCAATGCTCAAATAAATGAGATGCATGATATAGAAACATGTCATCCATCATGAGGGGTTTGTTATTATGTATAGCATAATGTAGACTCAAATCATGTAATGCATCATGAGAGATATGTAGAGCATTGTTATTCATGGAATGCATATGATGCAAGCAATTATGGAATGCATCAAAATATCCTAATATGTATGAGGAAACTATGGGGGTCTCCTCGTGAGCATTTGTTGAAACATCACATGGAGAATATTGAAAACGACCAAAACAAAAAAATTATTTGGAACAATGTGATCATGGCATGGCATAGTAGATGAATTGCGCAAATCATGTAAAGGAAGCGTAGCAATATCATCACATGAAAAAAAGCCAATGACCATCATCTCATCATCTATGCCATAAGTGCAAATGGGATTTTTTAAATGGGGCTTGAATAGTTACTATGTTGAGATTGAAATGATTCAATATGGGAGATCTCACTCATAGCATATGACAAGTCTAAAGGGTTGTCAAACATGAAGTGACCAATAGAATTTTCACATGATATCCTATGGAGCATAACACTAGGCAATTCAACATGCTCATCATCGTGTTCATCATAAATGGGTAAGTCATGACTTGGAGAATG
The DNA here is from genome assembly GCF_002162155.2 of Triticum dicoccoides. Classification (NCBI taxonomy): domain Eukaryota; kingdom Viridiplantae; phylum Streptophyta; class Magnoliopsida; order Poales; family Poaceae; genus Triticum; species Triticum dicoccoides. Next base: position 144,680,265 of record NC_041389.1, on the reverse strand, counting down.
CACAATGGATGAAGCATGGGTGGATCAACATCATACAATCAATCATTGGTGAGATAGTCCGCAAGTGGGACAAGAGAAGCACCATCACATATGTTACCTTCGGTGCGTCGCCCATGTGTTGTAGGTAAGGTGTCGAAGACCAAGTCGTGGTCATTTTCATCTTGATGGAACCATGTGGGGGTGCATCATCGTCTTCCACGATGGCCATCGTCGTCTCCATTGGAGGTATAGACTCGTCGAGGATAGGCACGTCGTCGTGTAAGAAATCTAGCACCAAAAGGGAAAACACACTCGGAGTAGAGGGTAAGTCGTTAGAAATCATAGTGGCGTCACATGCCATCTCAACTACCTCACTCACTAGGTGTTGTGGCTCACTCACTCCCGGTATGATGCTCTCACTCATATGGTTGGTGGAGTCACTGAAATGGCTCTCAACCTCACATAGGATGTGTGGCATGCTCTCAAGTGTGGGTGATGAGGACCTCAATACCATTGTTACACCCACAACCCCTATTTCTACATATATTGGACCAATTACTAGAGCTCGCGCACGCCAATTAAATTTTCAGGTACTTTCGTTTCTTGGTAATGATACTAATGTTCATGAGAATATGATGTTGCCAAAATTGGATACATTTGTTTTGCTTACAAATGAAGGGCCTGGCATGGATAAGAAGGACGAACACTGGAGCAGGACCAAGCATGGAGAGGGTGGCATGCACAAGGGGAACAAGAACGGAGTTACAGGTGATGATTTCAGGACTTTGAAGCCACCATAATGAGTGCATGAAGCCTTGGACGAAAATACAAGATGCCATTTCATAAATTTCGTCCAAAGGCTATTCTAGGTGCTGCGTCACCTTATTATTGGGCCATGCCCATGTAATTTCGAAGTACATAAGTATAGGCTGTTTTTAGAGTCCGTATGTGTGGGGAAACAAGAGATAGAGTTGGTTTCGGACCCCTTCCCCAAGGGCCATGAAATCCCCCCCCCTCTTCATCCATATATACAGCCCTTAGGGCACCGTTTAGACTTTGGCTTTTGTTTAGATTAAAAGTTCGCCATAGCTGCAACTTCGCGTACTTTGTTTGTGTTTAGCGACTAGACAAAGGCGTCACAAAACCCCACCTTGATAAATAAAGCTTTCCTCTTATATTCGCCATATCGAAATTGCAATCTTAGTTTCTTGCTTGTTCTTTGTTTGCTTGCAGGAAACAGACCTTCATGGTCAAGTTAATCGTGCTCTGGCGTGGTCAATAACCTCTCCGAGTTGGTTTAGCGATTGCTAAGGCGCGACGTCCTCGCACGTTCGTAGTCAGATCGTCAAAGTCGACGTCCTCGAAAACGATAGCCACCATCTCATTGAAAGAAGGGACACCTTTTCCTCTATCAAGTGGTATCAGATTTCTAGGTTGCTCGGTGAGATTTTACAGTTTTTCTTAGTTTAGATCGAGTCTTTTCTTCATACCTATAGTCCACGAAAAAGCCACAAAAAAACATTAGGGTTAGTTCATCATATCCGAACCAATCTGAGCCTTTGCATAATCTTTTTAGGGTTTTTGCTTTGTTGAATTTGCGGTTGCATCGTTGTGTCAAGTTGCTGGTCTTAGAGTCTAGTATTTTAGAGTTTCGAGTTATGGTCATAAGTTGTCACGCCGCCGCCGCACCATCATCATCGCCCCTGCCATCTACCACCACCGCTCTGAATCCGTATCCATATACCACCACCAATCTGTATCCATATACCACCATCAATATGTATCCATATACCACCACCGCTACCATATACCACCACCACTGCCATATCCTACCACCATATATCCACCACCAATCCGAGTTCTTTTCATATTAGGTTTGTTTTCGAGATCGATTTATTTTCCATTTCGTGTTTCCTTGCCTGAGTAGGTCTCGGAAAAAAAGAAGAAAAAAAGAGTCTGGAGACAACCGGGCGGTTTTTAGGCCAAAATTTCGGCGACCAAAAATATTTTTCCCTATCCTATTTTTAGGCTTTTCTGAGCCTTTTGAGCCACGTGCCATCATAGTGATTTTTTGTCGCACTTTTTCGTAGTTGCTGTCCTGATTTCCGAAATAAAATAGTCAAAAAAAATTTGTGCCCATCCTGTCATTTTGACCTGGGGAGTGTTTTGAGATACTCGCCATTATAGTGATTTTTCGCAAAAAAAAGAGGAGCGCAAAAAAAGAGCGCCTAAAAAATAGAGCGAAAAAAATCCAGAGTGTGCTTTTCCCTTGTTTACGTGCAGCGCCATGATTTTGTTTGTGTTCTAGGCTCGCATCTCTAGTACGGTCTAGCCTAGGACCAGTACAGTACCGTCGTTGAGCGTTTATTCAACTTTGCATCTCTGAATTAATTATTGCTGACCTTTTTTGCTACCATATTATAAGCCTTCCCAGCTCCACATACATCTACGTCGTGCATTTGAATCTCCATGGTAATCGCTCTATCCAAGCTTTGAGAGTTTTTACTACAATGGTTGTCGATTACCACCTATTGCTTGGTAAGAACTTGTAAGAATTTGAGATTTGCTTGACGGATTTGTGATGCCCCATCACCACCATTTTCTAGTAGTCTGTAGGATCATATTCTTGTGTGTTTCTATTGCTGCTAACCATGGGAGGATCACAAGTCGATGAGACTGACTGGGAGAACATGACGAATAAGGAGTTGCATGATAAATTTTAGCAAATGATGACTAAACAGGTGCAAGATGTGCTGAACAATTTTGAAGAGTCCATGGATAAGATCACTGGCTTTGAGAAGAAGTTTGAAACAAAGCTCGATAACAAATTTAATGAAGTGCTTGCGCGTCTTCCACAACCACCACTGGCTGCACGTGCCGCAGCTCTGCCACAACAACAACAACAACAACAACAACAACAACAA
>NC_041389.1:144626149-144676736 GCF_002162155.2 Triticum dicoccoides | reverse complement strand
CAACACCAACAACAACAACAACAACAACAACAACAACAACAACAACAACAACAACAACAACAACAACAACAACAACAACAACAACAACAACAACAACAACGACTACCTCCACGTCGTGAAACATCCCTCCGCCGAGCAAGCCGTGTCCCTCTTGAGCCTGGGCAAACTGTTGGTGTTGTTGTTGATACTTATGTGGCTCCTACTGCTGATGAGGAGGAGGATGATTATGCGGCAGATTACGAGGCTGAAGTTGATCAAAATCAGAACTACGTGCAACCACCAGCACCTGGTCGTCCACATGCAAATAATCGCAATGGTAGGGCTGCCATTACCAGCTCAGGTACGAGATCATGACCATCTTCCTAAACAGAAATTGAATATTCCACCATTTGAGGGTAGATATATTTCTGATATATATCTTACTTGGGAGTTAGAAAACGAACAATGTTTTACATGTTTAGAATATCCCAATGAGAGACGTGTTCCTGCTGCACTTTGTGCTTTCACTAGTTTTGCTTGTGTGTGGTGGTTTGAACATCGTAGATTATATCCGAATAATATTCCAACTACTTGGGCTGCTTTGAAAACTGCTATGCATACTCGTTGGGTTCCACCATATTATGAACACGAATTACTTCAAAATTTGCAACGTTTAAGACAAGTAAAAAATTCTATAGAGGAATATTATCAGGAATTACAAACTGGCATGATTAGATGTGGTATTGTTGAGGATAATGAAGCTATGCTTGCACGTTTTATGGGTGGATTAAATAGAGAGGTTCAGACCATTCTAGAGTGATAGAGGCAAAGGTGTCCTGTTGTTTTGATGAGATGTTGGCTATAGCTTTCTATGGGAGTCGACCTTGACGATCCGACTATGAACATGCGAGACGTCGCGCCTTACCAATCGCTAAACCAACTTCCGAGGGTTATTGACCATGGCGGAGCACGATCAACCTGACAACGAGGGCCTGTTTCCTGCAAGCAAACGAAGAACAAGCAAGAAACTAAGATTGCAATCTGGATATTGCTAATATAAGAGGAAGGCTTTTATTAATGAAGGTGGGGTTCTGTGATGTCTTGGTCTGGTCGTTGAACACAAACGAAGTACGCGAAGTTGCAACTATGGCGAACTTTTGATCTAAACAAAACCCAAGGAAAAAGCTACTAGATGGATCTACTTATATAGGAGCAAGGGGTGGCGGCCAAGGAGGTGGGAGGACGTCTCAAGGCAGCCTAAAACCAACCCTAGGTCGTACAAGGCTCATGGGCCCAAGTGGAGGTGATGCAACACCTTTGGACTTGTTGTTTGACTCGGATTTTGCTGCAGCGTCAGATTGTTTCGTCCATATCTCAATGCTCCTGGCGAATTTAAAGGTGAATCCAATTGGTTTGGAAAGAGGATGAAATCTACTTTCCAAAAAAAAGAATCACCCATTTCGGAGTCCGTATGAAAAAGTTGTTGGCGTTTTGAGTCAGGTATGTCTGTGCAGTCCGAATTTGAATCCAGAACGTGAGAGACTTGGACTCTATCTTCTCTTGGCCCAAAAGTGAGGTGAGAGGACTTTTTGAACAGAACCTAAACTTCTCCTTTTCCCCTATCTTCATATGTGGATTGTACAAATGTCCCATACACCTGCAACTAGGCAAAACACAAAAGTGTGTGAAGTATTTTTGTTCTGGATAACATAAATAGATTATTGAATAGTTTGCACTAGAAATCACCTGACAAATATGCATGTATGCAATATTTTTGGTCGTATCCAAGGTAGTCATGTCCTCATCATCCTCCCCTTCTTGAAAATGAAGCCGTCCTCGGCATTGCTTAATCTGAAATGTGGCTAACAAAAGAGACAAGGTGTACATGTTGTATATGTATATGTCATCCATTTTTTACTTCCCGTGGATTTTGCACATATGACACATCTATACATGAGTAACCTTTCATAGTTAATAAAATATAAAGCCAAAATATTATCACAAGAAGTAGAAGGCGTGAAAGTATTGCAACTCAGTTTGCACATATAAGTGAAGCTATTATTCATCTGAAAATATTGACAATATTCATCATTAAACCATCACAACAATTGTGAATAAACCTTACTTGCATCAAATTTACATGCTACAACATGCTTAAATAAGCAAACATGCAATAAGTCATTTGACACAGAATCATCACCAAGATTAGAGGTCATATCAAAATGATTAAACATTGGTTCTTTTACATCAACAGTTAATTCATTGGGTGCACTCAAAATTGTTGGTATTTCAGTTGTTTGATCACATGATGCATTCATGGCAGTAACATGATTCTATAAAAATAGGTGATGCGCTCAAATCAACAGGTAACTCAACACATGATGTATTCTAGTTAACTAGACATGCATCATTCTAATGTGAAGTTATATCATCAATATCTTTACAGTTACCTTGTCCCAAAGATATAGCTGATGTAGGTACGGATGATGGCAATGTACCATACTCTTAAGATGATGTCACACTCACAATCTAAGGTGTGGCTGCTCTAGTAGGTGCAACGGTGGAGGAACCAAGCGGTGGTGGTGAGCATGAACTAGAATAGTAGTTGTTGTAGTCACCCAATGCATCCTCCTGTAACTGTCTCTCAAAGGTACAAGCACGAACATACATACCAGTAATGCAACAAGGAATATACTGAAATCGTGCCTAAATATCATGGTTCAAACCACCAAAGAATCTATTCATTGTATCATCCTCAGATTCTTCTATGTCACAATGATGCATATAAGATTTGAACTCTTGGTAGTAAACATGAACAGTGTTGTTGCCTTGTTTAAATTGTTCAAATTTGCGAAGCAATTCACGATGATAGTAAGGAGGGAAAAATTGTTGTCTCATTACATGTTTCAAATCTTTCCAAGTTGTGGGTTGGTTATCAATGGTTTTCTTACAATGCACACTCCACCAAATAGAAGCAAAACCAGTAAATGCTCTAGTGGCAGCTCGTACTCGCTCAAGTTCAGAAAAGTCATGGTGACTAAAAACTTGTTCTACTTCAAGCTCCCAAGCTAGATAAATAGCAGCATTAAATCTACCCTCAAATGACGGTAAAAAGATAACCTGACCATGTGCTTGTGTGTGTTGTCCCAACTCTCGCGATGGTGAAGATGTGTCCGTGAACTTCGGAGGGCAAAAACACCTATTTAGAAGCCGATTTTGAGGTGTCAAATAGTGAACAATCCTCTACAACTATTTAGATGCGGCTCGTCGCTAGCTTTCATTTGAGTACTCGTGGAGCCAAAACTGACTTCGTATGAGGAAGTATTGCCTGTTTTACTGAACAGTGCACAAAACAGATTCCTATCCGCATTCCACTACGAGATTGAGTCTAGATAGATCCGAATTTTGTTTTTTTTCTTCTCTCTTTTTTTTTCCTCGCACTTTTTTCTTTCTCTCCTTTTTTTTCTCTGACTCTTTGTTTTTACTTTTTTCTCTTTTTTGCCAAAACAAACTAGATAAGATGCAGATTGGATCAAGCAAAGATGTGAATGATCTGAACTATGATTATGACAATGAACGATGGGTAGCACGTGCTGGAAATTGATGGATGGGTGGTGGACAGCTGAAGGGATAACGATGCAGCGGCGACGTGACTAATGTGAACAGAACTCGAAACTCTAAACGAAGTAGAAATAAGACCAGCAACTCGACACGATGATGCAAGCGATAATTCAATACTGGAAACAAAGAAAAGAAGATGGCAAAGGCTCGGACTGGCTAGGACAAAGGATGAATAGATCTAACTTTTTTTGTGTGGCTTTTTCTTGGACAATAGGTAAGACAATAAATCTAAGCTAGGGATATCTGGAAATTCTCACCGAGCAACCTGAAAACTGATACAACTTGATAGAGGCAAAGGTGTCCCGATGTTTCGATGAGATGGTGGCTATCGTTTTCTGTGGGAGTCGACCTTGACGATCCGACTACGAACGTGCGAGATGTCGCGCCTTAGCAATCGCTAAACCAACTTCCGAGGGTTATTGACCACGCCGGAGCACGATCAACTTGCCACAAGGGCCAGTTTCCTGCGAGAAAACGAAGAACAAGCAAGAAACTAAGATTGGAATCTGGATATTGGGAATATAAGAAGAAAGCTTTATTAATGAAGGTGGGGTTCTGTGACGTCTTGGTCTGGTCGTTGAACACAAACGAAGTACGTGAAGTTGCAACTGTGGCGAACTTTTGATCTAAACAAAACCCAAGGAAAAAGCTACTAGATGGATCTACTTATATAGGAGCAAGGGTGGTGGCCAAGGAGGTGGGAGGACGTCCCAAGGCAGTCTGAAACCAACCCTAGGTCGTACAAGGCTCATGGGCCCAAGTGGAGGTGATGCAACACCTTTGGACTTGTTGTTTGACTCGGATTTTGCTGCATCGTAAGATTGTTTCATCCATATCTCAAAGCTCCGGAAAAATTTAAAGGTGAATTCAATTGGGTTGGAAAAAGGACGATATCTACTTTCCAACAAAAAAAGGATCACCCAATTCGGACTCCGTATGAAACCGTTGTTGGCGTTTTGAGTCAGATATGTCTGTGCAGTCCAAATCTGAATCCAGAACGTGAGAGACTTGGACTCTATCTTCTCTTGGCCCAAAAGTGACGTGAGAGGGCTTTTCGAACAGAACCTAAACTTATCCTTTTCCCCTATCTTCATATGTGGATTGTACAAATGTCCCATACACCTGCAATTAGACAAAATACAAAAGTGTGTGAAGTATTTTTGTTGTGGATAACATAAATAGATTATTGAATAGTTTGCACTAGAAGTCACGTGACAAATATGCATGTATGCAATATTTTTTGTCGTATCCAAGGTAGTCATGAGTCGACCTTGACGATCCGGCTACGAACGTGCGAGACGTCGCGCCTCAGCAATTGCTAAACCAACTTCCGAGGGTTATTGACCATGCCGGAGCACGATCAACATGACCATGAGGGCCTGTTTCCTGCCAGCAAACGAAGAACAAGCTAGAAACTAAGATTGAAATCTATATATTGCGAATATTAGAGGAACGCTTTATTAATGAAGGTGGGGTTCTGTGACGTCTTGGCCTGCTCGTTGAACACAAATGAAGTACGCAAAATTGCAACTATGCCGAACTTTTGATCTAAACAAAACCCAAGGAAAAAGCTACTAGATGGATCTACTTATATAGGAGCAAGGGGTGGCGTCCAAGGAGGTGGGAGGATGTCCCAAGGCAGCCTAAAATCAACCCTAGGTCGTACAAGGCTCATGGGCCCAAGTGGAGGTGATGCAACACCTTTGGACTTGTTGTTTGACTCGGATTCTGCTGCAGCGTCAGATTGTTTCGTCCATATCTCAACGCTTAGGACGAATTTAAAGATGAATCCAATTGGTTTGGAAAGAGGACGAAATCTACTTTCCAAAAAAAAGTATCACCCAATTCGGAGTCCATATGTAAAAGGTGTTGGCGTTTTGAGCCAGGTATGTCTGTGCAGTCCGAATCTGAATCCAGAACGTGAGAGACTTGGACTCTATCTTCTCTTGGCCCAAAAGTGGCATGAGAGAACTTTTTGAACAGAACCTAAACTTCTCCTTTTCCCCTATCTTCGTATGTGGATTGTACAAATGTCCCATACGCCTGCAATTAGACAAAACACAAAAGTGTGTGAAGTATTTTTGTTCTGGATAACATAAATAGATTATTGAATAGTTTGCACTAGAAATCACCTGACAAATATGCATGTATGCAGTATTTTTGGTCATATCCAAGGAAGTCATGAGTCGACCTTGACGATCCGACGACGAACGTGCGAGACGTCGCGCCTTAGCAATCGCTAAATCAACTTCTGAGGGTTATTGATCACGCCGGAGCACGATCAACCTGACCATGAGGGCCTGTTTCCTACGAGAAAACGAAAAACAAGCAAGAAACTAAGATTGCAATCTAGACGTCTTGGTCTGGTCGTTGAACACAAATGAAGTACGCGAAGTTGCAACTATAGCAAACTTTTGATCTAAACAAAACCCAAGGAAAAAGCTACTAAATGGATCTATTTATATATGAGCAAGGGTGGCGGCCAAGGAGGTGGGAGGACGTCCCAAGGCATCCTAAAACCAACCCTAGGTCGTACAAGGCTCATGGGCCCAAGTGGAGGTGATGCAACACCTTTGGACTTGTTGTTTGACTCGGATTCTGCTGCAGCGTCAGATTGTTTCGTCCATATCTCAACGCTTCGGACGAATTTAAAGATGAATCCAATTTGGTTGGAAAGAGGACGAAATCTACTTTCCAAAAAAAGAATCACCCAATTCAGAGTCTGTATGAAAAAGATGTTGGCGTTTTGAGCCAGGTATGTCTGTGCAGTCCGAATCTGAATCCAGAACGTGAGAGACTTGGACTCTATCTTCTCTTGGCCCAAAAGTGGCGTGAGAGAACTTTTTGAACAGAACCTAAACTTCTCCTTTCCCCTATCTTCATATGTGGATTGTACAAATGTCCCATACGCCTGCAATTAGACAAAACACAAAAGTGTGTGAAGTATTTTTGTTCTGGATAACGTAAATAGATTATTGAATAGTTTGCACTAGAAATCACCTGACAAATACGCATGTATGCAATATTTTTGGTCGTATCCAAGGTAGTCATGAGTCGACCTTGACTATCCGATGACTAACGTGCGAGACGTCGCGCCTTAGCAATCGCTAAATCAACTTCTGAGGGTCTGTTTCCTGCGAGCAAATGAAAAACAAGCTAGAAACTAAGATTGCAATTTGGATATTGTGAATATAAGAGGAAAGCTTTATTAATGAATGTGGGGTTCTGTGACGTCTTGGTCTGGTCATTGAACACAAACGAAGTACGCGAAGTTGCAACTATGGCGAACTTTTGATCTAAACAAAACCCAAGGAAAAAGCTACTAGATGGATCTACTTATATATGAGCAAGGGGTGGCGGCCAAGGAGGTGGGAGGATTTCCCAGGGCAGCTTAAAACTAACCCTAGGTCGTACAAGGCTCATGGGCCCAAGTGGAGGTGATGCAACACCTTTGGACTTGTTGTTTGACTCGGATTCTGCTACAACATCAGATTGTTTCGTCCGTATCTCAACGCTCCGGACGAATTTAAAGATGAATCCAATTGGGTTAGAAAGAGGACGAAATCTAATTACCAAAAAAAAAGAATCACCCAATTCATAGTCTGTATGAAAAAAATGTTGGCGTTTTGAGTCAGTTATGTCTGTGTAGTCCGAATCTGAATCCAGAACGTGAGAGCCTTGGACTCTATCTTCTCTTGGCCCAAAAGTGGCGTGAGAGAACTTTTTAAACAGAACCTAACTTCTCCTTTTCCCCTATCTTCATATGTGGATTGTACAAATGTCCCATAAACCTGCAATTAGAAAAAACACAAAAGTGTGTGAAGTATTTTTGTTCTGGATAACATAAATAGATTATTGAATAGTTTGCAGTAGAAATCACCTGACAAATATGCATGTATGCAGTATTTTTGGTCGTATCCAAGGTAGTCATGAGTCGACCTTGACGATCCGACTACGAACGTGCCAGACGTCGCGCCTTAGCAATCGCTAAACCAACTTCCGAGGGTTATTGACCATGCCGAAGCACGATCAACCTGACCACGAGGGCCTGTTTCCTCGGAGTAAACAAAGAACAAGAAAGAAACTAAGATTGCAATCTGGATATTGCAAATATAAGAGTAAAGCTTTATTAATGAAGGTGGGGATCTGTGACGTCTTGGTCTGGTCGTTGAACACAAACGAAGTACGCGGAGTTGCAACTATGGCGAACTTTTGATCTAAACAAAACCCAAGGAAAAAGCGACTAGATCGATCTACTTATATAGGAGCAAGGGGTGGCGGCCAAGGAGGTGGGAGGACGTCCCAAGGCAGCCTAAAACCAACCCTAGGTCGTACAAGGCTCATGGGCCCAAGTGGAGGTGATGCGACACCTTTGGACTTGTTGTTTGACTCGGATTCTGTTATAGCGTCAGATTGTTTCGTCCGTATCTCAACACTCCGACAAATTTAAAGATGAATCCAATTGGGTTGGAAAGAGGACGAAATCTAATTACCAAAAAAACAGAATCACCCAATTCGGAGTCCGTATGAAATAAAATGTTGGCGTTTTGAGTCAGGTATGTCTGTGCAGTTCGAATCTGAATCCAGAACGTGAGAGCCTTGGACTCTATCTTCTCTTGGCCCAAAAGTGACGTGAGAGGACTTTTTGAACAGAATCTAAACTTCTCCTTTTCCCCTATCTTAATATTTGGATTGTACAAATGTCCCATACACCTGCAATTAGACAAAACACAAAAGTATGTGAAGTATTTTTGTTCTAGATAACATAAATAGATTATTGAATAGTTTGCACTAGAAATCACCTGACAAATATGCATGTATGCAATATTTTTGGTCGTATCCAAGGTAGTTATGAGTCGACCTTGACGATCCGACGACGAACGTGCGAGACGTCGCGCCTTAACAATCGTTAAAACAACTTCCGAGGGTTATTGACCACGCCGGAGCACGATCAACCAGACCATGAGGGCCTGTTTCCTGCGAGCAAACGAAGAACAAGCAAGAAACTAAGATTGCAATCTGGATATTGCAAATATAATAGGAAATCTTTATTAATGAAGGTGGGGTTCTATGACGTCTTGGTCTGGTCGCTGAACACAAACGAAATGCGCGAAGTTGCAACTATGGCGAACTTTTGATCTAAACAAAACCCAAGGAAAAAGCTACTAGATGGATCTACTTATATAGGAGCAAGGGGTGGCGGCCAAGGAGGTGGGATGACGTCTCAAGGCAGCCTAAAACGAACCCTAGGTCATACAAGGCTCATGGGCCCAAGTGGAGGTGATGCAACACCTTTGGACTTGTTGTTTAACTCGGATTCTGCTGCAGCGTCAGATTGTTTCGTCTATATCTCAACGCTCCGGACGAATTTAAAGATGAATCCAAGTTGGAAAGAGGACGAAATCTAGTTTCCAACAAAAAAAGAATCACCCAATTCAGAGTCCGTATGAAAACGTTGTTGGCATTTTGAGTCAGGTATGTCTGTGCAGTCCAAATCTGAATCCAGAACGTGAGAGACTTGGACTCTATCTTCTCTTGGCCCAAAAGAGGCGTGAGAGGACTTTTTGAACAGAACCTAAACTTCTCCTTTTCCCAGTCTTCATATGTGGATTGTACAAATGTCTCATAAACCTGCAATTAGAGAAAACACAAAAGTTTGTGAAGTATTTTTGTTCTGGATAACATAAATAGATTATTAAATAGTTTGCACTAGAAATCACCTGACAAATATGCATGTATGCAATATTTTTGGTCGTATCCAAGGTAGTCATGAGTCGACCTTGACGATCCGACTAAGAACGTGCGAGACGTCGCGCCTTAGCAATCGCTAAACCAACTTCCGAGGGTTATTGACCACGCCGGAGCACGATCAACCTGACCACGAGGGCCTGTTTCCTCGGAGCAAACGAAGAACAAGCAAGAAACTAAGATTTCAATCTGGATATTGCAAATATAAGAGGAAAGCTTTATTAACGAAGGTGGGGATCTGTGACGTCTTGGTCTGGACGTTGAACACAAACGAAGTACGCGAAGTTGCAACGATGGCGAACTTTTGATCTAAACAAAACACAAGGAAAAAGCTACTAGATGGATCTACTTATATATGAGCAATGGGTGGCGGCCAAGGAGGTCGGAGGACGTCCCAAGGCAGCCTAAAACCAACACTAGGTCGTACAAGGCTCATGGGCCCAAGTGGAGGTGATGCAACACCTTTGGACTTGTTGTTTGACTCGGATTCTGCTGCAGTGTCAGATTGTTTTGTCCGTCTCTCAATGCTCCAGACTAATTTAAAGGTGACTTCAATTGGGTTGGAAAGAGGACGAAATCTACTTTCCAAAAAAAGAATCACCCAATTTGGAGTCCGTATGGAAAAGTTGTTGGCGTTTTGAGTCAGGTATGTCTGTGCAGTCCAAATCTGAATCCAGAACGTGAGAGACTTGGACTCTATCTTATCTTGGCCCAAAAGTGACGTGAGAGGAGTTTTTGAACAGAACCTAAACTTCTCTTTTTCCCCTATCTTAATATGTGGATTGTACAAATGTCCCATACACCTGCAATTAGACAAAACATAAAAGTGTGTGAAGTATTTTTGTTCTGGATAACATAAATAGATTATTGAATAGTTTGCACTAGATATCACCTGACAAATATGCATGTATGCAATATTTTTTATCGTATCCAAGGTAGTCATGTCCTCATTATAGAGTATAAGGAGTATAATAATATCACTCGTTTATTCCATCTTGCTTGTAAAGCTGAACGTGACGTGCATGATCGGCAAACATTGGCGCGAACTAACTTTTCTGTAGGTCGACCTTCATCATGGACACCACGTGCATCCTCTACTTCCATTGCACCATCACCTCCATCAGGTGCCACCTCCAACCGTGAAACAAGAAAGTAGGCACAACCAGCACTATCTGTCAAGAGCACACCTGCCGGGCCTGCACAGAACTCTTCTTCTTCCTTGCATCAACAGGCCACACAAGTGATATTATTTGTCGTCGTTGTAAGGGATGAGGTCATTATGCGAGAGAATGCAAATCTCAGTGTGTGATGATTTCTACTGAGGATGGTGGGTATGAGTCTTCTAGTGACTATGATGAGGAGACTTTGGCTCTTATTACACGTGAACAACACGGTGGAGATGATTCTGATCATGAGACGCAATACATGGCTCCTGGAGATGCTGACAGGTATGAATGTTTGGTTGCTCAACGTGTGTTGAGTGTGCAGGTTACACAAGCTGAGCAAAATCAGAGACTTACTTTGTTCCATACAAAGGGAGTTGTGAAGGAACATTCTATTCGCGTCATCATAGTTGGAGGGAGCTACAACTACTTGGCTAGCATGGAGATGGTGGAGAAGCTATCTCTCACCACAAGACCACATCCACATCCGTACTACATCCAATGTTTCAACAACAGCGGCAAGTGATAGAGGCAAAGGTGTCCCGTCTTTCGATGAGATGGTGGCTATTGTTTTGGAAGAAGTCGACTTTGACGATCCGACTACGAACGTGCGAGGACGTCGCGCCTTAGCAATCGCTAAACCAACTCCGAGAGATTATTGACCACGCCGGAGCATGATCAACCTGACCATGAAGGTCTGTTTCCTGCAGGCAACAAAGAACAAGCAAGAAACTAAGAATGCAATCTAGATATTGCGAATATAAAAGGAAAGCTTTATTGATCAAGGTGGGGTTCTGTGACGCCTTTGTTTGGTCGTTGAACACAAACGAAGTACACGAAGTTGCAGTTATGGCAAACTTTTAATCTAAACAAAACCCAGAGTCTATATACAGCCCTTAGGGCACCGTTTAGACTATGGGTTTTGTTTAGATAAAAAGTTCACCATAGCAGCAACTTCGCGTACTTCGTTTGTGTTCAACAACCAGACCAAGGCGTCACAGAACCCCACCTTCATTAATAAAGCTTTCCTCTTATATTCACAATATCTAGATTGCAATCTCAGTTTTTGCTTGTTCTTCATTTGATCGCAGGAAATAGACCCTCGTGGTCAGGTTGATCGTGCTCCAGCGTGGTCAATAATCCTCGGAAGTGTGTTTAGCGATTGCTAGGGCGCGACGTCTTTGCACGTTCGTAGTCGGATCGTCAAAGTCGACTCCCACAGAAAACAAAAGTTATCTCATCAAAACATCGGGACACTTTCGCCTCTATCAAGTGGTATCAGATTTCCAGGTTGCTCGGTGAGATTTTACAATTTTTCGTAGTTTAGGTTGCGTATGTTCTTCATACCTACAGTCCATGAAAAAAGCCACAAGAAAATTATGGTTAGTTCATCATATCCGAACCAATCTGAGCCTTTGCATAATCTTTTTAGGGTTTTTGCTTTGTTGAATTTGCGGTTGCATCATCGTGTCAAGTTGCTGGTCTTACCATCTAGTCCTTTAGAGTTTCGAGTTCTGTTCACCAGTTATCACGCCGCCGCCGCACCATCGTCATCACCGCTACCATACACCACCATCGTCATCACCGCTGCCATACACCACCATCGTCATCACCGCTGCCATACACCACCATCGTCATCACCGCTGCCGCCTCCATCACGCTAATCTGAGTCCACCTCCATCACAGATTCGCCACCAGTCCACGTTCCACCGCCCTGCATATATCCGCCATCAGTCCGAGTTTCCACCATATTCATCTCCGCCACCAGTCCTAGTCCGAGTCCAGTAATTGTTGCTTCGTTTTTGATTTCTAGATCACGCCATACTCCGAGTCGTGACCAAGTGAGACTCCCGAAATTCCGTGTTGCCCGCAGTAGAAAAATAAATCCAGTTTAAAAAAAAACTAAGTCTGGAAAATTCTGGCTATGCAGTTTTTAGACCATTTCTAGGCTTTTTCAAAAAAAATAGTTGCAGAGAAAAAAGGAGGAAAAAAGTGCAAAAAAGTGAAAAAAAGGAAAAAAAAATCAGAGCGTGCTCCTCCCTTGTTTACATGCAGCGCCGTGATTTTGTTAGTGTTCTAGGCTCGCGTCTCTAGCATGGTCTAGCCTAGGACCAACACAGTATTGTCGTTGAGCATTTATTCAACTTTGCATCTCTGAATTGATTATTGCTGACCCTTTTTGCTACCATATTATAAACCTTCCCAGCTCCACATACATCTACATCGTGCGCTTGACTCTCCCTGGTAATCACTCTATCCAAACTTTGAGAGTTTTGACTACATCGGTTGCCGATCACCGCCTGCTGTTGGGTAAGAACTGGTAAGAATTTGAGATTTGCTTGACGGATTTGTGACACCCACCACCACCACCAATTGTTAGTAGTCTTTAGGATCATATTCTTGTGTGTTTCTATTGCTACTAACCATGCCAGGATCACAAGCTGACGAGATTGACTGGGAGAACTTAACGAACAAGGAGCTTCATGATAAGTTTCAGCAAATGATGACTGAACAAGTGCAAGATGTGCTGAACAATTTTGAAGAGGCCATGGAGAAGATCACTGGCCTTGAGAAGACGTTCGAAAGAAAGCTCGGTAACAGATTTAATGAACTGCTTGCACGTCTTCCACCACCGGCTACACCTGCCGCACCTCTGCAACAACAACAACAACAACAACAACAACAACAACAACAACAGCAACAACAGCAACAACAACAGCAACAACAACAGCAACAACAACAGCAACAAGAACCACAACAGCAACAAGAACAGCAACAAGAACAGCAACAGCAACAACAACAACAACAACAACAACAGCAACAACAACAACAGCAACACCAACAACAACAACGACAACAACAACAACAACAAGGACTACCTCCACGTCGCGAAACAGCCCTCCACCGAGCGAACTGTGTCCTTCTTCAGCCTGGCCAAACTGTTGGTGCTGCTGTTGATACTTCTATGGCTCCTGCTGCTAATGAGGCGGAGGATGATTATGCGGGAGATTACGAGGATGAGGTTGATCAAAATCAGAACTACGTTCAACCACCAGCACCACAACCGCCAAGTCATCCACATGCAAATAATCACAATGGTAGGGCTCTCCCTTAGGTACAAGATCATGACCATCTTCCTAAACTGAAATTGAATATTCCACCATTTGAGGGTAGATATGTTCCTGGTATATATCTTACTTGGGAGTTAGAAACCGAACAACGTTTTACATGTTTAGAATATCCCGAGGAGAGACGTGTTGTTGTTTCCCTTTGTGCTTTCACTAGTTTTGCTTGTGTGTGGTGGTCTGAACATCGTAGATTATATCCAAATAATATTCCAACTACTTGGGCTGCTTTGGAAACTGCTATGCGTACTTGTTGGGTTCCAGCATATTATCAACGTGAATTACTTCAAAAATTGCAGCGTTTAAGACAAGGAAAAAATTCTGTAGAGGAATATTATCAGGAATTACAAACTGGCATGATTAGATGTGGTATTGTTGAGGATAATGAAGCTATGCTTGCACGTTTTATGGGTGGATTAAATAGAGAGATCCAGACCATTCTAGAGTATAAGGATTATAATAATATCACTTGTTTATTCCATCTTGCTTGTAAAGCTGAACGTGAAGTGCAGGATCGACAGGCATTGGCGCGAACTAACTTTTCTGCAGGTCGACCTTCATCATGGACACAACGTGCATCCTCTACTTCCACTGCACCATCACCTCCATCAAGTACTACCTCCAACCGTGATACAAGAAAGCAAGCACAACCACCAATATCCGCCAAGAGCACACCTACCGGGCCTGCACAGAGCTCTTCTTCTTCCATGGCATCAACAAGCCACACAAGTGATATTATTTGTCGTCGTTGTAAGGGAAGAGGTCATTATGCGAGAGAATGCAAATCTCAGTGTGTGATGATTGCTACTGAGGATGGTGGGTATGAGTCCGGTAGTGACTATGATGAGGAGACTTTGGCTCTTATTACACGTGAAGAACACAGTGGAGATGATTCTGATCATGAGACGCAATACATGGCTCCTGAAGATGCTGACAGGTATCCTTGTTTAGTTGCTCAACGTGTTTTGAGTGTGCAGGTTACACAAGTTGAGCAAAATCAGAGGCATAATTTGTTCCATACAAAGGGTGTTGTGAAGGAACGTTCTATTCACGTCAGCATAGATGGAGGGAGCTGCAACAACTTGGCTAGCATGGAGATGGTGGAGAAGCTATCTGTCACCACAAGACCACATCCACATCCTTGCTACATCTAATGGTTCAACAACAGCGGCAATGTTAAGGTAACACGTACTGTTCGTGTGCATTTTAGTATCACTACATATGCTGATTATGTTGATTATGATGTGGTACCTATGCAAGATGTTCCTTATTTCTTGGTTGACCATGGCAATTTGATATAAATTCTATACACCATGGTAGAAACAATCAGTATGCTCTTGTTCATAAGGATACAAATATTACTTTGCTTCCTATGACTCCTGATTCCATTTTGAAAGATGATATTCATAGAGCTAATAAAGCAAAACAGGAGGAAAATAAGAGCGAAAATCAGATTGTGACAAAATAATTTGAGCAACAAATGAAGCCTAATAAAAAACCATCTAGTGTTGCTTCTGAAATTAAATTGAAAAGTGCATGTTTACTTGCCACCAAATCTGATATTGATGAGCTAATTTTTAGCAAATCTGTTTGCTATGCTTTTGTGTTCAAAGAGGCATTATTTTCATTCGAGGACGTGCCTTCCTCTTTGCCCCCTGCTGTCACTAACATTTTGCAGGAGTTCACTGACGTTTTTCCACAAGACGTGCCACCAGGATTACCACCTATTCGAGGTATTGAGCATCAAATTGACTTAATTCCCGGTGCATCGCTACCCAACCGTGCACCATACCGTACCAATCCAGAGGAGACGAAGGAGATTATGCGTCAAGTACAGGAGCTACTCGAGAAAGGTTATATACGCGAATCTCTTAGTCCTTGTGTTGTTCCTATTATACTAGTGCCTAAAAAGGATCGTACGTCGCGTATGTATTGTGATTGTAGAGGCATTAATAATATTACTATTCGTTATTGTCATCCTATTCCTAGGCTAGATGATATGCTTGATGAATTGAGTGGCTCAACAATATTCTCCAAAGTTGATTTGCGTAGTGAGTACCATCAAATTCGTATGAAATTGGGAGATGAATGGAGAACAACACTTAAAACTAAGTTTGGTTTATATGAGTGGTTAGTCATGCCTTTTTGGGTTACTAATGCACCTAGTACTTTCATGAGACTAATGAACGAAGTTTTACGTGCTTTCATTGGATGATTTGTGGTAGTCTATTTTGATGATATACTGATTTATAGCAAATCTTTGGAAGAACATTTGGAACATTTACGTGCTGTTTTTATTGCTCTACGTGATGCACGTTTGTTTGGTAACCTTGCGAAGTGCACCTTTTGCACCGACTGAGTATCTTTTCTTGGCTACGTTGTTACTCCACGGGGAGTTGAAGTTGATAAAGACAAGATTGAAGCTATTGAGAGTTGGCCGCAGCCCAAAACGGTCACACAAGTGAGGAGTTTTCTTGGACTCGCTGGTTTCTATAGGCGTTTTGTGAGAGATTTTAGCATCATTGCTGCACCTCTCAACGAGCTTACAAAGAAGGATGTGCCTTTTGTTTGGGGTACCGCACAGGAAGAATCCTTCACGGTATTGAAAGATAAGTTGACACATGCTCCTTTACTCCAACTTCCTGATTTTAATAAGACTTTTGAGCTTGAATGTGATGCTAGTGGAATTGGATTAGACGGTGTGTTATTACAAGATGGCAAACCTGTTGCATACTTATCTTAAAAATTGAGTGGGCCTAGTCTGAACTATTCTACTTATGATAAAGAATTATATGCTCTTGTTCATACTTTAGAAACATGGCAACATTATTTATGGCCCAAAGTATTTGTTATACATTCTGATCATGAATCTTTGAAACACATTAAAAGTCAAGCAAAACTGAATCGTAGACATGCTAAATGGGTTGAATTCATTGAGACTTTCCCTTATGTCATTAAACACAAGAAGGGTAAAGAAAATGTTATTGCTGATGCATTGTCTCGTCATTATACTATGCTTTCACAACTTGACTTTAAAATATTTGGTTTGGAGACCATCAAAGATCAATATGTGCATGATGCTGAATTTAAAGATGTATTGCAGAATTGTAAAGAAGGTAGAACATGGAACAAGTTCGTCGTTAATGATGGATTTGTGTTTCATGCTAACAAGCTATGCATTCCAGCTAGCTCCGTTCGTCTTTTGTTGTTGCAGGAGGCGCATGGAGGAGGACTAATGGGACACTTTGGCGTGAAGAAGACGGAGGATATACTTGCTACACATTTCTTTTGGCCAAAGATGATATGGGATGTTGAGTGTTTTGTTGCTCGCTGCACTACATGTCACAAAGCTAAGTCACGACTCAATCCTCATGGTTTATATATGCCTTTCCCTGTACCTAGTGTTCCTTGGGAGGATATATATATGGACTTTGTTTTAGGTTTACCTCGAACAAAGAAGGGGAGGGATAGCATATTTGTTGCCGTGGATAGATTCTCGAAAATGGCACACTTTATACCATGTCATAAAAGCGATGATGTTGTTAATGTTGCTGATTTGTTCTTTCGTGAAATTATTCGCTTGCATGGTGTGCCAAATACTATCATTTCAGATCATGATACTAAATTTCTTAGCCACTTTTGGAGATGTTTATGGGCTAAGTTGGGGACTAAACAGCTTTTTAGTACTACATGTCACCCCCAAACTGATGGACAAACTGAAGTAGTCACTAGAACATTGTCTACTATGCTTAGGGTTGTTTCGAAGAATAATAAGAAAGTGTGGGAAGAATGCTTGCCTCATATTGAATTTGCTTATAATCGTTCATTACATTCTATTACTAAGATGTGCCCTTTTGAAGTTGTGTATGGTTTCCTACCTCGTGCACCTATTGATTTGTTGCCTCTTCCATCTTCGGAGAAGGTTAATTTTGATGCTAAAGAATGTGCTGAATTGATTTTAAAGATGCAAGAGTTAACTATGGAAAACATTGAGCGTATGCATGCTAGATATAAACTTGGGGAGATAAGGGTAGAAAACATGTTGTGTTTGCACATGGAGATCTTGTTTGGTTACTGACAGTGTCCTGGACTAGGGGGTACTCACCACGTCATCTCCCGATCTATTAGATTGGGCCGAGGACCCCCACGACCGTATACTCATGGGTCAGTCCGGACAGGTGCCGCATACAAGGAAGATTCTACAAGACTTGGCGATCAAGACAAGGACTCCTCCCCCACCGGCGTATTCGGCTAGGACTCTTGTTATCCTAGGCCTCCGGTGCATTATATAAACCGAGGCCAGGCTAGTCGATAAAAATATATACAACAATCATACCATAGGCTAGCTTCTAGGGTTTACCCTCTTGATCTCGTGGTAGATCTACTCTTGTACTACCCATATCATCAATATTAATCAAGCAGGACGTAGGGTTTTACCTCCATCAAGAGGGCCCGAACCTAGGTAAAACATCGTGTCCCTTGTCTCCTGTTACCATCTGCCTAGACGCACAGTTCGGGACCCCCTACCTGAAGTCCACCGGTTTTGACACCGACACTGGTGCTTTCATTGAGAGTTTCGCTGTGTGAACGACAAAAGGATCGATGGCTCGCCTGCAGATCAACTGCGACTTCGGCACCTTCGTCACCAGCTCGACTGGTCACCTTGGTTCGACCAAGAATTGCGCCCCGTGTTCGGATCACCATGTTCGGATGAGGGCCTTCATCAAACATCAACTCCGATCTCTATTAAGATCACGGAGGAATCATCCATGGAGCTCGGGGGCTCAACGTCAACATTGCCCTCAAGCGACCGTGCTGTTTTTCTGGACAGCGAACTCGTATCTGCTGCCACCACCTCCTCGAGTATCGCTTTGACGATCGCCTTGGTGGAATTGTGCGGAATTGAGTCTACAACAACCCTGGAAAATTTCGTCGAGTTCTGATGGAGGAATCTCTCGCAATCCACGATATACCGGAGCCCTGTCAAATCTGGACGGGAATCTGGACGAGTTTAGGGCGTGGTGTCCAGCTTCTAGCTCGGACGTCCTTTGGAAGATCCAACCGTTGATCGGCTGTGGAATTCCTATATCTACCACCCCTCCAAATTTCAGCTCAATCCGACCGTCAGAACTCCGGGAACCTTCCGATTAGTGCATCACTTTTCGGATCTATTTTCTGCGCGAGAACGAATCCGACCCGAATTCATCTTTTTTATGAACGGGATTTCGGACATCCTTTTTGAAGGAAGTTTTGTATGGGATATTGTGTATTGTTCCCAAACACATCCCACTAACCTTAAGATCTTTTGAACATGATCTTCAACATCATTGCTGGTGTCAAACCAGTCCGGCAATATTGTTCCATGGCTGCCGACCTGCGCTAGACACGTCGTCACTTTGTTGAGCCGAGCTCAACTTCTTCGGATCATCATCTCGGCAAGCCGAACAAGAGTCCGGCATCGCGAACAACAAATCATCATCAACATCGCCGCCCCATGGATTACATGGAGCGGAAATATCGGCATCGCCGCACGGTCGCTTCATCAAGCCGGCATCGACCACATCA
The DNA here is from genome assembly GCF_002162155.2 of Triticum dicoccoides. Lineage (NCBI taxonomy): Eukaryota > Viridiplantae > Streptophyta > Magnoliopsida > Poales > Poaceae > Triticum > Triticum dicoccoides. The sequence continues at coordinate 144,657,535 of NC_041389.1, read as the reverse complement.
TGACCTGCATCGGCAGGGCCGCACTGTTGCTCCTTCAAGCCGGTGTCCATCACGCCGAACTACTTCGACATCTCGGCTGGACCGGAGGATTCATCATCTCTTCATCAACCTACTTCGGACACTTCGGCGTCACCAGCCGACCAGCTTCATCACGATTAGCTGGACCGAGGGCTTTGCCTCGGCAAGCCAACCTTTGCCAGCATCATCCTCCTTCGGATTGCTACAACAAATAAACCAGGTGCTATTAATCCTAATATTTTTTGTTTGTTTGGGTTCATTTTTCCCAAGGAATTATTACTCTGGTTTGTCCATCATATGTTCACAGGTCTATCAAATGGTGGTCGCATTAACGACGGTCGCATCATGGTTCGGTCAGTCTCCGTACATAGTCCGGCGAACGCCGCATCCGGAGCACGGACTGACCTGTGAATTCAGGCTTTGCCACGCCTTTACCGCATCACGCCGACACCCTGCATCGACATCGACCTCGGCGCCAGGCCATATTTCTTTTATTACTCACTTTGAATAAATTATTCATTATGCAACAATTTTTTTTAATTATTATTATCACTATTATCTCCGATTTGCACTATTTTTTGTGCACAGGAAAATGATCCAGCCGGACTATATCCTTTGGCGTCACCTCCGCTGGACGGGGGGCTTCGTCAACACTTCATTACCCCATGTCGGGGACTTCGGCATCACTCTGCCGTTCTGCATTTACCGAGCTATGTCACCACTTCGGAATGCCGAGCTCTTTGCTCCGCCACCTCGGGACCGGCTTGGGGGACGGAACCTTGTCCCGCATCAAGCTCGGACCATGTCGTCAATACCGAACACATTAACCAGCTAAGTTGTCTTCATGCTCAAAGTTTTAAATTTTTAACTTGTGTTTGGTTCGACCAAGCATTATACTTTTTTGGAAAAAAGTGGCTTGTAAAAATTTTCCTTGTCCAAACTTTGTTTGCACACACTTGACGCGCTATCCGCGCTCATTATACCTGGGGGATTCTTTAACAGAAGCTTATTAATACGGGCTTTATGCCTAACACATGTGTCACACTTCCGCATGTACCTTTTATTCACCATTATATGCATCGATATGACTTAAGTTTTGGCCAAGCTGGGTTGCCTGGCTCCTGTGCTTACCCCTACGTTCCCGATTGTTCGGCTAGGTGGTAAAGGGAGCACCTCTGCGATTGTTACTGCCGGGTCAGCCGGATGTGTACCTCAGACTGGGTGAAGCCGAAAGCTAGCGTTCTTAAGGGAATACTCGGTCGGTGAACTAAAAGATGATTTCTTACCTATTTATTTACCTGCCCCCAGATGTTTTTCTGCTCTTTTCGCAGTCCGGACATGCACTTTAGGGCATGCCTCCCAGGGAAAGGAACCCCTAACGGAACTATTCTCCCTGGAAGATGTTTCTTACCAACCATGTAATATAACATAACTAGTTGGGCACTTGTATGACTAATGACCCCTACACCCGGTCTCCACGCATGCCCCGGTTTTTATAACCACGAGGCTATTCGGACACACTCCGGACTATTGGGAACAGAGGTTGAAGCGAAAAGGTCCGCTACGACAAACGATCTACAATCCGGCTAGAAGGCATTTTACATGTCACCTTACATTATATAGTCAACTTTTACCCAAGTCACTTGGGGGCTCTTATGTTTATTTGAGCCGTTTTATACTAAGTGTTTTTCTCCTTAGTCGTTGCAAAGTTTTTATTATTTATCACTCCTTTTTTCGACACGAGTGTGCGGTCACTAGCCGAGGAGCCTAATTTCTCTCTCAAAGCCGCTAGAGTTTAGTCTGCTAAACTGGCCTGATGAGAAGTACTCCGCCCTCGGGATAGGAGGTTGAAGCCGTAGGCTGACCCGCTCGAAGTCCTGAGATAGGATGTATCATGTTAAAGCACGACAGAAGCACTTCTTTTTTCTAAGACCAATTTTCGGATTGGCACCGAACACTTGATATTGTTCGGACGTCATGTTTTCACTGACGTTTCTTGGTTTTCCAAGCTTTTTGGCACTTTTAAACTATTTGTGCTTTTCCAGCATTAGTCTCGCAGTGCAACGCCGAACACCTTTTAGGGATTTCGGCAAAAATATTCTCGGATATTGCTATATATGAATCGGTTTCGAATTGTGTCTTCGGTCAATAGTTGGGTTGCCCGGCTCCCGCACTTGCTTCCTACGTTCCATTTTGTTCGGCTAGGCGTGCAAAGGGAGAACCACTGCGATTGTGCTTCCAGCCCACATGGTTAAGCACCTCAGTGGAGAAAGCCGAAAACTGACTGTCACAATAAGCGTAAACTGGTCAGCGATCCGATAACTATGTTAAATAACAGGCCGTTCATAACATTGGCCGAAGTGTTTACGGCTTGACCTCGATTGTCGCCGAACACTACCGGGGGCTATTAACTAGCCTCCCCAACTAAATCCTCGATATTTTGCTCTTACATTGGAGCTGAGGTTTTATGATCATGCTTAGCATGACAACCCAAAGAAAGGAGCCGATAGCGGGACTATTTTCTTTGAAAGACATTTCTTCTGTTAAACAGTAATATAATATATCTCTCCACGTACCTTTGTTTATAAAACCGTATGGCCAGATTGCCTTGTTTGTCGTCCTCATAAAGGCTTTATAAAGTAGGACAAACACTCCTCAGCTATTGGCCGTGGAGGTGGAAGCCGATGTTCGGTCAACAAAGTTTTGTACAATGCGGATCCGAGCATCAATGACGTAAAGTACTTGGATACATAGAGTCATTACACATAATTTGTGATTTTACTATGGATATTGATCCTTAATTCGGCCACCCGTGCCCGCATTAAGGCTCGGGGGCTACTGGGCTTCGGGCTTATTATTTAAAACATATCAAAGGGGCATATTGATCCCCTGATCTGGTGTTGCCACCCGACCAGTGTCTCGGGGGCTACTGCATTGCTTGCCCAATGCAGAAAATTTTATGTGCAATATAGTTTCCGAGGAGATTTTGATCCTCAGGTTGGTCGGCCGCACCCAACCTGAGTCTTGAGGACTGAGCATGCCGCTTTTAGTGTCCCGAAGTATTCCAACGAGCTTGGACTTGATCCTCAGGCCGATTTTGCAAATCAACCTGAGTCTCAGCGGCTACTGGGATCAGCGGTCTTACGTCATCCTTCAGGTGCATCTCGGGTTTTAGACCGATACACACCTTGAGGGCTACTGGCTATATATCTCGGCAGAGAATAAATTGCAATAATAAAAAATATTGACAAAAAATCAGCCCACAGTCGGGGTGGTGCACCACCTCGGAAGCAGTCCGGCATAAAGCTCGGGCGCTAGTGGCTGGCTCCATAGAGGGCATTTCCGGTATTAAGCTCGGTTAAACTCCTTCAAACTTCTTTGATCCAAGGTGATTTATGACACCTCGGATACAGTCCGGCGTTGGAGCTCGGATACATAGTCCGGCGTTGGAGCTCGGATACATAATCCGGCGTTGGAGCTCGGATACGTTCCAGCGTTAAAGCTGGGAAGCGGTCCGGCGTGGGTGCTCGGCTGCAAAAGATACCTCGAATGGAGTCCGGCGTTAGAGCTCAGACGCAAGAGGACGCTGCCGCCCGGGAACAACTTCAAACCCGAGGTGTGGCATAAAAATAACGAGGCATTGATAAAGGCCGGAAACTTAAAGGGGCTCCTCGGATACCCAACATGTAAACCCGTCGAATGCATTCGGCGATCCTCAAGATCGAAGATAAAGAAGATTCGTTGAACCAGTTTTCAAGACCGACAACCGAAGATGAAGAACAGTTCAGAAGAATCGAGGAGCGTCCCTAACTTGAAGACCAGTTCAGGGGGCTACTGACGGTGTCCTGGAGTAGGGGGTACTCACCACGTCATCTCCCGATCTATTAGATTGGGCCGAGGACCCCCACGGCCGTATACTCATGGGCCAGTTCGGACAGGTGCCGCATACAAGGAAGATTCTACAAGACTTGGTGATCAAGACAAGGACTCCTCCCCCACCGGCGTATTCGGCTAGGACTCTTGTTATCCTAGGCCTCCGGTGCATTATATAAACTGAGGCCAGGCTAGTCAATAAAGATATATACAACAATCATACCATAGGCTAGCTTCTAGGGTTTAGCCTCCTTGATCTCGTGGTAGATCTACTCTTGTACTGCCCATATCATCAATATTAATCAAGCAGAACGTAGGGTTTTACCTCCATCAAGAGGGCCCGAACCTGGGTAAAACATCGTGTCCCTTGTCTCCTGTTACCATCTGCCTAGACGCATAGTTCGGGACCCCCTACCCGAGATCCGCCAGTTTTGACACCGACAGTTACATTTGCGTAAGGATAGATTTCCCAATTTGCGCAAATCAAAGCTAATGCCACGTGCTGCTGGTCCTTTTAAGGTGTTAGAGAAAATAAATGATAATGCATATAAACTTGAGCTACCTGCAGATTTTGGGGTTAGTCCCACTTTTAACATTGCAGATTTGAAGCCTTATTTGGGTGAGGAAGATGAGATTCCGTCGAGGACGACTTCATTTCAAGAAGGGGAGGATGATGAGGACATCAATACCATTGGTACACCCACAACCCCTATTGTTACATATAATGGACCAATTACTACAGCTCGCGCACGCCAATTAAATTACCAGGTACTTCCATTTCTTGGTAATGATTCTAATATTCATGAGAATATGATGCTTCCTAAATTGGATACATTTGTTTTGCTTACAAATGAAGGGCCTAGCTTGGAGAAGGATGAACATTGGAGCAAGAACAAGCATGGAGTTGATTTCATGCACAAGGGAAACAAGAACGGAGTTACAAGTGATGATTTCAGGACTTTGAAGCCAGCATAAGGAGTGCATGAAGCCTTGGACGAAATATACAAGATGCCACTTCATAAATTTTGTCCAGAGGCTATTCTAGGTGCTACGTCACCTTATTATTGGGCCAGGCCCATGTAATTTCGTAATACATAAGTATAGGTTGTTTTTAGAGTCCGTATGTGTGGGGAAACAAGAGATAGGGTTGGTTTCGGACTCCTTCCCCAAGGGCCACGAAACCCCTCCCCCTCTTCCTCCATATATACAGCCCTTAGGGCACCGTTTAGACTTTGTGTTTTTTTTAGATCAAAAGTTCGCCATAGCTGCAACTTTGCGTACTACGTTTGTGTTCAACAACCACACCAAGGCGTCACAGAACCCCACCTTCATTAATAAAGCTTTCCTCTTATATTCACAATATATAGATCGGAATCTCAGTTTCTTGCTTGTTCTTCGTTTGCTCGCAGGAAATAGACCCTCGTGGTCAGGTTGATCGTGCTCTGGCGTGGTCAATAACCCTTGTAAGTTGGGTTAGCAATTGCTAGGGCGCGACGTCTTCGCACGTTCATAGTCGGATCGTCAAAGTCGACTCCCACAGAAAATGAAAGCTATCTCATCGAAACATCGGGTCACTTTTGCCTCTATCAGAGTGGCTCCACAATATTCTCCAAAGTTGATTTGCGTAGTGGATACCATCAAATTCGTATGAAATTGGGAGATGAATGGAAAACAACATTTAAAACTAAGTTTGGTTTATATGAGTGGTTAGTCATGCCTTTTGGGTTAACTAATGCACCTAGTACTTTCGTGAGACTAATGAACGAAGTTTTACGTGCTTTCATTGGACGATTTGTGGTAGTCTATTTTGATGATATACTGATTTATAGCAAATATTTGGAAGAACATTTGGAACATTTACGTGCTGTTTTTATTGCTCTACGTGATGCATGTTTGTTTGGTAACCTTGTGAAGTGCACCTTTTGCACCGACCGAGTATCTTTTCTTGGCTATGTTGTTACTCCATAGGGAATTGAAGTTGATAAAGCCAAGATTGAAGCTATTGAGAGTTGGCCGCAGCCCAAAACGGTCACACAAGTGAGTTGTTTTCTTGGACTCGCTAGTTTCTATAGGAGTTTTGTGAGAGATTTTAGCACCATTGCTGCACCTCTCAACGAGCTTACAAAGAAGGATGTGCCTTTTGTTTGGGGTACCGCACAGGAAGAAGCCTTCACGGTATTGAAAGATAAGTTGACACAGGCTCCTTTACTCCAACTTCCTGATTTTAATAAGACTTTTGAGCTTGAATGTGATGCTAGTGGAATTGGATTAGGCGGTGAGTTATTACAAGATGGAAAACCTGTTGCATACTTATCTGAAAAATTGAGTGGGCCTAGTCTGAACTATTCTACTTATGACAAAGAATTATATGCTCTTGTTCAGACTTTAGAAACATGGCAACATTATTTCAGGACTTTGAAGCCACCATAAGGAGTGCATGAAGCCTTGGATGAAATATACAAGATGCCACTTCATAAATTTCTTCCAGAGGCTATTCTAGGTGCTGCGTCACCTTATTATTGGGCCAGGCCCATGTAATTTTGAAATACATAATTATATGCTGTTTTTAGAGTCCGTATGTGTGGGGAAACAAGAGATAGGGTTGGTTTTGGACCCCTTCCCCAAGGGCCACGAAATTCCCCCCTCTTCCTCCATATATACAGCCCTTAGGGAACCGTTTAGACTTTGAGTTTTATTTAGATTAAAGTTCTCCATAGCTGCAACTTCGCGTACTTCGTTTGTGTTCAACGACCAGACAATGGTGTGACAGAACCCCACCTTGATCAATAAAGCTTTCCTCTTATATTCGCAATATCCAGATTGCAATCTTAGTTTCTTGCTTGTTATTCGTTTGCCTGTAGGAAACAGACCTTCGTAGTCAGGTTGATTGTGCTTCGGCGTGGTCAATAACCTCTTGGAGTTGGTTTAGCAATTGTTAAGGCGCGACATCCTCGCACGTTCGTAGTCGGATCGTCAAAGTCGACTTCCTCCAAAAGAATAGCCACCATCTCATTGGAAGATGGGACACCATTGCCTCTATCAGTGAGGCTAGTGGTGGTCACGCTCATTGAGGGAGTCCTGGATTAGGGGGTGTTCGGATAGCCGGACTATACCTTCAGCCGGACTCCAGGACTATGAAGATACAAGATTGAAGACTTCGTCCCGTGTCCGGAAGGATCTTTTCTTGGCGTGGAAGGCAAGCTAGGCGTGCGGATATTCAAGATCTCCTACCATTGTAACCGACTCTGTGTAACCCTAACCCTATCCGGTGTCTATATAAACCGGAGGGTTGTAGTCCGTAGGACAACCATCATCATACACAATCATATTGTAGGCTAGCTTCTAAGGTTTAGCCTCCTTGATCTCATGGTAGATCTACTCTTGTACTACCCATATCATCAATATTAATCTAGCAGGAGTAGGGTTTTACCTCCATCGAGAGGGCCCGAACCTGGGTAAAATAAAGTGTCCCTTGTCTCCTGTTACCATCCGACCTTGACGCACAGTTCGGGACCCCCTACCCGAGATCCGCCGGTTTTGACACCGACATTGATGCTTTCATTGAGAGTTCCTCTGTGTCGTCGCTTTTAGGCCCGATGGCTCCTTTGATCATCAACAACGATGAGGTCCAGGTTTGGAAGCTACGCCCCTGGCCATCGCTCTGCGGGCCAATTCGCTTGGTCATCTGGAGCAGATCGAAAGCTACGCCCCTGGCCATCAAGTCAGGTTTGGAAGCTTAAACTACATGGCAGATATCCGCGGAGACTTGATCTTCGATGGGTCCGAGCCATAGCCAAGCGCGCCGCACTACCTCGAGGGGCAGGATATAGCTCTGCCTCCGAATAGTGCCCTGGAGGCCGCACACGCACCGGCCCCGATCCTCGACTCGGAGCCCGCTGCGTCCTTTGAGGATGAACGGTTGGACATCACCTCGGGGGCTGTGATCTTGAAGGCGATCGAGCCGAACGCCAGCCCCGCACTCCGCACGGCCCATGACTCCGAGGAGTCGGATTCTTCTCCGAACTCCGGGCCTCCCATGCCCCTGCCGATTGAATCCGATTGGGCGCCTATAATGGAGTTCACCGCCGCGGACGTCTTTCAGTGCTCACCTTTCGATGATATCCTGAACTCTCTCAAGTCTCTCTCTCTTTATCAGGAGAGCCCAGGCCGAACTATGGTCTGCGAGGTTGGGATTCGGACGACAAAGAAATTCAAAGCCCACCCACCACCCACTTAATAGCCACTGTCGATGATTTAACCGACATGCTTGACTTCGGCTCCGAAGACTTTGACGATATGGACGACGAAGGAGGAGACGAACATGAACCAGCACCTGTAGGGCGCTGGACCGCCACCTCGCCATATGACATATATATGGTGGATGCTCCAAAGGATGGAGATGGCGATGGAACGACGGAGGATGGCACCTTGAAAAAGCCACCAAAATGCCGGCGCCAACGGCGCCGCTCTAAATCCCGCCACAGCAGAAACGGTGATTTTGGCACGGGAGATAATACTACCCCGGACAGCGCCGAAGAACACCAAAACCAGCAAGATTTGGCGCAGGAAGATGGAAAAGCCAACCCTCATGAGAGAGCGGCAGAGCGAGAGGTTGAGGATGATAACTACATGCCTCCCTCCAAAGATGAGGCAAGCCTCAACGACGACGAATTCGTCATACCATCAGACCCCACCGAACAAGAGCGTTTTAAACGCAGGCTTCTAGCCACGGCGAACAGCCTAAAGAAAAAGCAGCAACAACTTAGAGCTGATCAAGATTTGCTAGCTGACAGATGGACTGAAGTCCTTGCGGCCGAAGAGTATGAACTCGGGCGCCCCTCCAAAAATTATCCTAAGCGCAGGCCGCTACCCCAATCAGAGGTGGAAACATACGACATGGCAGACCCGGCCACCTCGCGGCCGCGACAGAGAGGCATGTCGAACCTTTAAACAAGCCATGCCCTGGTGTCGTTCAACTAAGGCACGGGAAAACGAGCCAGACCTGCGAGACATACTGGAGGATAAAGCAAGGCAAACAAGATCGATCTATGGATCGCGCGGATGCCCGACGACACGTGATGATCTTCACTCCGGACACAATAAATCCGGCCGGGCCGAACACAACAGGCACAGCTCTTCCGAGCTGCGTCGTGACATAGCCCAGTATAGGGGCGCCGCACACCCACTATGCTTCACAGATGAAGTAATGGATCATAAAATCCCAGAGGGTTTCAAACCCGTTAATATCGAGTCGTACGATGGTACGACAGATCCGGCAGTATGGATTGAGGATTATCTCCTTCACATCCACATGGCATGTGGCGATGATCTACACGCCATCAAATATCTACCCCTTAAGCTTAAGGGACCAGCCCGACACTGGCTTAACAGCCTACCAGCGGACTCAATCGGTTCTTGGGAGGACCTGGAGGCCGCATTCCTCGACAACTTCTAGGGGACCTATGTGCGGCCACCGTACGCCGACGACCTAAGCCACATAATTCAGCAGCCAGAAGAATCGGCCAGGCAATTCTGGACACGATTCCTAACAAAGAAAAATCAGATAGTCGATTGTCCGGACGCAGAGGCCCTAGCAGCCTTCAGACATAACATCCGCGACTAGTGGCTTGCCCGGCACCTGGGACCGGAAAAGCCGAAATCCATGGCAGCCCTCACGACACTCATGACCCGCTTTTGCGCGGGCGAAGATAGCTGGCTAGCTCGCAGCAACAACTTATCGAAGAAGCCTGGTAATTCGGATACCAAGGACAAAGGTGGCAGGTCATGTCAGAATAAGCAAAAGCGCCGCGTTAGCAGCAACAACAATGAGGATACGGCAGTAAATGCTGGATTCAGAGGCTATAAATCCGGTCAGCGGAAAAAGCCATTTAAAAAGAATACCCAGGGCCCGTCCAGTTTGGACCGGATACTCGACCACTCGTTCTAGATTCATGGCACCCCCAAAAGGCCAGCCAATCACACCAACAGAGATTATTGGGTTTTCAAGCAGGCAGGCAAGTTAAGAGCCGAACACAAAGACAAGGGGTTGCATAGCGACGACGAGGAGGAGCCCAGGCCGCCGAACAACAATGGACAGAAGGGGTTTCCCCCACAAGTGCGGACGGTGAACATGATATACGCGACCCACATTCCCAAGCGGGAGAGGAAGCATGCGCTACGGGACGTATACGCGATGGAGCCAGTCGCCCCAAAGTTTAACCCATGGTCCTCCTGCCCGATCACTTTTGATCGAAGGGACCACCCCACTAGCATCCATCACGGCGGTTTTGCCGCATTGGTCCTTGACCCAATCGTTGACGGATTTCATCTCACAAGAGTCCTCATGGACGGCGGCAGTAGCCTGAACCTGCTTTATCAGGATACAGTGCGGAAAATGGGCATAGATCCATCAAGGATCAAGCCCACGGGGACGACCTTTAAAGGCATCATACCAGGTGTAGAGGCCAATTGCACAGGCTGGATAACACTTGATGTGGTCTTCGGATCTCCGGATAACTTCCGAAGCAAAGAGTTAATCTTTGATATAGTCCCGTTCCGCAGTGGCTATCATGCCCTGCTCGGACGAACTGCATTCGCTAAATTCAATGCGGTGCCGCACTACGCATATCTCAAGCTCAAGATGCCAGGCCCTCGAGGAGTAATTATGGTCAGCGGAAACACCGAACGCTCCATCCGTACGGAGGAGCACACGGCGGCCCTCGCAGCGGAAGTACAAAGCAGCCTTTCAAGGCAACTCTCCAGTCCGGCCGCTAAAAAGCTGGACAATGCAAAGCGCGCCCGGAGTAACCTGCAACAAGACCGCCTGGCACATTCGGAGCAAGCGTAGCAATACGGCCCCAACCCCAGCCATCGCAACATAGCGGAGCTAGTACCTTGAGTACACAATTACGCCCTTAAAATTCAATGGGCACAGGGGGAGGGGCACATTAATGGCATGCTTACAATACGGCGTCAAACGTACTAGGGGCTGCCGGATTTTTCTTTTTTACTTTCAGGATTCCACACTCTGGATAACCTATTCGGCTTTGCTGCCGCACAGACGATGCAAGACCCAGGAAAGCAGACAATGCTACGCCGCATTACGGAACTCTCAGGTGGTCTCTATTTCGAGCGATATATCTGTTTCTAAATTCCGCGGCCTGCGCCTGGTCATGACATGTTAAATAGTCTAATATCTTTTTTGCTTATCACATTACTTGTATCGTTCGGCTTTGATAAATAGCCTCTTTATAAACAATGCATAGCTTTTTGCCTATTTTTTGCATTATCCTCTTTGAATATATATGTTTATTACATAACATGATCGCACCCGTACACCATGGTACGGCAAACCACGCCAGGGGCTTCATTACCCTTCTATCTGGCGTGAGAAGTCCGTACACTTTCACAAGTGCGGCACCCCGAACTTATAGCACTATATGCATCGGCTCCGAGTCATGATTTTGGTCACATGTTGGGTTTGCCCGGCTCCTATGTTTTGGTGCCTTACGTTCCGCTATATCACCTAAGGTAGCACTAGGAGAACCACTTCGATTGTGCCCCAGTTCAGGTGGGTTAAGCACCTCAGTGGAGAAAGCTAAAACAGACTGTCATGATAAGGCGTGAGACCGGTCGCTGTTCGAGAGGTTTTTCGAGTCCTTAAAGGCTTATGCCGCTTCGAGCGAGGAGCTGGCTATGTCCGGCCAAAGGCGTGGATAGCGCCCCGAATTCGGCCTTCCGAACTAGGGGCTTCGCCGAAATTTAAAATTATAATGTTCTATGGCTAAGTGAGAGTGTTCAAGCATTATAGTCCGATTGCCTGGTTCGTTGTGCTGAGCGCCTCCCTCGAAGGACCCAACTATGGGAAAAAGAGCCCTCGGGTTTATCCCGAACACCCCAGCACTAGTGGCATGGGGGCAGAAGCCGACGACTGGCCATCTCTCAATTTTTGATAAACGGCTGCACAGAAAATAATATTTTAAATTCAATAAGCATTGCGTAGCGCATATGAAAAAGTTTTCAGCGCACAGGATACAAACGAGCGAGTTCATTCAAATACTACATCTTTAGCACATTCATCCGCGACAAGGTGGGCTCCGGCAAGAACTTCCTTGTAGTAGTTCTCGGGCTTGCGATGCTCCTTCCCCAGCGGCGGCCCGTCCTTCACCAGCTTCTCTCTGTCCAGCTTACCCCAGTGTACCATTACACGGGCAAGGGCCCTCCGGGCACCTTCAATGCAGGCGGAACGCTTCATGACCTCAAGCCGTGGACAGGCCTCCACCAGCCACCACACTAGCCCGAAATAGCTCCCAGGCAGGGCCTCTCCAGGCCACAGGCGAACTAATAAGCCCTTCATGGCCTGTTCGGCCGCCTTGTGGAGCTCGACCAGCTGTTTCAGCTGATCGCTCAAGGGCACAGGGTGTCCGGCCTCAGAATACTGAGACCAGAACACACTCTTCGTCGAGCTGCCCTCTTCAGCTCGGTAGAATGCGGCGGCATCGGATACGCTGCGGGGAAGATCGGCGAACGCCCCTGGAGAACTCCGGATTCGGGTAAGTAATAGGTAGTTTACTTTTATATTCCTACTTTGCATTGAGAATGCCTTACCCGTTGCTATCTTTTTCACCTCCTCCAACTCTTGGAGGGCCTTTTGGGCTTCGGCCTTGGCACTCTTGGCGGTCTCAAGAGCCGACGCGAGCTCGGATGCTTGTGTTTTTGACTCAAGCTCCAAACTCTCATGTTTTTTCATGAGAGCTTGCAGCTCTTGCTGCACCTCGCCAACTTGAACCCCAAGCCTTTCTCGCTCGGCGCGCTCCTCGGCCGTTTTCTTTCCGGCCTCAGCCAGTGCCTGCTTCAGGGTTGCCACCTCAGTTGTGGCCCCTACAATAAGCAGTACAATCCTGTTATTTCTTTCCGCAATCAAGCCTCTCTATAGGCATCTTTTTTCTTTTTTGGGGTATTACTTACCTTCTTTCTCCTCGAGCTGCCGTTTGGCAAGATCGAGCTCTTGCTCGGTCCGCCCAAGGTCCTTTTTGAGGACATCCACCTGCGCAGTCAGTGCGGTGGTGGACAGCAGCGAAGCCTGCATACGCATATTTGACTTTTTGTTGTTAGACTCCTGCGAAAATTACTAGATCCTCTATTCGGCTTTTCTTTCCGAACACCGAACAGAGCATCAGGGGCTACTGTCTATGCGGTAAATAATTTGACATATTTTTGTTTACCTGGAAGCCTGTTAGAAGGCTAGCGCAAGCTTCAATCAGTCCGCTCTTGGCGGACTGAACCCTTTGGATCACCGTACTCATCATAGTACGGTGCTCCTCGTCGATGGTGGCGCCCTCAAGCACCTCCAGCAGATTGTCCGGCGCCTCTGGTTGGACGAAGGTCGCCGGCTTAGATGGCTTACTCATCTTGGAAGGAGTTCGCCCACCGCGGACCGGGACTGTCGAGTCCGGTGCGGTGTCCGGCACAAAGCCGGACTTGGAGCCCTGGGGGGTTTCATCCCCTTTACTCCTGGGGTCCGGAGGATTGCCTTGCGGCTCCTCCAGGACCATCTCCTCCTGCCCTGAAACTTGGCGGGGCGCCACTTCAGCGTCGTCTGCCCTGCAGGGGGAGACAGCGGGTGGAACAGAGTTCACGTCCGACCAATCCAGGGAGCCGCTCGACGAATCGTCGAGTTCGGCCCGGGGCGGGCTGCATAAATTACAAGCGACATTAGGGAAAGCCGTGCATTAAAAAATATCGTGAGTCACTCTGGTATGTAAATACTCACGATGTCGCCGGACGCTTGGTTCTGTCCAGCCACTCCTCTCCGCCCTCTTCGGCATCATGGGAGTAGTCCGGCAGAGGGGTCTTCCTCTTCCTCGACCCCTCGGCCTCCCCCGTTGGGGTGGCCTTCTTCTTCTTTTCTCCCCTCACTGGGGGGGGGGGGAGAGCTTCCTTGCTCCTCCTCCTCGTTTTCACGAGAGGAGAGCGTCGCAGACTCGTCAGATGACGAGCTCAACACCACCATGTTGCGGGAACTTTGTCGAGTCCCGGTGGTTTTCTTCTTCTTGGCCTTCTTCTCCGGCACCACATAAGGTGCCGGAGCCAGCAGCTTCACTAGGAGAGCTGGGGCTGGGTCTTCGGGCAAGGGAGCCGGACAGTTAATTGGTCCGGATACCTTCAGCCAAGCCTGTCAGAGGTAAGGGGGTTTAGATCCCGCACAAAGTCAAACTATGAAAGGAAAAAAGCTTAGTATCCTGTAAAAGGTGAAGACAGCTTACCTCGCTAGCGTGACGCTGCGAGCTGTATCCGCGATCCTCGGAGGCGGATGCGGGAGCCACGGCACCCTTGAAAAGCACCTTCCAAGCATCTTCGTACGTCGTGTCGAAGAGCCCCTTGAGGGTTTGGTGCTGCATCGGGTCGAACTCCCACAGATTGAAAGCCCGTTGTTGGCACGGGAGGATCCGGCGGATGAGCATAACCTGGACTATATTGACAAGCCGGATTGGCTTGTTCACCAGGGACTGGATGCAAGTTTGCAATCCGGTCACCTCTTCTTCTTTGCCCCATGACAGGCCCGTCTCTTTCCAGGACATAAGCCGCGTGGGGGGTCCGGATCGGAACCTAGGGGCTGCGACCCATTTCGGATTGCGTGGCTCGGTGATGTAAAACCACCCTACTTGCCACCCCTTTAGGGTCTCCACAAAGGAGCCCTCGAACCAGAGGACGCTGGCTATCTTGCCAGCCATGGCGCCTCCGCACTCCGCTTGGCTGCCGCGCACCAACTTGGGCTTGACGTTGAAGGTCTTGAGCCAAAGGCCGAAACGGGGGCGGACGCGGAGAAAGGCCTCACGCACGACGATGAACGCCGAGATATTGAGGACAAAGTTCGGGGCCAGATCGTGGAAATCCAGGCCATAGTAGAACATGAGCCCCCGGACAAAAGGGTGGAGTGGAAAGCCCAGTCCGCGGAGAAAATGGGGAAGAAAAACTACCCTCTCATGGGGCCTTGGGGTAGGAAGAAGCTGCCCCTCCTCAGGAAGCCGGTGCGGGATGTCCTTGGACAGGTATCCGGCCTTCCTTAGCTTTTTTACTTGACCCTCCGTGACGGAGGAGACCATCCACTTGCCTCCCGCTCTGGACATTGCTGGAGAAGGTTGAGGAAGGAAGAGCGGACTTGGGCGTTAGAGCTTGAGTGCGCGAGAGATGGATGGGCAAAGGAGGAAGAAGGTGTAGGTAAAAAAGGTGGATCCTTATCCCCTTATATGGGCCGATGCGGTTATGCGTCCCCACCTACCTAATAAAACTCACTTGCCTCTCAAGCGCCGTGGTAAATGGCGCGGTTGGGTTACCCACGTCCGTATTAATGAGAATCCCGTTAAAAGGGGCACGCGATCTCTGCTTTGACAAGACGTGCCAAGGAAACCCCTCGCTAAACACGCTGAGATGGAACAATGAAAACGATTTATATAAAGATCTTGGCTGCAGTGTTAGGACGCACTGCGGAATATGTCAGCGGATTTGATTTGTGTTAATATTATTCTCTATATGGCAATATGTGGAAACTTACTTTGCAGAGCCGGACACTATTTTTGGAGTCTGTAATCTTCTTGAAGAACTTGGAGGAGGAACCTGCCTTGCAATGCCGAAGACAATTTGCACGCCAGACTTGTCGTCATTGAAGCCTGGTTCAGGGGCTACTGAGGGAGTCCTGGATTAGGGGGTGTTCGGATAGCCGGACTATACCTTCAGCCGGACTCCAGGACTATGAAGATACAAGATTGAAGACTTCATCCCGTGTCCGGAAGGATCTTTTCTTGGCGTGGAAGGCAAGCTAGGCGTGCGGATATTCAAGATCTCCTACCATTGTAGCCGACTCTATGTAACCCTAACCCTATCCGGTGTCTATATAAACCGGAGGGTTGTAGTCCATAGGACCACCATCATCATACACAATCATACCGTAGGCTAGCTTCTAGGGTTTAGCCTCCTTGATCTCGTGGTAGATCTACTCTTGTACTACCCATATCATCAATATTAATCTAGCAGGAGTAGGGTTTTTACCTCCATCGAGAGGGCCCAAACCTGGGTAAAATAAAGTCCCTTGTCTCCTGTTACCATCCGACCTTGATGCACAGTTCGGGACCCCCTACCCGAGATCCGCCGGTTTTGACACCGACACTCATCCTCTCATAGGAAATGCACTCAATGTCACATATGGTGGAGTCACTCATATCACTCATGGTGGGGTGACTCTCCTCACATGGGAATTGGGGCATCTCAACATATGTGGGTGTTAGAGAGATGTTGGTGTAAATATCTCCATGCTCAACTCCTATTGCCGCCATGGTTGAAGGGATAGTACCATGCTCAACCTCCTCATCCATAATGACTCCAAAGATGAATGTCGTAGGATGTGGCAAAACATCACTCTCCTCCGATACCATAGAGAGGGTCTCATGTGTGGTCTCGTAACTTGACTCGGAGTATGAGTCCACTATGGGCGTCGTTTTCATGTTGTTGAAAAGGTTCATGCTCGTCGCCGTGGTCGAAGGGGATGACCCTTGCTCGACCTTATTGTCGCTGTCTTGTAGTTGGATGTCCATATGATGTGTCACCTCGTAGCTCGTCTCCATGATCAAAGGGAATTTCTCATGCTCGGCCATCTTTCTTGCAGGGCTTCCAAAGATGGAAGTGTCGTCCTCGCTCGTAGGTGGTTGCCTTGTTGTTGAAAATGTCGATGCAGGCAAACTCATGGGAAGTAGGCGAAGATGCCGTACGTCCAAAGGCGAAGGTGCCTTGATAGCACTCGGCGAAGATGCCGCAGTGGTGGTGGTAGTAGCCGTAGCGTCCTCTTGGTGGTTCTTGTCTCGCGGACTTCTCTTGTGCTCATGAAGTTCGGCCGTAGCTTGATGTAAAGCTTGTTTGGACTTGTAGGTTTGCGTGTGTCGACCATCTTCATGTTTATGATGACGTTGTCATGCTTGAGCTCGTAGTAGATGTCGTTCGTTGTCGTGCACATGTTGCTTGGGGGTAACTTGCTCTTCGTGACGATGTGGATCACGAACGTGATGATGGTCACCATGTATATGTGGACGTGGACGACTTGGGCTTGCATCGCTTGGGCACTCCGTAGATGATCGACTTGCTCGACGTCGCCATGAGGACGATGAAGGGGAAGAACGGTTGATCAACAAGGTCTGAATCTCCTCCATCCTTGCATCTTTCTCCTCCTTTTGTGAAAACTTGTTCTTGAAGTAGTCCCTTCTCCTAGCTTCGGAATGTCATAAGTCGGTGGTGATGTTGTCGATGACTTGCGTTGCTCATTGTAGTCCGAAGTGGGGAGTTTTGTTGTTGTAGTTGTACGCGCCATCGTTGTTGTGAAAGACCAGAGATGAAATGCCTTGCCTATCCATCACAAGACTCGAGAAAATATGAGTGGGAGAAAGAGAAGAACTATACCAAATCTACCTTGACCGATGTTGAAGATGGATCAATGATCACTCAATAGTGTAACAAGGAAATAGCACAATTGGCATCGATCTTGTGAATTTCTCACACCTACACCAATAAATGTTAGCAAGAGTCAATATTGTTGAAAGAGATTCACAAATTCGCAAGTGAGACAGGTAGAACCATAGCAATGAATGGCAGACGGAAATGCACACACGGGTAGATAAATGGGGTCATGCAACCAAGGAATGAGCACAAAATGTGGAATCCATGGAAAATGCTCGTGTTGCAAACCTCAAGAGAGACGCTAGCATGATTACTCAATAGGCGGATATGACACTTGTGCACAACATATAGGAGACAAAAATGCAACGACTTCTACCCCAAGTATGTTATGTATATGGTTCCCGGTGTTTATCTCAAGATGACCCATGAGGATCGGATATGACAATCTTATATGCATGTGGTATGATGCTATGGATCTTGCTTACAAGCTTCTTTGCTCTTTCTCTTTTGCTTAAAAACTTGTTCTCTTTTTTTCTATGGCCACAATGCGAAATGCACAAACCAAGAGAGCAATTGCGTATATACGTGAACAAGCTTGTAACACCAGGGATGATATGACGATACCAATATGATATGGTATGTATGCAATGGAAGGGTGGATCACTAATGTGCACATGTAACGTTGCCGGCAATACTCAATGGCTAGTCTCGATAGGCAAGTGACACAGAATGGTCTAGGGGTTAACAACACAATGGCATGGAGAATGTACAATGATGTCGTCGAGGTTACAGTCCTTGCTCACGGTAGGGGTGTCAAAATGATGAAGTGGTCAATGTCGATCATGACCTCGCAGTGATGATGAGTGGCGGTGTTCTCGATGTAGACCCGTTCCTAATTAGCCAAAACACCTTAGGAAACAGAAAAACTGCGAACTCAAAATCTCAAATGTCAAATGGTGGTAACGGAAAAATAGTGGTGGTTGTGGAAGTATTGGTGGGAAACCGGTCAAAATGGGTTAAGGTGGCGGAAGGGTATGATGGGCTATACACGGTTTCGGAGTCGGAATCACGGTCTCTAAGTAGCCGAAACACCTTAGGAGCCACAACTCATGATGTAGTGTGGAACCCTAAACGGCCGATATTTCACGAAAGGAGCGGATCCCAACTAAGAACACGAAGAACACGAGGGGAAAACAAGGGAAAACACAAGAGGATCTCTCAACCGATCAAGATATAGTCACACATATTCTAGATCCGAGTACACATAGATATCACACGGTCCAAGACCAACAAGGGACGATGCATAGGGTAACCAGTTCTTCTCCGTGAGGAGGTCTTGATGGGGCCACCCAAGAGGGGGTCTTGAATCCAACATGGATTTTCTCCGAAGAGGGGCCGTTGTCTCTCTCAAGGAGTAGATCCGTATGGATGAGCAAAAACTCTAACTCACATATGAGCTAAACCAATGCTGACCCTAGAAAAGTGATGGAGGGGTCGTTTATATAGGCAAAGGGGGCGAAGGGGTACATGGGCTTCGGCCCAACACGCACATGCAGGTGGTGGTCCGGATGATCCGGGCTTCAGGGACCCGGATGGTCTGGGAGGTGGTCCGGATGAGGCGAAGAGGCAGGCGATGCTGACGGCGGGCCGGATATCCGGAGGGCGGGCCGGACGTCCGGCTGGTGTCCAGATTATCCGGGGGTTGCCCGGATGGTCTGGCTTCAGGGTGCAGCTTCGGGTGTCCTCGGGTGGATCGTCCGGCCAGCCTGGGACTTGGCTGATTTCCTCTCCTCTTCACGCAAGTCTTCCTCTTCCGCTCCTCCTTGCTCCTTAGCTTCTCCATAGCTAACTCCTTGATACCTGAGTATGCACAATGTCTCAGTTTGAGTTAGTAGCCATGTCTCATGTGCATCGAAGTGGAATTGTGAGAGGAGAGATGTCACCTCGGTTTCAAGAGCTCTTGCACGTGCTCGTGTCATGGGTCCACTAGGCACTTGGTGAGATGATGGTACGTCCATGGGGATGACCTTTGGATGCTCCGCATCATCTCCCCTCCCTTGGGAAAGATCCGACCTCGGATCAAAATCTTCATCCCCATGGTAGGGCGAGAGATCTTTGATGTTGAAGACGTCGCTCACATTGTACTTGTCGCGTGGGAGGTCGATCTTGTAAGCGTTGTTGTTGTAGCGTGCTAGCACCTTGAAGGTCCATCGGCTCTTGACAGAAGTTTGGACTTGCGTTCGTTGCGGAAGCGGTCCTTGTGAAGGTGTAGCCACACAAGATCTCCAATGTTGAATATCATGGGTTGCTTGTCGTCGTTGAGCTTTGTCGCGAGTCGTTGTACTTGGTGCTCGATGGTGTGCCTTGTATCTTCAAGCATCTTCTTGAGGTAGTTCACTTGGGCACTCGCGTCCATGTTGATGCGCTCTTGTAGTGGTAGAGGAAGAATGTCCAATGGGGACAACGGGTTGAATCCATAGACGACCTCGAAAGGGGACTTGCCAGTTTTTGAGTGTCTTGCGCGGTTGATGAGGACATCAATACCATTGTTACACTCACGGCCCCTGCAGCTATACATACTGGACCAATTACTAGAGCCCGTGCACGCCAATTGAATTATCAGGTACTTCCGTTTCTTGGTAACGATTCTAATGTTCATGAGAATATAATGCTGCCTAAATTGGATACATTTGTTTTGCTTACAAATGAAGGGCCTATCTTGGACAAGAAAGATGAACCTTGGAGCAAGTTCAAGCATGGAGATGATGGAATGCGCAAGGGGAACAAGAACGGAGTTACAAGTGATGATTCCAGGACTTTGAAGCCACCATAATGAGTGCATGAAGCCTTGGACGAAATATACAAGATGCCACTTCATAAATTTCATCCAGAGGATATTCTAGGTGCTGCGTCACCTTATTTTTAGGCCTGACCCATGTAATTTCGAAATACTTGATTATAGGCAGTTTTTAGAGTCCGTATGTGTGGGGAAACAAGAGTTAGGGTTGGTTTCGGTCCCCTCCTCCAAGGGCCACGAAATTCCCCCCTCTCTCCTCCATATATACAGCCCTTAGCGCATCGCTTAGACTTTGGGTTTTGTTTAGATTAAAAGTTTGCCATAGCTGCAACTTCGCATACTTCATTTATGTTCAATGACCAGACAAAGGCGTCACAGAACCCCACCTTGATCAATAAAGCTTTCCTCTTATATTCGCAATATCCAGATTGCAATCTTAGTTTCTTGCTTGTTCTTCGTTTGCCTGCAGGAAACAGAACTTCATGGTCAGGTTGATCATGCTTCGGCGTGGTCAATTAGCTCTCGGAGTTGGTTTAGCGATTGCTAAGGCGCGACGTCCTCGCACGTTCATAGACGGATCGTCAAATTCGACTTCCTCCAAAACGGTAACCACCATCTCATCGAAAGACGAGACACCTTTGCCTCTATCAAGTGGTATCAGATTTCCAGGTTGCTCAGTGCGATTTTACAATTTTTCATAGTTTAGATCGAGTCTGTTCTTCATACCTACAGTCCACGAAAAAGCCAGAAAAAATAGGGTTATTTCATCATATCCGAACCAATCTGAGCCTTTGCCTAATCTTTTTAGGTTTTTTGCTTTGTTGAATTTGCGGTTGCAACATCGTGTCAAGTTGCTGGTCTTAGAGTCTAGTCTTTTAGAGTTTCGAGTTCTGGTCATAATTTGTCATGCCGCCGCCGCACCATCATCATCGCCCCTGCCATCTACCACTACCGCTTGCTCTAAATCCGTATCCATATGCCACCACCAATCCGTATCCACATACCACCACTAATCTGGATCCATATACCACCACCGCTACCATATACCACCACCGCTGCCATATCCTACCACTATATATCCACCACCAATCCGAGTTCTTTTCATTTTAGGTTTGTTTTCGAGATCCATCTTTTTTTTGTTTCGTGTTTCCTTGCCTGAGTATGTCTCAAAAAAAAAGAGTCTGGAGACCACCGGGCAGTTTTTAGGCCAAAATTTCTGCGACCAAAAATATTTTTCCCTATCCTATTTTTAGGCTTTTCTGAGTCTTTTGAGCCACGTGCCATCATAGTTATTTTTTGTCGCACTTTTTCGTCGTCCCTGCCCTGATTTCCGAAAAAAGTCAAAAAAAAATCGTGCCCATCCTGTCAGTTTGACCTGGGAAGTGTTTTGAGACACTCGCCATTATAGTGATGTTTCGCAAAAAAAGGAGGAGCGCAAAAAAGAAAAAAGAGGAGCGCCAAAAAAACAGACCGAAAAAATATCTAGAGTTTGCTTTTCCCTTGTTTACATGCAGCACCATGATTTTCTTAGTGTTCTAGGCTCGCGTCTCTAGCATGGTCTAGCCTAGGACCAATGCAGTACCGTCGTTGAGCATTTTATTCAACTTTGCATCTCTGAATTGATTATTGCTGGCCCTTTTTGCTAGCATATTATAAGCCTTCCCAGCTCCACATACATCTACGACGTGTGTTTGACTCTCCCTAGTAATCGCTCTATCCATGCTTTGAGAGTTTTGACTACAACAGTTGGCGTTCACCACCTGCTGCTGGGTAAGAACTGGTAGGAATCTGAGATTTGCTTGATGGATTTGTGACACCCCACCACTGCCATTTTCTAGTAGTCTGTAGGATCATATTCTTGTGTGTTTCTATTGCTGCTAACCATGGCAGGATCACAACCCGACCAGATTGACTGGGAGAACTTGACGAACAAGGAGCTTCATGATAAGTTTCAGCAAATGATGAGTGGACAGGTGCAAGATGTGCTAAACAGATTTGAAGAGGCCATGGAGAATATAGATGGCATGGAGAAGACATTCGAAACAAAGCTCGATAACAAGTTTACTGAATTGCTTTCGCGTTTTCCACCACCACTGCCGGCTGCACCTGTCGCACCTCTACAACAACAACAACAACAACGCCTTCCAAATCAAGTGGGACGAGCACAACGCGTTCCCATTGGCCCTGGGAAAAATTCTTGTGCCGTTGTTGATGCTTCTGTAGCTCCTGCTACTACTGCAGAGGTGGAGGACCATTACGAGGATGAGGTTGACCAAAATCAGAACTACGTGCAACCACCAGCACCACCACCACCAGGTCGTCCTCATGCATATCATTGCAATGGTAGGGATGCACCACCACATGAGGTACGAGATCATGACCATCTTCCTAAACTGAAATTGAATATTCCACCATCTAAGGGTAGATATGTTCCTGATATATATCTTACTTGCGAGTTACAAACTGAACAAGTTTTACATGTTTACAATATCCCGAGGAGAGACGTGTTCCTGCTGCTGTTTGTGCTCTCACTAGTTTTGCACGTGTTTGGTGGTCTGAACATTGTAGAATATATCCTATTCCAGCTACTTGGGCTGCTTTGAAAACTGCTATGTGTACTCGTTGGGTTCCACCATATTATCAACGTGAATTACTTCAAAAATTGCAGCGCTTAAGACAAGGAAAAAGTTCTATAGAAGAATATTATCAGGAATTACAAACTGGCTTGATTAGATGTGGTATTGTTGAGGAGAATGAAGCTATGCTTGCACGTTTTATGCATGGATTAAATAGAGAGATTCAGACCATTCTAGAGTATAAGGATTATAATAATATCACTTGTTTATTCCATCTTGCTTGTAAAGCTGAACGTGAAGTGCAGGATCGATAGGCATTGGCTGGGACTAAATTTTCTGCTGGTCGACCTTCATCATGGACACTGCCTGCATCCTCTACTTCCACACATTCTACTGCATCGACACCTCCATCAGCTGTTACCTCCAGCCGTGATACAAGGAAGCAGGCACAACCACCATTATCTGCCAAGAGCACACCTATCGGGCCTGCACAGAGTTCTTCTTCTTCCATGGCATCAACAGGGCACACAAGTGATATTATTTGTCGTCATTGTAAGGGAAGAGGACATTTGGCGAGAGAATGCAAATCTCAGCGTGTGATGATTGCTACTGAGGATGGTGGGTATGAGTCCGCTAGTGACTATTATGAGGAGACTTTAGCTCTTATTACACATGAAGAACACGGTGGAGATGATTTTGATCATGAGACGCAATACATGGCTGCTGAAGATGCTAACAGGTATGAATGTTTAGTTGCTCAACGTGTTTTGAATGTGCAGGTTACACAAGCTGAGCAAAATCAGAGGCCTAATTTGTTCCATACAAAGGGAGTTGTGAAGGAACGTTCTATTCGCGTCATCATAGATGGAGGGAGCTGCAACAATCTGGCTAGCATGGAGATGGTAGAGAAGCTATCTCTCACCACAAGACCACATCCACATCCTTACTACATCCAATGGTTCAACAACAGTGGCAAGGTTAAGGTAACACGTACTGTTCATGTGCATTTTAGTATCTCTACATATGCTGATTGTGATGTGGTACCTATGCAAGCATGTTCCTTATTACTTGGTAGACCATGGCAATTTGATAAAAATTCTTTACGCCATGGTAGAAACAATCAGTATACTGTTGTTCATAAGGATAAAAATATTACTTTGCTTCCTATGACTCCTGATTGCATTTTGATAGATGATATTAATAGAGATAATAAAGCAAAATAGGACAAAAATAAGAGTGAAAATCAGATTGTGGCAAAAGAATTTGAGCAACAAATGAAGCCTAATAATAAACCATCTAGTGTTGCTTTTGAAATAAAATTGAAATGTGCATGTTTACTTGCCACCAAATCTGATATTGATGAGCTAGATTTTAGCAAATTTGTTTGCTATGATTTTGTGTGCGAAGAGGCATTATTTTCATTCGAGGATGTGCCTTCCTCTTTGCCACCTGTTGTCACTAACATTTTGCAGGAGTTCGATGACGTCTTCCCACAAGACGTGCCACCGGGATTACCACCTATTCAAGGGATTGAGCATCAAATTGACTTAATTCCCGGTGCATCGCTACCGAACCATGCACCATATCGTACCAATCCAGAGGAGACGAAAGAGATTATGCGTCAAGTACAGGAGCTGCTCGACAAAGGTTACATATGTGAATCTCTTAGTCCTTGTGATGTTCCTATTATACTAGTGCCTAAAAAGGATGGTACGTCGCGTATGTGTGTTGATTATAGAGGCATTAATTATATTACTATTCGTTATCGTCATCCTATTCCTAGGCTAGATGATATGCTTGGCGAATTGAGTGGCTCTACAATTTTCTCCAAAGTGGATTTGCATAGTGGATACCATCAAATTCGTGTGAAATTGGGAGATTAATGGAAAACAACATTTAAAACTAAGTTTGGTTTATATGAGTGGTTAGTCACGCCTTTTGGATTAACTAATGCACCTAGTACTTTCATGAGACTAATGAACGAAGTTTTACGTGCTTTCATTGGACGATTTGTGGTAGTCTATTTTGATGATATACTGATTTACAGCAGATCTTTGAAGGAACATTTGGAACATTTACGTGTTGTTTTTATTGCTGATGCACGTTTGTTTGGTAACCTTGGGAAGTGCGCCTTCTGCACCGACCGAGTATCTTTTCTTGGCTATGTTGTTACTCCATAGGGAATTGAAGTTGATAAAGCCAAGATTGAAGCTATTGAGAGTTGGCCGCAGCCCAAAACGGTTACACAAGTGAGGAGTTTTCTTGGCCGCGCTGGATTCTATAGGCGTTTTGTGAGAGATTTCAACACCATTGCCACACCTCTCAACGGGCTTACAAACAAGGATTTGCCTTTTGTTTGGGGTACCGCACATGAAGAAGCCTTCACGGTATTGAAAGATAAGTTGACACATGCTCCTTTACTCCAGCTTCCTGATTTTAATAAGACTTTTCAGCTTGAATGTGATGCTAGTGGAATTGGATTAGGAGGTGTGTTATTACAAGATGGCAAGCCTGTGGCATACTTTTCTGAAAAATTGAGTGGGCCTAGTCTGAATTATTCTACTTATGATAAAGAATTATATGCTCTTGTTCGGACTTTAGAAACATGGCAACATTATTTATGGCCCAAAGAATTTGTGATACATTCTGATCATGAATCTTTGAAACACATTAAAATTCAACTAAATTGAATCTTAGACATGCTAAATGGGTTGAATTCATTGAGACTTTCCCTTATGTCATTAAACACAAGAAGGGTAAAGAAAACGTTATTGCTGAAGCATTTTCTCGTCGCTATACTATGCTTTCACAACTTGACTTCAAAATATTTGGTTTGGAGACCATCAAAGATCAATATGTGCATGATGCTGATTTTAAAGATGTAATGCAGAATTGTAAAGAAGGAAGAACATGGAACAAGTTTGTCATTAATGATGGATTTGTGTTTTGTGTTAACAAGCTATGCATTCTAGCTAGCTCCGCTCGTCTTTTGTTGTTGCAGGAGGTGCATGGAGGAGGATTAATGGGACACTTTGGCGTGAAGAAGACGGAGGATATACTTGCTACACATTTCTTTTGGCCAAAGATGAGACGTGATGTTGAGCGTTTTGCTGCTCGCTGCACTACATGTCAAAAAGCTAAGTCACGACTAAATCCTCATGGTTTATATATGCCTTTGCTTGTACCTAGTGTTGCTTGGAAGATCTACGGACTTTGTTTTAGGTTTACCTCGAACAAAGAAGGGGAGGGATAGCATATTTGTTGTCGTGGATAGGTTCTCGAAAATGGCACACTTTATACCATGTCATGAAAGCGATGATGGTGTTAATGTTGCTGATTTATACTTTTGTGAAAGTATTCGCTTGCATGGTGTGCCAAACACTATTGTTTCAGATCGTGATACTAAATTTCTTAGCCACTTTTGGAGATGTTTATGGGCTAAGTTGGGGACTAAACTTCTTTTTAGTACTACTTGTCACCCCCAAACTGATGGACAAACTAAAGTAGTCAATAGAAAGTTGTCTACTATGCTTAGGGCTGTTTTGAAGAATAATAAGAAAATGTGGGAAGAATGCTTGCCTCATATTGAATTTGCTTATAATCTTTCATTGCATTCTACTACTAAGATGTGCCCTTTTGAAATTGTGTATGGTTTCCTACCTCGTGCACCTATTGATTTGTTGCCTCTTCCATCTTCGGAGAAGGTTAATTTCGATGCTAAAGAACGTGCTGAATTGATTTTAAAAACGCATGAGTTAACTATGGAAAACATTAAGCGTATGAATGCTAAATATAAACTTGTTGGAAATAAGGGTAGAAAACATGTTGAGTTTGCACCTGGAGATCTTGTTTGGTTACATTTGCGTAAGGATAGATTTCCTAATTTGCACAAATCAAAGATAATGCCACGTGCTGATGGTCCTTTTAAGGTGTTAGAGACAATAAATGATAATGCATATAAACTTGAGCTGCCTGCAGATTTTGGGGTTAGTCCCACTTTTAACATTGCAGATTTGAAGCCTTATTTGGGAGAGGAAGATGAGCTTTCGTCGAGGACAACTTCACTTCAAGAAGGGGAGGATGATGAGGACATCAATACGATTGTTACACCCACAGCCCCTACTGCTATACATACTGGACCAATTACTAGAGCCCGCGCACGCCAATTGAATTATCAGGTACTTTCGTTTCTTGGTAACGATTCTAATGTTCATGAGAATATGATGCTGCCTAAATTGGATACATTTGTTTTGCTTACAAATGAAGGGCCTAGCTTGGACAAGAAAGATGAACCTTGGAGCAAGTTCAAGCATGGAGATGATGGCATGCACAAGGGGAACAAGAACGGAGTTACAAGTGATGATCCTAGGACTTTGAAGCCACCATAATGAGTGCATGAAGCCTTGGATGAAATATACAAGATGCCACTTCATAAATTTCATCCAGAGGTTATTCTAGGTGTTGCGTCACCTTATTTTTGGGCCTGTCCCATGTAATTTTGAAATACTTGATTATAGGAAGTTTTTAGAGTTCGTATGTGTGGGGAAACAAGAGTTAGGGTTGGTTTCGGACCCCTCCTCCAAGGGCCACGAAATTCCCCCTTCTCTCCTCCATATATATAGCCCTTAGGGCATCATTGAGACTTTGGGTTCTGTTTAGATTAAAGGTTCTCCATAGCTGCAACTTCACGTACTTCGTTTGTGTTCAACGACCAGACAAAGGCGTCACAGAACCCCACCTTGATTGTAGCGACCAGACCTCAAACAGTCTGATCTTTGTGCTCAGGTGTCATCCCTGGATCAGTAATGCTGACACCACACAATACTTGAAGGATTTATAACAGAGTAGCAATCACACACTTATTACATCGAATGTCTCAAAAGAGAACTTATTACAATAAATATGGCTTAAGGCCATCTAATAACGATAACAGCGTAAGGCTTGGAAGATAAGTGAGTCCATCAACTCCAACGGCATCACTGAGTATAGAACCACGACCTAAAGGCACCTTACTCGTTGTCTGAAAAGTCTGCAACATGAAACGTTGCAGCCCGAAATGGGTCAGCACATGGAATATGCTGGCAATGTAACACATAGAGAGTAAATGATGGAATAAGCTATACTACATGCATATATGGCTGGTGGAAAGCTCTATGGTTACAGTTTTGCGTAAAGCCAAATTTTCCCTACTGCAAAGGAATAAATTTTATTTAACTATCATGGTGGTTGTTAAACATTGAGAATGGTTGACAGCATCCTCAATCCCAATTAAAGTAATCATCATTAAAAACCCAACAATATTAATTTAGAGTAACATGATGAGATTCACATGATATCCAAGTACTAGATACTCAAAACGTCCATAACCGGGGACACGGCTAACCATGATTAGTTTGTACACTCTGCAGAGGTTTGCGCACTTTTCCCCACAAGACTCGACCGCCTCCGTTGGATTTCTCGCACTACATGATGTTTGAGAAACAGATGACCGAGACATAGTCTTTTAGAAGCGCTAGCACCTTACGATGGATAGACCGGTACACCTACTTTCCCCTACATCTGCTAGTCTACCCTGTAAGAGTTCGCACGACTTAATCAACTATGCCAGAGCCCATAATGGCTTGTGGCTGCACACAGAAGTTTCTAGTATGAATAATCTCATGATCCCTTTGAGCCTGGGTGGCGGTCCAAAAAGAAACAGGCAAATCCTGGAAACCAGGTACCTCAATCCACCCAGATGTGTGTTTAAGTTGCCACCTTAGATAAACCATTAATTAACAAACTCACATCTGTCATGGATATCACTCACCCAATCCACGTCTACTAGCATAGCATGGCATAATAAGCAAACGTAGAAGTAACTCCCAAAGGTTTCATAATAAAACAGGTAATAGGTACTACCTCAACTACTTCCCATCCCACAATTTAATTAGATCCTAATCATGCAATGCTTGAGGATTGATCTCATGCAATAAAAACTGGGTAGTAGAAAGGTATGATCAAAGTGTTACTTGCCTTGCTGATGATCCGCGAAACCTAGAGATTCGAAGTAACAAGTGGTGCACTCCGGGTATTCTATCGCAGACAAACAAACAAGCATACAATAAGTACTCATCTAATGCACAGGTAAAACTCAAATAAGAGATCTAACCAGAAAGTTAAACTTAAGAACTCCGGTTTGCAAAAAGAATCAAATCGAATGAAGCAACGAAGGTCAAACGGCGAAAAAAAACTACTTCGTTCTACTAATCTGGATCTAAGTCAAATTTTACAAAAACAAAAACTTTTTTAAGTAGGTTAAACGGATAGAGGGTTTCGAGACGAAACTCCAGGCTCTTGGATCGCCTGATTCCGATAAACGAGCGAAAAGTTATACTAAAACGAAAATCGGATCAGAAATCGCGATCAGAAAATAATCGCGGAAAATCCGAGAAAAGAAAAACGACAAACGGATTAACGAACGAACGTTCGTTATCCGGATCTAACCGACGAATACGTTCGTTAGAACGAACGAATGAGCGAACGCTCGCTAATTAACCTAAACCAAAAAAACGATCTAAATAAAAAACAGAAATTAAAAAACCGATGAAAACCGACTGAAAAACCGAACGGTTTTTCAGGAAAAACCGGAGGCGCGGATTTCGAGGCGAACCTCCAGCGGCGGCGGCGACGGCACTAGGGTATCGGGGGGCGCGGGGCTGGGCTGGCTTCGGCTGGGCTCACCCCCGGCTTATAAAGCCTAGACGGGTCGGAGTCCCGGTCGGACACGGCCCGTAGGTCGGTGCGCGTTTTTTTTAAATAATAACACGCAGGAGAAAAAATCTAAAGAAATACTAAACTGACACCAAAAATTCCGAAATAAATTTTCCCCAACTTCTACAATCAAGCCGGACAAGTGAACATTTATTTTGGGCCTAAATGCAATTTTGAAAAACGCATATTTTTCCTAAATTCAAATAAAATAGTGAAAAACTCCGGAATAAAATCTTATTTGATTTTATTATTAAATCCTCAATATTTCTTTATTTTGGGAAAGTCATTTTTTCCCTCTCTCATCTTTATGTAATAGAAATTATTGATGATAAAATAAATAAAATCAAATGATCCTATTCTCATAATTTGAGAAAACTCAAATATGAAAATAACGAAATCCCCAACTCTCTCGTTGGGTCCTTGAGTTGCGTAGAAATTCTAGGATCAAAGCCAAAAGCAAATAAAATATGATATGCATTGATGATCAAATGTATAACATTCCAAATTGAAACTTTGGGATGTTACATTGATCAATAAAGCTTTCCTCTTATATTCGCAATATCCAGATTGCAATCTTAGCTTCTTGCTTGTTCTTCGTTTGCCTGCAGGAAACAGACCTTCATGGTCAGGTTGATCATGCTCCGGCGTGGTCAATAACCTCTCGGAATTGGTTTAGCGATTGCTAAGGCGCGACGTCCTTGCACGTTCGTAGTCGGATCATCAAAGTCGACTTCCTCCAAAACGATAACCACCATCTCATTGAAAGACGGGACACCTTTGCCTCTATCAGCGGTTGTAGGTGTACTCGGCGATCGATAGGCACTCTTCCCACTCCTTGATGTTCCTCTTGATCAACACACATAGTAGAGTGGAGAACGTACGGTTCGTCACCTCCGTTTGGCCGTCGTTTTGTGGATGGTATACCGTGGAGAATAGTAGCTTGATTCCGAGCTTGGCGCATAGAGTCTTCCAAAAGTAACTCAAGAACTTGACGTCGCGGTCCGAGACAATTGTCTTTGGCACTCCATGAAGTCACAAGATTTCCCTACAAAAAAGATTGGCAACATGTGAAGCACCGTCTATCTTGTTGCAAGGAATGAAATGAGCCATTTTGGAGAATCGATCCACAATAACAAAAACGGAATCCTTGCCATTTCTAGTTCTAGGAAAACCAATCACAAAATCCATGCTAATATCTTCCCAAGGTTGGTACGGAATTGGAAGAGCCATATATAGGCCATGAGATTGAGCTTTAGACTTAGCTTTGCGACATGTAGAGCATCGGTTGGTGAAGCGGTTGACGTCGCGGAACATCTTGGGCCAAAAATAGTTCTTGGAGAGCGTAGCAAGTGTCTTGTCGCGTCCAAAGTGTCCTATTAGCCCTCCTCCATGAGATTCTTGCAAAAGCAACAATCGAAGAGAATACTCGGGGATCACTACAAAAAAAGACACATCCGTGACATTTTGGGGCGAACGAAATAATTTTCTGTCATACATATGACACTTCTATGACGATAATTGTGACAAAACCTCGTATCATCATAGATGTGGTGGGCTCCTACTTCTATGACAAAAAATCATGGCAGAAAATGGGCTTTTCGTCCTGGGCGGGCCGGAGACGCAGCTACATGACATTCTTTGGGCCGTCCATGACGGAAAAAAACATGGTAGAAGCGAGGGGGAGGAAAATTTCCGAGAGTTCCCGGTTACGGTGGGAGGTCGGGGGCCGAGCGATGCGCGTTTCTCGTACACATACGCGCGTGTGTGCGAGGCGTTGGCTCTAACTGAACCCGAGCGAAGCATTGGGCTCTAACTGAACCCGAGCGATTGCACTGCAGGCTACGCGTTACTGAACCCGAGCGATCGATCGATGGCTGTTAACTAAACCCGATCGAGCGATTCCTTGGCTAGTGCTGCTAACTGAAG
>NC_041389.1:144250238-144322836 GCF_002162155.2 Triticum dicoccoides | reverse complement strand
AACAGCAACAACAACAACAACAACAACAACAACAACAACAACAACAACAACAACAACAACAACAACAACAACAACAACAACAACAACAACAACAACAACAACAACAACAACAACAACAACAACAACAACAACAACAACAACAACAACAACAACAACAACAACAACAACAACAACAACAACAACAACAACAACAACAACAACAACAACAACAACAACAACAACAACAACAACAACAACAACAACAACAACAACAACAACACCAACAACAAAGGTATAGTTGGTATCCCCAGATCTCCAAGTTTTTTAGGTACTCCATCTTTAAAAGTATAATTAGCAAGCATAGTGAAGATTTCAGCTTCCGGTATTTTTCTCTTATTGGTGATGATGTCTTTCATGTACTTTGCATAAGGAGGCATTTTAATGATATAAGTCAAGCGGGTACGCAAAAAGACTGGCCTCTGCATTTCAGCAAAGCGTTCAATTTCTTCACCATCTTTCTTTTTAGTTGACTTGGGTGGAAAAGGCATAGGTTTTTGAACCCACGGTTCTCTTTCTTTACCGTGTTTTCTAGCAATTAAATCTCTCTTATCATATCGTGTATTTTTGGGTTATGGGTTATCAAGATCAACTGGTGGTTCTATTTCAACATCATTATCTGGTTCTGTATGGCTGAGTATCTTCATGAATATCAGCATTATCTATTTCATTATCACTAGGTGAATGTTCATTACCAGATTGAGTTTCAGCATCAGAAATAGAAACATCATTATCATTATCAGGAGGCTTTTCTATTTCAGGTTCACCAGAAGCATGCAAAGTCCTATCAGTTTTATTTTCCTTCTTTTTTTAGAAGGAGTAGTTGCAGTGGTGTTGTTTCTTTGTGAATCATGTTCAATTCTTTTTGGGTGTCCCTCGGGATAAAGTGGTTCCTGAGTCATTTTACCTCCTCTAGTTGCAACTCTAACAGCAAAGTCATGTATGTTGTTATTCATTTCATCAAGTAATTCTCTTTGAGATTTAGCAACTTGTTCTAACTGAGTTTGTACCATAGAAGCCTGTTTTCCAACACCTCTAACTTCATTTGAGATTATAAATAACAAGTCACTCAAGCAAGCAATCATATCAGAATTGTATTTCAATTGTTTCATAACATTTGCATTGAAGTGATCTTGTTTTCTAATATAATTCTCAAACTCATAAAGGCATTGGCTAGGGTGCATATTGGGAGGATGGTCATTATCATTGAATTTCATTAAAGAATTTACCTCTACCACCTTAGGAAGTGGTGGTGTATTAAGCCCAATTATTTCTTCAATAGGAGGTAAATTTTTAACATCCTCAGCTTTAATACATTTTTCCTTCATAGATTTCTTTGCCTCTTGCATATCTTCAGGACTGAGATATAATATATCCCTCTTCTTTGGAGTGGGCTTAGGCGGTGGTTCAGGAAGAGTCCAATCATCATAATTTTTCAATATGTTATTCAATAATTCTTCAGCTTGTCCAACAGTTCGTTCCCTGAAAACACAACCAGCACAACTATCTAGGAAGTCCCTAGAAGCATTGGTTAGTCCATTATAGAAGATATCAAGTATTTCATTTTTCTTAAGAGGATGATCAGGCAAATCATTAAGTAACTGGCAAAGCCTCCCCCAAGCTTGTGGGAGACTCTCTTCTTTTGTTTGCATAAAGTTAAATATTTCCTATAAGGCAGCTTGTTTCTTATGAGCAGGAAAATATTTTTCAGAGAAGTAATAAATCATATCCTGAGGACTACACACACAACCAGGAGTAAGTATTGTACCAAGCTTTGGCATCACCCTTTAATGAGAACGGAAATAATTTGAGAATATAGTAATAGCGAGTTTTCTCATCACGAGTAAAAAGGGTGGCTATATTATTGAACTTAGTGAGATGTGCCACAACAGTTTCAGTTTCATAACCATGGAAAGGATCAGATTCAACCAAAGTAATTAACTCTGGGTCGATAGAGAATTCATAATCCTTATCAATAATAAATATAGGTGTGGTAGCAAACTTAGGATCATATTGCATTCTAGCATTCAGAGATTTTTCTTTATACTTGCATAATAATTTCTCTAGATCATCTCTATCCATACAAGCAAGAATATCTCTAGTTGTCTCCTCATTCATAACATAACCTTCTGGTACCTTAGGCAATTCATATCTAGGAAGCCTAGTTCTAGCAGGTGTTTTAGTTTCAAGCTCATCATCAGGTTCAACAACATCATGTTGTATTACTCTAGCA
Organism: Triticum dicoccoides; assembly: GCF_002162155.2. Classification (NCBI taxonomy): domain Eukaryota; kingdom Viridiplantae; phylum Streptophyta; class Magnoliopsida; order Poales; family Poaceae; genus Triticum; species Triticum dicoccoides. The sequence continues at coordinate 144,320,567 of NC_041389.1, read as the reverse complement.
ATTTGTTCATCAAGAAATTCACCAAGTGGCACATCATCATCATGCAAGGTACTAGCATCATCATAAGTATCATTCATGGTAGAAGTAGCATCATCAATAACTTGCAACATAGTAGGATTAATAGCATGTGGTGGTGCTGCAAGTTTACTTATAATAGAAGGCGAATCTAAAGCAGAACTGGATGGCAGCTCCTTACCTCCCCTCGTCTTAGAGGGATAAATAGTCTTAGCATCCTTCAGATTCTTCATAGTGATAAATTCATAATAATTCCAAGTGACTCAACAAATATAGCTATGCTCCCGGCAATGGCGTCAGAAAAAGGTCTTGATAACCCACAAGTATAGGGGATCGCAACAGTTTTCGAGGGTAGAGTATTCAACCCAAATTTATAGATTTGACACAAGGGGGGACGAAGAATATTTGTAAGTATTAGCAGCTGAGTTGTCAATTCAACCTCACATGGAGATTAATTATCTGCAGTAAAGTGATCAGTAGCAAAGTAGTATGATAGTTTGGATAATAGTAGCAGCAACAATAGTAATGGTAACAACGATAGCAGTAATTTTGTAACAAGTGCAACAGTGACGATAGAAGTAGTAACTTAGTAGAAATAATATAAAATAAATTCTAGGCATTGGATCAGTAATTTTTTGGATGATATTCATCATGTGAGAGTCATAACCTAGGGCGATACGGCACTAGCTCCATTTCATAAATATAATGTAGGCATGTGTTTCGTAAATAGTCATACATGCTTATGGAAAGAACTTGCATGACATCTTTTGTCCTACCCTCCCGTGGCAGCGGGGTCCATATTGAAAACTAAGGGATATTAAGGCCTCCTTTTAATAGAGAATCGGAACAAAGCATTAACACACGGTGAATACACGAACTCCTCAAACTACGTTCTTCACCGGGAGTGGTCCCGACTATTGTTACTCCGAGGTTGCCGGATCATAACACGTAGTAGGTGATTATAACTTGCAAGATTGGATCTAGAACATGGATATAATGGTGATAACATAAATGGTTCATATATGAAATCATGGCACCCGGGCCCAAAGTGACAAGCATTAAGCATGGCAAAGTCATAGCAACATCAATCTCAGAACATAGTGGATACTAGGGATCAAGCCCTAACAAAACTAACTCGATTACATGATGAATCTCGTCCAACTCCTCGCCGACTGTCGAGCCTACGAAGGAATTACTCACTCCCGGTGGGGAGCATCATGGAATTGGCGATGGAGAAGGTTTGGTGATGATGAAGAACGAAGATCCCCCTCTCCGGAGCCCCAAACAGACTCTAGATTTGGCCTCCTAGTGATGAACAGGAGGTGACGGCGGCTCCATCTCGTGGATCACGCTAATTCTTTCTTCCTGATTTTTTCTTAGGATTTTATAGCGTCGGTTTCAGGGTCTGCGGGGCCGCCAGGTGGGGACAACCCACCTGGGCGCACCTGGGAGGGTAGGCGCGCCCTGGTGGGTTATGCCCACCTAGGTGCCCCCCTCTGGTGGCTCTTGGCTCCAAAAATTCTCTTTTATTGTATTAAAATTCTTTACAAAGTTTCGTTCCATTCCGAGAACTTTTATTTCTGCACAAAAACAACACCATGGTAGTTCTGCTGAAAACAGCGTCAGTCCTTGTTTAGTTTCATTCAAATCATGCAAATTAGAGTCCAAAACAAGAGGAAAAGCGTTACGAAAATTAGATACGTTGGAGATGTATCAATAATGGATACTAGGGATCAAGCCCTAACAAAACTAACTCGATTACATGATGAATCCCATCCAACCCCTCAGCGTCCAATAAGCCTACGAAGGAATTACTCACTCCTGGTGGGGAGCATCATGGAATTGGTGATGAAGGAGGGTTGATGATGACGAAGACCGAAGATTCCTCCCTTTGGAGCCCCAAACAGGCTCCAGATTTGGCCTCCCGATGAAGAACATGAGGTGACGATGGCTCCGTATCGTCAAACGCGATGAAACTTCCTCTCTTATCTGTTTCTCCAAAAATAGGATTTTATAGGGTTGGAATTAGGGTCAGCGGAGCCTCATGTGCCCCACTACCAACCAGGGCGCGCTAGAGGAGGGTGGCGCGCACTGGTGCCTTGTGGGCAGCTGGGTGATACGTCTCCACCGTATCTATAATTTTTTATTGTTCCATGTTGTTATATAATCATTCTTGGATGTTTTACAATCATTTTATAGCAACTTTATATCATTTTTTGGGACTAACCTATTGACGTAGTTGCTACGTCTCGAGCTTGCGTTGGTTTTCCCCGAAGAGGAGGGGGTGATGCAGCACAGTAGCGTAAGTATTTCCCTCGGTTTTTGAGAACCGAGGTATCAATCCAGTGGGAGGTCACGCGCAAGTCCCTCGTACCTGCACAACACGATAGCAACTTGCAACCAACGCTTAGGGGTTGTCAATCCCTTCATGATCACTTACGAGAGTGAGATCTGATAGAGATAATATTTTTGGTATTTTTAATATAAAGATGCAAAGTAAAAAGTAAAAGCAAAGCAAGTAAAATAAAGTGATGGAGATTGATATGATGAGAATAGACCCGGGGGCCATAGGTTTCACTAGTGGCTTCTCTCAAGAGCATAGGTATTCTACGATGGGTGAACAAATTACTGTTGAGCAATTGATAGAATTGAGCATAGTTATGAGGTTATCTAGGTATGATCATGTATATAGGCATCACGTCCGTGACAAGTAGATCGAAACGATTCTGCATCTACTACTATTACTCCACTCATCAACCGCTATCCAGCATGCATCTAAAGTATTAAGTTAAAAACAGAGTAACGCTTTAAGCAAGATGACATGATGTAGAGGAATAAATTCATGCAATACGATAAATACCCCATCTTGTTATCCTCGATGGCAACAATACAATACGTGCATTGCAACCCTTTCTGTCACTAGGTAAGGACACCGCAAGATTGAACCCAAAGCCATGCACTTCTCCCATTGCAAGAACTACCAATCTAGTTGGCCAAACCAAATGGATAATTCGAAGAGACTTGCAAAGATAACTCAATCATACATAAAAGAATTCAGAGAAGATTCAAATATTATTCATAGATAAGTTGGATCATAAACTCACAATTCATCGGTCTCAACAAACACACCGCAAAAACAAGATTACATCAAATAGATCTCCACGAGAGAGGGGGAGAACATTGTATTGAGATCCAAAAAGAGAGAAGAAGCCATATAGCTACTAGCTATGGACCCGAAGGTCTGAAGTAAACTACTCACACTTCATTGGAAGGGCTATGGTGTTGATGTAGAAGCCCTCCATGGTGGATGCCCTCTCCGGCGGAGCTCCGGAACAGGCCCCAAGATGGGATCTCGTGGATACAGGAAGTTACGGCGGTGGAATTAGGTTTTTGGCTCCGTATCTGGTCTATTGGGGGTATGTAGGTATATATAGGAGGAAGGAGTACGTCGGTGGAGCTCCGAGGGGCCCACGAGGTAGGGGGCGCGCCCAGGGGGGGCGCGCCCTCCACCCTCGTGACCTCCTCGGAAGCTTCTTGGAGCAGGGTCCAAGTCTCCTGGATCACGTTCGGTGAGAAGATCACGTTCCCGAAGGTTTCATTCCGTTTGGACTCCGTTTGATATTCTGTTTCTTCGAAATACTGAAATAGGCAAAAAAACAGCAATTCTGGGCTGGGCCTCCGGTTAATAGGTTAGTCCCAAAACTAATATAAAAGTGGAAAATAAAGCCCATTATAGTCCAAAACAATAGATAAAGTAGCATGGAGCAATCAAAAATTATAGATACGTTGGAGACGTATCAGGCATCCCCAAGCTTAATTCCTGCTCGTCCTCGAGTAGGTAAATGATAAAAAAGAATTTTTGATGCGGGGTGATACTTTGGCATAATTTCAATGTAAATCTTCTTAATTGTGATATGAATATTCAGATCCAAAAGATTCAAGACAAAAGTTCATATTGACAGAAAAATAATAATACTTCAAGCATACTAATCAAAGCAATCATGTCTTCCCAAAATAACATGGCAAAAGAAAGTTCATCCCTACAAAATCATGTAGTTAGGCTATGCTTCATTTTCGTCACACAAAGATGTTCCCAACTTCTATACCCCCGATGACAAGCCAAGCAATTGTTTCATACTTAAATAATCTCAAACTTTTTCAACCTTCACGCAATACATGAGCGTGAGCCATGGATATAGCACTATGGGTGGAATAGAATATGATGATGGGGATTGTGTGGAGAAGACAAAAAAGGAGAAAGTCTCACATCAACGAGGCTAATCAATGAGCTATGGAGATGCCCATCGATTGATGTTAATGCAAGGAGTAGGGATTGCCATGCAACGGATGCACTAGAGCTATGAATGCTCAACAAAAGAAAACTAGTGGGTGTGCATCCAACTTGCTTGCTCATGAAGACCTAGGGCATTTTGAGGAAGCCCATCATTGGAATATACAAGCCAAGTTCTATAATGAAAAATTCCCACTAGTAAGAACAAGACAACTCACTATATGAAAACATGGTGCTACTTTGAAGCACAATATATGAGACTCACTACATGAAGAACAAGGTGCTAATTTGAAGCACAATATATGAGACTCACTACATGAAGAACAAGGTGCTACTTTGAAGCACAAGTGTGGAAAAAGAGATAGTAACATTGCCCTTTTCTTTTTTTTCTTTTTTTGGGCCTTTCCTTTTTTTGGCCTTTCTCTTTTTTTTGGGCAATTCTCTAATAATGATGATCATCACACTTCTATTGATTACAACATAAGGATTACAACTCGAAACTAGAACAAGATATGACTCTATATGAATGCCTCCGGCGGTGTACCGGGATGGTGCAATGAATCAAGAGTGACATGATGAAAAATAATGCAAGGTGGCTTTGCCACAAATACGATGTCAACTACATGATCATGCAATGGCAATATGACAAAAGTAATGTATGTCATAATAATGATGATGGAAGTTGCATGGCAATATATCTCGGAATGGCTATGGAAATGCCATGATAGGTAGGTATGGTGACTGTTTTGAGGAAGATATAAGGAGGTTTATGTGTGATAGAGCATATCGTATCACGGGGTTTGGATGCACCGGCGAAGTTTGCACCAACTCTCAAGGTGAGAAAGGGCAATGCACGGTACCGAAGAGGCTAGCAAGGGTAGAAAGATAAAAGTGCGTATAATCCATGGACTCAACATTAGTCAAAAGAACTCATATACTTATTGCAAAAATTTAGAAGTCATCAAAATCAAGTACTACGCGCATGCTCCTAGGGGGATAGATTGGTAGGAAAAGACCATTGCTCGTCCCCGACTCCACTCATAAGGATGCACAAGCCAGGTACACTTCATGTTTCAAATTTGTTACACAACTTTAACCATACGTGCATGCTACAGGATTTGCAATCTTCAATGCAAGTATTTCTCAAATTCACGACTACTCAACTAGCACGACTTTGATATTATCACCTCCATATCTCAAAACAATTATCAAGCATCAAACTTATCTTAGTATTCAACGCACTCAAAAGAAAGTTTCACATATCTTGAATTCCAAGTATATTATCATTAAGCAAATTACCATGCTATTAACGACTCTCAAAATAATCTAAGTGAAGCATGAGAGATCAAGTTTCTTTAAAACAAATCTACCACCGTGCTCTAAAAGATCTAAGTGAAGCACTAGAGCAAAAATTATCACACTCAAAAAGATATAAGTGAAGCACTATGAGCAAAACTATCAATCTCAAAAGATATAAGTGAAGCACATAGAGTATTCTAACAAATTTCAAATCATATATGGCTATCTCAAAAGGTGTGTACAGGAAGGATGACTGTGGTAAACTAACAAGCAAAGACTCAAATAATACAAGACGCTCCAAGCAAAACACATATCATGTGGTGAATAAAAATATAGCTCCAAGTAAATTACCGATGGAAGTGGACGAAAGAGGGGATGCCTTCCGGGGAATCCCCAAGCTTTGACTTTTTGGTGTCCTTGGATTATCTTGGGGGTGACATGGACATCCCCAAGCTTAGGCTCTTGCCACTCCTTATTCCATAATCCATCAAAAGAATTCACCCAAAACTTGAAAACTTCACAACACAAAACTCAATAGAAATCTCGTGAGCTCCGTTAGAGAAAGAAAATAAAAGACTACTTCAAAGTACTGTAATGAACTCATTCTTTATTTATATTGGTGTTAAACCTACTGTATTCCAACTTCTCTATGGATCATAAACTATTTTACTAGCCATAGATTCATCAAAATAAGCAAACAACACACGCAAAACAGAATCTGTCAAAAACAGAAAAGTCTGTAGTAATCTGTAACTAACGAAAACTTCTGGAACCCAAAAAATTCTACCAAAATTAGACGATCTGGGAAATTTGTTTGTTGAACAGCAGAAATTGGAATCACTATTTTATCACGTTCTGGTGACGTTTAACAATTCGGGCACTGAGCGCAAAGATTCTGGAAATTATATCAAGATGAAATAACTATCTCCCAAGAAGATCTAATAGGTTTAACTTGGCACAAACACTAATTAAAAGATAAAACCACATCTAAACAGAATCTAGATGGATTATTTATTCCTAAACAGAAGCAAAAACAAAAAACACAAAATAAAATTGGGTTGCCTCCCAACAAGCGCTATCGTTTAACGCCCCTAGCTAGGCATAAAGGCAAAGATAGATCTAGGTATTGCCATCTTTGATAGGCAATCCATAAGTGGCTCTCATGATAGATTCATATGGTAATTTTATTTTCTTTATAGGAAAGTGTTCCTTGCCCTTCTTTAAGGTAAATTGGAATTTAATATTCCCTTCCTTCATATCAATAATTGCACCAATCGTTCTAAGGAAAGGTCTACCAAGAATAATAGGACGTGAAGGATTGCAATCTATATCAAGAACGATAAAATCTACGGGCACATAATTCCTATTTGCAACAATAAGAACATCATTAATTCTTCCCATAGGCTTTTTAATAGTGGAATCCGCAAGATGCAAGTTTAGAGAGCAATCATCGAAGTCACGGAAGTCTAGCAAATCACATAAAGTTTTGGGAATAATAGAGACACTAGCACCCAAATCACACAAAGCATGAAACTCATAATATTTAATTTTAATTTTAATGGTAGGTTCCCACTCATCATGGAGTTTTCTAGGGATAGAAACTTTCAACTCAAGCTTTTCTTCATAAAATTGCATCAAGGCATCAACAATGTGCTCGGTAAAGGCCTTATTTTGACTATAAGCACGAGGAGAATCTAGCACGGATTGTAACAAGGAAATACAACCAATCAAAGAGCAATTTATATAATTAAATTCCTTGAGATCTAAAATATTGGGTTTAGCAATATCTAGATTTTTATTTCTTTCAATCCCACTTTTATCAATTTCATCGTCAAGATCTAAAAACTCAGAATTCTTAGAACGCCTTCTAGGTAAAGGAAGATCATATTCAGTTTCATCAAGATTCATATTGCAAAATAAAGATTTAATAGGAGACACATCAATAACTTTTAGATCTTCATCTTGTTTTTCATAGGAATTCGGTTTAGCGGCCATCTTATTGACTAAGGTAGCTTGCATATCCAAAATTTCAGCGGTCATCTTTTCAAGACGAGCAATTTGGGCTCTTACGCCATCAAATTCTTTGGACATATCATCGAGCTCTTTATTCATATAACTCATAAAACTCTTTTGTTCATTAAGCTCGTTTCTAAAGAAATTATTATGCTCAAATTGCAAAACCACAAACTTCCTAACATTGTTTTCGATCTCCTCTAGCCTTTTAAGGTGAAGATCACCAAATTTAGGTAGGGCCATCACGACAAGCAAGCAAACTAACACACGAGCAAACAAAAGGAAAGGGGAAGAGAGGAGGAGATTGGGAAAGAGAGGGCAAATAAAACGGCAAGGGTGAAGTGGGGGAGAGGAAAATGAGAGGCAAATGGAAATTAATGTACTGCGAGAGATAGGGATTGTGATGGGTACTTGGTATGTTGACTTTTGCGTAAGCCTCCCCGGCAACGGCGCCAGAAATCCTTCTTGCTACGTCTCGAGCTTGCGTTGGTTTTACCCGAAGAGGAGGGGGTGATGCAGCACAGTAGCGTAAGTATTTCCCTCAGTTTTTGAGAACCGAGGTATCAATCCAGTAGGAGGTCACGCGCAAGTCCCTATACCTGCACAACACGATAGCAACTCGCAACCAACGCTTAGGGGTTGTCAATCCCTTCACGGTCACTTACGAGAGTGAGATCTGATAGAGATAATATTTTTGGTATTTTTGATATAAAGATGCAAAGTAAAAAGTAAAAGCAAAGCAAGTAAAATAAAGTGATGGAGATTGATATGATGAGAATAGACCCGGGGGCCATAGGTTTCACTAGTGGCTTCTCTCAAGAGCATAGGTATTCTACGGTGGGTGAACAAATTACTGTTGAGCAATTGATAGAATTGAGCATAGTTATGAGGTTATCTAGGTATGATCATGTATATAGGCATCACGTCCGTGACAAGTAGATCGAAACGATTCTGCATCTACTACTATTACTCCACTCATCGACCGCTATCCAGCATGCATCTAAAGTATTAAGTTAAAAACAGAGTAACGCTTTAAGCAAGATGACATGATGTAGAGGAATAAATTCATGCAATACGATAAATACCCCATCTTGTTATCCTCGATGGCAACAATACAATACGTGCCTTGCAACCCTTTCTGTCACTAGGTAAGGACACCGCAAGATTGAACCCAAAGTCATGCACTTCTCCCATTGCAAGAACTACCAATCTAGTTGGCCAAACCAAATGGGTAATTCGAAGAGACTTGCAAAGATAACTCAATCATACATAAAAGAATTCAGAGAAGATTCAAATATTATTCATAGATAAGTTGGATCATAAACCCACAATTCATCGGTCTCAACAAACACACCGCAAAAAGAAGATTACATCGAATAGATCTCCACGAGAGAGGGGGAGAACATTGTATTGAGATCCAAAAAGAGAGAAGAAGCCATCTAGCTACTAGCTATGGACCCGAAGGTCTGAAGTAAACTACTCACACTTCATTGGAAGGGCTATGGTGTTGAAGTAGAAGCCCTCCGTGGTGGATGCCCTCTCCGGCGGAGCTCCGGAACAGGCCCCAAGATGGGATCTCGTGGATACAGGAAGTTACGGTGGTGGAATTAGGTTTTTGGCTCCGTATCTGGTCTATTGGGGGTATGTAGGTATATATAGGAGGAAGGAGTACGTCTGTGGAGCTCCGAGGGGCCCACGAGGCAGGGGGCGCGCCCAGGGGGGCGCACCCTCCACCCTCGTTGTCGGGGGTTGGGTGCGACATATGCCAAAGGATGGCTTATCATGGTGGGGGCGAGTTGAACGTCGCCGGTGCCTGGAAACGGGATGAGGCGTAGACATGCACGCCGACGAATCTTACCCAGGTTTAGGGCTCTCCAAGGAGATAACACCCCTATTGCTGCTCTGTGGGGTCTCCGCATGATCACTAAGGCGAAGTGAATACAAGGCTGCTCCTAGAGCTGTTTCGGGTAATAGGGGAGGGCAAGGCTAGCTCTCTCCTACTTATGTGGTCTGTGTAATGCTAATGGATTCGAACCCTTTGCATGGGTGCCCCGGGGGGTTTATATAGGCCTACCCCCCGGGGGTACAATGGTAAAACCAGCTGGGTGCGGGTCCCAGTCGTCTGTCTCTCAGGCGCCGTCTTCTCCGCCGACTCCTGGGGCCCGCCGACTGGTGGGTCCCGCCGACTGGCCTGATACCGGGACGTCAGCCCGCGTCCGTCGCCGGCGGGTCTTGCCGGCTGCAGATTACTATAGCCGCGCTTCTAATGACGCAGGCTTGGTCATGGGGTTATGGCGACAGTGCCGCCGCCTGGCGGGCGATCACTGTGGTCATCCCCCGTCTTGTCTCGGTTAATGGCTCGCGGGGCCCATGGGAGGGGCCGGCCGACTCCTGGGGGCCGACTCCCAACGGGTCTAACTCGCGGCACTCTCGCCGTCCTCGGCACTCCCGCTGACTGGTAGGCCCTGCTGTCTCCGGGCCGTACAAACAGGTCATCGTGGGTACAGGGCTCCGCCCTAGGGGATGATGCCAGGGTTAGCATGGCAACAGTGTCGCTCCGTGCAAAGATCTCCGTGGGTGCGGCGCACTGTGGCCATGCCTGTCTTTAATTATCGGGGTGGTTGGAGTCGTGGGCCGACTCCTGTAGTCGGATTCCTCGGAGTCGCTTCTGAGACTCGGTTTGGATGGGAGTCCCCTCTGGGACTCAGTTTACCTCGGAGTCGCCTCTGGGACTCGGCTTATCTTGGAGTCGCCTCTGGGACTTGAGGGGCGCGGTCTGCCCCGATGTCTTGAAAGGTTCTGGGGACCGGGTTTGCCTACCCGTGGCCCGTTACTCCGACAGTAGTCCCCGAAGCTGGTGAGGCTCCGAGGGTGACACGTCGTGCGCCTCAACAGTTTCATTCTGTCGGTGGGGGAATGCTGGCCTTGACGGCCGTCTTCCTCCGGGCCGACTAGCCGGGGTCAGTTTCTCTGAAGACCGTCCTGCTCAAGCCGACTAGCTGGAGCCGGACCCTCCGAGGGCCGTCTTGCCCCTTGAGGAGTTTCGAACGTCGCGGCGGGAACCAGGCGGCGTGCTTGATACGCTTCCTGTGGTCGCCCGCCACGGCCCCGGCGCGCGGTGCCACGTGGCGGGGGCAGTCTGCCCACCCACGCGCGTGACGGGACAGGCCGTCAGGCGGGGCCCACCACCACCGCGCCTCGGCCCGCGAACGGATCCGTTGCGGCCGTGCGGACGGTTGGGTTCCCCATGTCGTTACTGCACGCAGTAACTTCGTGGGGTAAAACATGGGGGGCGTGGGGCCTCGCGCGCAGTTAATCCTACGCCGCCCCATCGGCTTCTCAGCCCGCAGGCCTATAAGTAGGTGGGGGGGAGCGGGACGGCGAAGCACGCGCGCCCATTCTTCCCTGCTCCCCCGCCTCCTCCTGCTTCTCCTTCTTCTTACCTCCGTCGCGCCACGCCGCGCCGCTCCCACAGCGATGAGCTCCTCCTCCGCCGCCGCGGTTCCCGTCGTGCGCTCCGGCGTGTGGGACGGCTCCGAAGTGGACGATGACACCATCGAGCACCTTCGCAAGACGCGTCGGCTCCCCGGCGCGAACTTGGTGCGAGCCCGCGCCCCGCCGACGGGGGAAATAAGGCCGGCGCCGGAGGAGGGCGAGCGGGTCATATTCCGATCGCACCACATGCGCGGCCTGGGCCTGCCGGCGAGCGGCTTCTTCCGCTCCTTCCTGGAGTTCAACGGGCTCCAGCCGCACCACCTCACTCCGAATACGGTGGTGCTGCTGGCCGCCTTCGCCACCCTGTGCGAGGGTTTTCTCGGCGTTCTCCCCACCATCGAGTTGTGGGGGGAGTTCTTCTCCTCCAAGCTCGGCACGCACGTCGCCGGCATGGCAGCTCAATGCGGCGCCTTCATCGCGATAAGGAGGTCGACCGCCGACAACCCATTTCCTCCCATCGCGCTGATCAAGTCGGTGAGGATGTGGCAGCGGTCGTACTTCTATGTGAAGAACGTCGCCCCAGAAGGCGACTGGGTCAACTTACCGCGCTACGAAGCCGGCGCGCCGGCCGGGAGGCTTCCCAACTGGTCTCATCGGGCCGGAACGCTGACTCCCGCTGGCGCCGCCGCCGTCGCCCGACTCCGAGTGTTGATACAGTTGGAGGGCTTGGTTGGAGCCGACTTGCTGGCCGCCTTCGTGGTGCGCCGAGTCCTCCCACTCCAGGGCCAACCTCATCTGATCTGCCAGATGAGCGATCGCCATGATCTGAGCCGGATGTGCACCAGGGAGATGCCCCACACGGAGGTGGCGCACATGGTGAACCACATCGCAAACTGCAAGCTCGCGGAGGACTGGGAGTTCGGCAAGGAGCCGTACTCGCGCGCCAACCCTCTGCCTGCGGTAAGTCAAATCTTTGCTCTTCTGCGTTTTCCTTTGTAGCCGAATCCGACTTCTGATTTTCCTTTGGTTTCTTCCGAGTCAGAACCCCCTCATGCAGCCCTCAGCCAGCGCCACGGGGCCGCCCCGCGAGTTCGTCCCTGACCGCGCAGAGAGCAACGTCGATGACCACGACTTGGGGGCAGCGGCGATGGAGGCCGACGCCGAAGGCGGAGGAGGAGGAGCAGAAGGCGGCTTCCGGCCCTCGGCGACCTTCACCGACTGGCCAGGAGACGAGGACAAAGGGAAGTCGCCCCGCGCCGCCAATCGAGAGCCGGCCATCCAGGCGCGAGTTCCTCCGCCGGCTTGGCTGGTCAAGTCGGCGCGAAGAAGCGCCGGGCTGCGCCGAGTTTGCAAGGCGGCCGGCCGAAGAAGTTCAAGGGGGGTGCCGCCGCAACCAAGCGGGAGGAGGCAGTCGCGAAGGCCAATCGCTTCCACAAGGAAGTGAAGAAGCCGCCGCTAGTCTCCGCATAAGCATTTACTTCCTCTGTCTTGTTTTCTTCGACGAATCTTCCCGAGTCTTTATATTTCCTTTTTTTGCTTCAGGGCCCTCTTACTCTCGAGAGGATCGCCGTCCCCTCTGTCATGGGGTCGGCCGATACGTCCGCCAATACTCGGCGAATTGACCCCGCCGCCGACCTTCGGGAGGCGACGGAGCGCAACGCGCGGGAGAAGCGCGACGAGGAAGAGGCCGACCGACTGGCAAAGGCACAGGCCGAGAAGGCGGCAGCTTCCTCCCAGAGGAAGCTGGAGGAGGCCGAAGCCGCTGCCTCGACCCAGCGGCGGGCCGAGGAAGCCGTGCGCCTCCAGTCGGTGCTGCTCGTCACCCCACTGAACTCCGCGCGGCCGGCCCCGGAGCTCTCGGGGCAGACTGGAGAAGTCGGCGGAGAGCACTCCGTCGCGGAGAAGGACGGTGTCGAGGCCTCCGTGTCGGGCACGGTCATGCCACCGCCGCCTCCGCCGCATGGCAAGTAGCCGGCGGGCCCGCCAGTGCCGCCGACTGAGGACGAGGCGGTGGCGAGGCTGCTCCTTCAAGTCGCCTCACCAGCGCGCGCCGCCTCGGGAGGGCGATTTCGGCACCATGCTCCTTGGAAGCCGGTGTCGCCAGCTCAGCCATTCCAGATGCTGAGGCGACAAGCGCTGCACCTACTGGATGGGTGCGAGGGGGCGGCGACGGTCCGCTGAACCAGGCGCTCCTGGACGTGCAGGAGAAGCTGCGAGCCGAGGGTGAGGCCATCCAGGGCTGCACCAGGGCGCATCTGGCGTCGCGAGCGTCTATCCGGGTATGTTTTCTTTTTTGGCTTTGTCTTTTCTTGCTCTTCTCTGTGGGGGCGCGCCAGCGCACCCACTGGGTGTAGTCCCCGAGTTCCGGGTCGGCTGCTGACCAGGCGGCCCGGAACTCAATCTGGTGAGTTCCTCACTTTGATCTTGTCTGATTGTTTATCACAGGAGTATCACAACCTCCACGTCACCGCCTTCAACCGCAATGTTGAGCTGGTGGGGAAGCGGACTCCCGACTTGTCGGAGAGCCATAGTAAGTTCTTCTTCTTTTTCGTGGGGGCGCGCTGGCGCACCCGTGGGCTGTAGTCCCCAAGATTCGGGCCGACTGCTGAGCAGTCAGGCCGGATCTTCCCGGCGACCTTCCTTGTTGACGACTTATCATCCTTTCTTTTTTGCTCTTCAGAGGCCAATGATGCTCTTCAGGAACGGTTGGGCGAAGTCAGCACGGCCCTACGTGCCAAGGAGGAGGACTGCGGCCGGCTCGCCACAGAGCGCGACTTGCTGGCCGCGCAGTTGGCGGAGCAGAAGGAGCTGCTTAAGGCGGCCCAGGACGAGGCGGGGAAGAAAGAGACCGCTCTCCTGGCCGAGTTCGAGATCGAGCGCTCCTCCTGGGCCGACAAGGAGGCGATGCTGACTTCCGGCTTCCACGAGATCGAAGACATTGTCGACGGTGAGTTTCTTTGCTTTCTTTCTTCGAACCGCCGACTGTCAGTCAAGCCGATTTTTGATTCTTTCTTTTGCTTCTTTCTGTTTTGGACAGACTTCTTCCCTGGCCACTCGCAGGCGGCCATCCAAGCCATCGTAGCCGATCGCGAGGCGTGGAGGGCAAATGGCGAGGAGATCGCCGCCAATGCCCCCCTGACCGTCGACGAGCAGCTCCTGAGCATCGAGACTCGCCTGCGGCCAGCCCATCAGCTGCTGCGCCGGCTTCAACGCGCCGGCGTCCAGGCGATCTCTGCCCTGTGGCCAGGCATGCCGGTCCTGCGTACTCCCAGTTGGACTGCCGACTGGCTGGAGGTCGCAGCTGGCCGTCTTGAAGATTGGAAGGGTTCCTCGGCCCGGGCTGGAGCGCGCCGGGCCTTGGAGTTCGTCAAGGCTTGGTATCCAGGGCTGGACCTGGACCGGCTGGCTGCGCTCCGGTTAGAGGCCCAGGCAGAGCTGGCGGCTGTGGAAGACGCCCTTGTCGAGCGTGCTGCAGTGATCGCCGACTACACCGACAGCAGCATCTTCGTTCCTGAGCGGGCCGCAGATGGCGAGGAGGTGCCTCCGGAGTGGTTCGGGATGAACCCCGACTACGGCGAGGACTCGGCGGAGGTGATCGGCTCCAGCACCAAGGAGGAAGACGAGGCAGGGGATGGAGGCGAGATGGAGGCGCCAGTGGACGGAGCGGGCGACCAGCCTCAGCTCGATCGTGCCTCCAGCAACGAGCCACGCTCGACCAAGCCGGCTGCCGCTGGAGACGAAGCCGAGATCGCCCAGCCGACCGCTCCGGCGCCTGACGCCGCCGCTACCTCCAATCCTCCGCACCCGCCTGCCGCTTCTTAGGCCGTCGGCTTGTTTTTACTTTATCTGCTTTCATAGTCTTTGAAGAACTTGTTAATTTGCACAATTCCACCCGCGGGGTCTATTTTGAACTTTTGCTCGAAGATTCGGCCAAGGGCCTATGCTATGTAAATATTCATCCGACTTCTATCTTTCCTTGTTTATTGCTCTTTTGGCTTTTTCCTTTGCCGCCTTCCCTTAGTCGCTGCCTTGCCCAGCCAAGCAGCCGCTCTGCGGACTGCCGCTGGATCAAGTTCTTGGCTACCTTGGGGAGGCAAGTACTTGGCCATGCTCTAGAGTCTTTTAACAAGTTGGATAGAAGGCGGCAAGCCGGCTACTCACGAGTCGGCTTTGCGAGGAGGGCTGGAGACCGGCTTAGTTTATGTTAACGCTTTAGGTCCTTAGCCTTTTTTCGTGTGAGCACCCATTCTGCCTTACTCCTGCCCACCAAACAGTCGCTCTGCGATTTGCGGCTTCTGACAGGAGACGGCTTAGGCACCGCACCCTACTTGTCCGACTGCAGGAAGCATTTCATAGTCTAAAGCGGCGAGTCCCTGGGCCGACTAGTCGAGCCCGGTGCCAAGCGGCGTAAAAAAGAGTAGCATACTTGGAAGCGTGACTCTTATCATACAGATAACAAAAGAGGGCAGTCCTCGAGCTCGTCTCGGGGGGCCCGAAGTCTTGGTGCTTTAGTACAATAGGTAGCGTGGTACATACTGCGTTAACTGTAAAATCTTCGGAGAAGATTTGCGTTCCATGGCCGCTCCGACTTCTTGCCGGAGTCGTCTCTCTTGCGCGCTCGAGGCTTCTGGGCGTCGATCAGGTAGTAGGAGTCGTTCCCCAGCACTTTGCTGATAATGAAGGGGCCCTCCCAAGGTGCCGACAACTTGTGCTGGCCGGCTGTTCGCTGGATCAGTCGGAGCACAAGGTCGCCTTCTTGGAAAGTTCTTGGCTTGACCTTCCTGTTGTAGTATCAGTGTAGACTCTGCTGGTAGATGCTGGACCGGCTGAGTGCCAGCAGCCGGCCCTCTTCCAGCAGATCGACGCCGTCTTGACGTGCTTCTTCTGCTTCCTCTTTGGTGTACATGGTGACTCGCGGGGAGTCAAATTCTATGTCCGTCGGGATGACGGCTTCAGCACCGTAGACGAGGAAGAAAGGCGTGAAGCCAGTTGACTTGTTTGGAGTTGTGCGCAGACTCCAGAGGACAGCCGGCAACTCCTCAAGCCAGCAGCCGGCCGAGCGCTCCAGTGGCTCGACCAGTCGGGGCTTGATGCCAGACAGGATGAGGCCGTTTGCTCGCTCTACTTGGTCATTTGACTGCGGATGGGCAACGGACGCTAAGTCCAGTCGGATGCCCTGCGTTGCGCAGAAACGGGCCAATGCGCCCTTGGCGAAATTCGTGCCGTTGTCGGTGATGATGCTGTGCGGTATGCCATACCGCACCATGATGTCGGCGATGAAAGTCACTGCAGTCGGACCGTTCAACTTCTTGATGGGTATTGCTTCTATCCACTTGGTGAACTTGTCCACCGCGACAAGCAGTTAGGCCACCTCGGGCCGTCTTGAATGGTCCTACCATGTCCAGGCCCCAAACCGCAAAGGGCCAGGCGATGGGGATTGTCTTCAATGCGGAAGCTAGCTGGAGTGGTTTGGAGCGGAACTTCTGGCACCCCTTGCACTTTTGGACTAATTCCTTGGCTTCTTCCAGGGAAGTCGGCCAAAAGAAACCGTATCGAAAGGCTTTGGCGACGAGTGCTCTTGATGCCGCATGGTGGCCGCACTCGCCCTGATGGATGTCTCTGAGAATTGCTTGGCCTTGCTTTGGCTCCACGCAGCGCTGGTAGACACCAGTAACGCTACGCCTGACCAGCTCTCTGTTGACTATGGTGTAGGCTGCTGCTCGACGTTGTACTTGTCGAGCCAAGATTTCATCGGTTGGTAGCTCTTTGTTTACTAGAAACTTGAGGATGGGCTGCGCCCACGAGGGCGCTGCTATTTCTTCAATTGCCACCATTGTGACTTGGACAAGGGCGGCCGGATGGGAGGCGGCGGGCTGGAGTCTGCGGCCGCTTGCTGGATTGATGAAGTCCCCGAGCCGATTGGCGCAGTCCCCGAGCCGACTGGCACAGTCCCTGGGCGACTGGCGCAGTCCCTGGGCCGGGTCCTGAAGTCCCCGGGCCGGGTTTTGAAGTCCCGGTTCCGGCTTCGACTGTGATCTTCTTTGGGCCGTCTGCTGGAGCTCTTGAGTCGGATCCGATTCCTTCGGGGGGAGCCGGCACAAAGATGGAGTCTAACTCTGGTGAAGGCTTGATAGACGGCTTATGGAGGCGCTGAAGAGTGACTCCAGAGGGTATCGCCTGTCGAGTGGAGCCGACTCGTGCCAAGGTGTCTGCTTTCTCATTGTCGTTGCTTGGCACATGAAGGAATTCGCACCCTTCGAAGTATTCGCTGAGTTGCTGCACCAGGAAACGGTAGCTCGCCATGTTTGTGTCAGGACCCCGATTCCAAGTCACATCGATCTAGCCAGTAACACCTCATATCACTTTGCAGCCTCACGCACGGTATTCCCACGGGTGTCGCCTTACCATGGCCCGGGACCGTTTGCGCCTTTTGGCTCACGTATATGATAGTGTCGCTAGCATCCATGTGATAGAGAACCCGGGCCTACATGGCTAGTCGTGAACCCAAAGCGGCACTAACCCATGGGGACAGGCATACATGAATCAACTTCTAGCATGTCGGTCAACAGCGTGTGAATCCGGGCTGTAGCACAGGGCTAACAGGACTCCGGTAACCCGGGCTGTAGCAGGCTAGGCAGGACTCCGGATGTCACCGTGTGACATTTCCCCGAAGGGACAGACACGGGAACAAAGTGAAACACATGCCGGCCAGTCAAGTGTCCTGAGCAGTAGTGCTGGGCTAGCAGGACTCCGGTGAACCGGGCTGTTACGGACTACTATGGCTCAAGGAGGCACTAGACTACATTTCCCCATAAGAGAGGCTGCCAAGGATAAACAACTAGATTGTCGGATCCCACACAAAGCAAGCATTTCAATCATACACACAATATGCTCGATATGTGTAAATACAACATGGCATCACAACATAACTCTACGACTCCAGTATTTATTCAATAGGCTCCGAGGAGCGAGATATTACAAACAAGGGTCTCATGACCCAACATTCAGAGCATACAAGTCAAAGCACATGCGGAAGCTAATCATGTCTGAGTACAGACATCTACAAATGAAAAAGGCTTAGAAGCCTGACTATCTACCAGATCCTGTCGAGGGCACAAGATCGTAGCTGAGGTATCAAGCTAAGCGTCGAAGTCCACGGAACTACTAGCGAGACTGAAGTCTCTCTGCAAAAACATAAATAAGCAAACGTGAGTACAAATGTACTCAGCAAGACTTACATCAGAACTATCTACACATGCATCGGTATCAATAAAGGGGTGGTGGAGTTTGACTGCAGCAAGCCAGCTTTGACTCGATGGCTATCCTGAACTACGACTACCAGTAGTAACTCTTTTGAAGTGGCGCACACGAGTCCAGAAATTCACCATATCAATACACCACTATGGATCCGCTCCCGTCTCCTCACAAGAACGCCATCCATAGCACTCACGCTTATCTTGCGCATTTTAGAGTATCCACTTTCACTTGTCTATGAACTATGCAAGGGGTCCAAGTTTCCATATCCGAGGAATCCGGCTATTCGAATAGATAATGATAACCCTGCAGGGGTGTACTTCTTCACACACGCTCTCGCCACTTATCGCCCTGTACACGTCATGTACCTCGGCAACCTTCAAGCGGAAGCCGGGCGAGGGAGTCGGCCACGACCTGACTAACCACGCAAGTCTCTAGTCCAGGTTTATCGCCTATTCGGGTTCCATCCGCAAGGAGATCCGGCCGGGGTGTCGCTCACGGGCCCAAACGATGTGTGCAGGGTTCCCAAGCCCACCTCGACGGGTGGATCTACGCTTGGTACACTGTGCCACTGTGCCTAGTCTGTCCCAAACCCACCTGTACCGGGTGCCACTTGGTAGACTACTAACACTACCTACAAACACCAGAAACTAGTTGCAACTCCTGGACAGAGTTCAAGTTAGTTAATAAGTCGAGAGGGGTCGAGTTACCGGAACCCAATGTGTGGTAGTAACTGTTCAAGGATCACAAACACAGAACTCAGTTCCTAAGGACGGCTGCAATGAGACAACCCACCATGTACTCCTACATGGCCTCTCACCGCTACCTTTACCAAATCGTGTTCTCACACTTAACTCTCAACAGTAGGACATGTTCACCACATTCCAATTCATTCCCGATGAATCAGACCTGACTCAACTCTAAGCAGTAGCAGGCATGACAAACAAGCATGAATGAGTAGGCACATCAGGGCTCAAACAACTCCTACTCATACTAGTGGGTTTCATCTATTTACTGTGGCAATGACAGGTCATGCAGAGGAAAGGGGTTCAACTACCGTAGCATGTAACAGTTGAATCATTGTTGTCCTAATGCAGTAAAAGAGAGCAGAAGCGAGAGAGTGGGATTGTATCAGAATGAAGAAGGGGGTTTTGCTTGCCTGGCACTTCTGAAGATAATATAGCTCTTCATCGGTGTCATCGATCTCATTGTCGAACCCACGTCTATCGAGAGGGGACAAACACCGGCAACTGAGAAAGAACACAATCAATGCGATGCACAATATGATGCATGATCATGACATGGCAATATGTTGTGATTTGAGCTAATGCATCTAGCTATGATTTAAATGAAGTTGGTTTGAATACATGATTCAAATTCCAACTCCATATATGATTATTTAAATGCCCTTTATTTGTTTTGTCCCAAACAGAGGACAAACAATGTTTAAACATGCATGAAAATGGTACAGATGGATTCCTTGAATTTTTCTGATCATTTTTCATATATAACTTGTTTGATTTGGAGCTACGGTTGATTTACTATGATTTTTAGAAGTTTAGGCAATTTTCTGGATTTTCCTGGTTATTCTAAAAATAAACTTAATCCAGAAAATGTATTACTGCATCAGCATGACGTCGGTGTGACGTCATCAAGTCAACAGGTGCTATCCAGGTCAAATCTGACCAGTGGGACCCGCTGGTCAGTCTCACAGTGATGGCTAGGGTCACAGACATGTGGGGTCAAGTCAACGCCCACATCAGCATAATCAAATTGACACGTGGGCCCACCGTAATTAGATTAATCTTAATCTTACTTAGTTAGTCGGTTAGTTAGGCCGTGGGGCCTGGCTGTTAGTGGCTATGGGGGGTTAGCTGGCCGTAATTAACACTAATCACGCGACCACGTCGGACACACCGGCGGTTAGCCGCCGGCGACCAAGCAGAGCGGCGGAGACGCTCGGGTTTGCATCTCCGGTGCCCAAAGGGGCGGATGAGGGCATCTACGTGGAGCTGGGACTCGCCCGCATCCATCTGTGCAAACGGCAGGGGCTGAGGTGGCCCGAGCTCGCCGGAGACAAGCTCGCGGCGGTGGCCGGAGTTCGGGCTAGCACGGGCGCGGGGCTACGCTTGGCGAGCGAGCGAGCTGAGAGGCTAGGCGGGCTCCTGGGAGATCCACGAGCTCGAGGTCGTGCTCGGACGCGAGTTCGGTGACCTGCAACAACGGCGGCGACAGGCGTGACGGCGGTGAGCTTCCGCCGCGGTGGCCAGGGGGGATAGAGGAGGGATTCGACGGCGGGGAGAGAGGGGTTGGGAGCAGGAGCTCGCAGGGAGGCGGCGCAGTAGGTCAGTGGGCTCGGGGACGTCCTTGACGGCGCGAATCGACGGCGAGGGGCCCGGTTGCCTGAGGTTGAAGATGACCGCGATGGCGGCGTTGCTGGCCTCCCGGGGTCGCGTGCTTTGGCGTGCGGCTCTACGGCGTCGAGGCGGAGCTCGTCGCATATCCGGAAGGGCGTGTGGAGGTCGATGGTAGCGGCGAACGGCGACGGTGGCTGCGCGCAGGAGAGGCAGAGGAGGGGGAGAGAGTGCAGCGAGTGAGGGAGAGGCGAGAGGGGCTTCGAGGCGTCTCCAGGCGCGGGATTGGGTTGACGGAGAGCGCGACACGGCGAAGCAGGAGGTGGCGCGGTCGGGTGCGTGCGCTGGCTGCCAGTGGGCACAAGGTTGAAGACAACCTTGCCCCTGGTGGGCTGGGCCAACAGTGCCAGGCCAGCTGGGCTGCCAGGTGAGCAACAGGTAGGTCTTCTGCTCTTTTTTAATTTTTCTTCTGTTTTGTTTAATTTACTTCCTTTTGCCACTGTTTCTAAATAAAACAAATTCAAAGACAGTAACAAAATTCCCCTGAACATTTTATTTAGCACAATGGAATTATACCAAAGCACATAAAATTGTTTCAATTATTTGAACATATATTCAGTATATATTTGGATATAAGTTCAAATTCAAAAATAGTATTGATTTAAATTCAAAGTCCCAAAATAATTCCTTAAAAGTGTTCCTAAATTTTGGTTTGATATATAGCTCTTGCCAAAATTCTCAAACATTGCAAAAGGACATCTTGGAACATAGAATGAGATTTCTAGGGTTCTTTGCCCTGCTTTTAATTAAGTTTTTGAGGCTTTCAAAATTCCTCAATTCAAGTTTCAAAAATATAGACATGATGCACACATGAAGCTAGCCTAGAGCACTACCAGCAGCTAGGGATGTGACAGCTCACCCCTACTAAACAAGAATCTCGTCCCGAGATTCAAGCGTAGGGTAAGATGATTGGGGGAACGCAACTAATGCAATCTTCACGATCCAGGTTGCATCTCACAAGAACGTTGATTCGATCACCATCTTTGTCTCGACGTCTTGCTCTGAGAACTCCAGCTATCATGACAATGAGAGGAGAAGGAGACTCTAGAAGGATCGATCTTCTCAAGGATCGAACAACTTAGGATTAACTCACGGAATGAGACATAGCAACATCTCTTGAGCTGAGACACGAAGCACACATCTAGAAGGATGGAGTGGAACAGATGCCAAGGGTTCACTAGGTAGACAACAATTCCACACTTTGGAAGGTGGTGATTGGTTGTCAACGTTGCGAGGAGTTGAGTTTCCATGAAACCATAGCATGACTCTGAGAGGAGGGTGAATCGTAGAATTATCCCTTAAGTGGCAAAAAGAATTACTTTTGATACATAGATCATCGTAACTCTCTAAACCAGCCTGAGGAAATTCACAAACGATCGTTTGAAGGAGTTCGAAGGAATGGCATATCCCGATACAAATGGATGATGTGGACTACCTTGTTGAAGACAACGTAATGGATGATTTCTACTTATCATCGAGGAAGGATAGGGCCCAGGTAAGTCCACCTTTGAAGATGGTCCTGGACAAGAATTACTAAGAAGGCAACCCATAAGAAATTGGCTCAATGGGGTGCAAACTGGGAACAGAATGCAAATGTCGGAAATGTTCCAACCATCATATCTGCCTGAGATTCAGATCTGGTTGGTGTCAGGACATTCCAGACTCATCAAGTCCAGAAAGAAAAATGAAAGTTTTCAACACAAATCGACGAGATGACGTTGCGAGATTCTCGGGAGATGAACTACGATAGCAAGCTCAGAAACATGAGCTGGTTCTGCTACATACATGTGAACACGTTATCCAAGACAAGCATGACCACATAGTAGTCTTACAATAAAACACCACCGAGTTCTGGTTGGGAACCATCATCGAAGATAACGAAGTCGTGTGCATGACCTAGGATTAGCACATGAGACTCCCTTTTCTTGAACAAATCCATCAGTGGCTTGGTGTGCTAGGGAATTCATATGGAATGAAGATGATCAGTCTATCAGACCATAGAATACTTCGCACATGCATGACTGACTTGGGATGATTCCAGAGGAAGAAAAAACAAACTTTCTCGGATCCACGACGACAACTTGCACCAAATGC
Source organism: Triticum dicoccoides (assembly GCF_002162155.2). NCBI lineage: Eukaryota > Viridiplantae > Streptophyta > Magnoliopsida > Poales > Poaceae > Triticum > Triticum dicoccoides. The sequence goes on along the minus strand of NC_041389.1, from coordinate 144,297,752 downwards.
ACATGGATTTAGAGGAAGTCACTACTTTCATCCAAACATATGCTTCATGAACGAAACACGAAGAAATGCTTAAACAAGTTTCCAACACTAGGTCGATGTCCAACATGACTCATGGGGGAGACAAAATGCTGCTGATGGGCTCAACAGCAACTCATCGGAATTTCCATATCACTGGACTTCCACCATCATGTGAACAAGGTGATAGCATTGGTCAGACCCAACGAGTATAACGGTGTATGCTCGAGGAATCAACCACGAGTAAGACAACATTACGAATAGCGTTGGTTCTAACTTGATTTGACGATAGCCCACACTCAAATCAAGGTTTGGACAAGACAATAGATTCAACAACTGATCACGAGGATCAGTCGATGAAGATATCATCTTTCTTCAATACACACACACTCACACTCAAGGATATCCCTTAGTGATGAACTAAGTCGGACAAGCTTTCATCTTCCAACTCTCTAAGTTGTTGTTTAGCTTAACCAACTAGCTCAGGGGTATCCAACACAGAATCTTGGAGAATGGGTGGTTTGGAAGAAAACCAACATGATCACGAACTCAACATAGCGGTCAGGTGAAACCTGGTGATACTTCCGAGAAGATATTCGGAAAATCACGAACCACCGGTATGTTATTAAGCTCGAGAACAATATTGCTTTTCAGGGCAAGACGATATGATCAAGGAGCGAGGGATTGTCACAATCCTAACTCCTTGGTTGATGAGTGCACCCGGAAATATGGACTAGGTAGCACGATCAATCTTAGGATGATGATTCAATAACCAGCACGCTAAGAATGAGAGTATTGTCCATTAGCTACCAAGCAACGAGTTGCTCGAAGTATTGATTTCGCACATCACAGTACACTTGTCGGCATTCCGGTTACAATAACACGGGAGCCGAGGAATGAACAATGATGGCAAGAAGTATTACTGCGTCAAGAATTCATAAGAGGTGGTGCAATTCTCATGACATTCTTGACATAAAGATGGTAACACTCCAAGGTAGAACAGAACAAAAGCTGGATTGGCATTTTGATCTGTGGAATACAACTACTTTGACCCAATCCTAGATATGGACGAGGTACTGGAGTTTGTTTCTCCCAGTCATTTCAGAATAGAATGGCTTGACGGACCACAAGAATAATAAGCATCGATGAACGAATGCACACATACCCCTGACTATCAATTGATAGACGAGGGTCAGAAAACAACTAAGGAGGGACAACTCAAGGAACATATAACTTTCTGAGTTGTGGATGCATAGATTAGCATGTCGAACGAATTCAACATATTTCTCCCGGATAACCCATGCAGAGAGGTAGAATTGGCAGAGTCACAATATAGAATCAAGAACTCATTAAGAGCACTCTTGTTGTGATCTTTTGATCCACCAAACTTCTGCCATAAGTGGTTCATAGTATTTGGAAGAAGGAAATACCACAGACCTCGAGGACTATCACAAAGGTTACTAAATTCCTAAAGGAACTAGCAAACACTATCAATATGAGGTAAGTAGAGTGAATCTTGGGTTCAAGAACCCAGAGATGAAATGCCTACTAACTAAATGGCATCACGGGATGCTTTCGAGAATATTGGCCAGAATCATCACACTGGGAACACAAAACATGGCTAGATTACTAGGTGATTAACTAAGACACCTAGGGTCATAATAATAGCTCCAACATATATGTCGAGGCAACAGAGTACCTCAACTCAAAGACTAGTGTGCTTATTCTGACCAAAAGGACATCGGGAACGGAGGAAGGATTTGTAAATGCATCAGATTATTTAGAAACTTGGGATGACTCGGACAACATAACGGTTGTAAATGCTCAAAAAAAGTTTGAGAGATCCTGCAAAAATGGTGGCATAACCACTCAGAAGCATAATATCAAGGTTTCAAGACCAACTAAGAACACATGGAAGTAGTAGAAACTGAACTGGGGCTTGAAACCATCATTCCTATAAGTCTCTACCATAGTAACTCATCATCCTGATAGATAGATGAGAAGGCCTAGTTCTTAATCCTCGTAGAAAAGAAGAGGTTGACTCAGATCAGAAGGCCATGAGGTATAAGGAGTAAAAAGAGCCTTACGTTCCCTTCCACAATCAATTCCCTTACATAACTAAAGCATTTCTAGACACAACTTCGACCAGTTTGGCTTGGTAATCCTACAGGCAGTCAGGCTCTGATACCAAAGCTGTCAGGACCCCGATTCCAAGTCACAACGATCTAGCCGGTAACACCTCATATAACTTTGCGGCCTCACGCACGGTATTCCCACGGGTGTCGCCTTACCATGGCCAGGGACCGTTTGCGCCTTTTGGCTCACGTATATGATAGTGTCGCTAGCATCCATATGACAGAGAACCCAGGCCGACATGGCTAGTCGTGAACCCAAAGCGGCACTAACCCATGGGGACAGGCATACATGAATCAACTTCGAGCATGTCGGTCAACAGCGTGTGAATCCGGGTTGTAGCACTGGGCTAACAGGACTTCGGTAACCCGGGCTGTAGCAGGCTAGGCAGGACTCCGGGTGTCACAGCGTGACATTTCCCCGAAGGGACAGACACAGGAACGAAGTGAAACACATGTCGGCCAGTCAAGTGTCCTGAGCAGTAGTGCTGGGCTAGCAGGACTCCGGTGAACCGGGCTGTAGCGGACTACTATGGCTCAAGGAGGCACTAGACTACATTTCCCCATAAGAGAGGCTGCCAAGGATAAACAACTAGATTGTCGGATCCCACACATAGCAAGCATTTCAATCATACACACAATATGCTCGATATGTGTAAATACAACATGGCATCACAACATAACTCTACGACTCCAGTATTTATTCAATAGGCTCCGAGGAGCGAGATATTACAAGCAAGGGTCTCATGACCCAACATTCAGAGCATACAAGTCACAGCACATGCGGAAGCTAATCATGTCTGAGTACAGACATCTACAAATGAAAAAGGCTTAGAAGCCTGACTATCTACCAGATCCTGTCGAGGGCACAAGATCGTAGCTAAGGTATCAAGCTAAACGTCGAAGTCCACGGAACTACTAGCGAGACTGAAGTCTCTCTGCAAAAACATAAATAAGCAAACGTGAGTACAAATGTACTCAGCAAGACTTACATCAGAACTATCTACACATGCATCGGTATCAATAAAGGGGTGGTGGAGTTTGACTGCAGCAAGCCAGCTTTGACTCGGTGGCTATCCTGAACTACGACTGCCGGTAACTCTTTTGAAGTGGCGCACACAAGTCCACAAATTCACCATATCAATACACCACTATGGATCCGCTCCCGTCTCCTCACGAGAACGCCATCCATAGCACTCACGCTTATCTTGCGCATTTTAGAGTATCCACTTTCACTTGTCTATGAACTATGCAAGGGGTCCAAGTTTCCATATCCGAGGAATCCGGCTATTCGAATAGATAATGATAACCGTGCAGGGGTGTACTTCTTCACACACGCTCTCCCCACTTATCGCCCTGTACATGTCATGTACCTCGGCAACCTTCAAGCGGAAGCCGGGCGAGGGAGTCGGCCACGACCTGACTAACCACGCAAGTCTCTAGTCCAGGTTTATCGCCTATTCGGGTTCCATCCGCAAGGAGATCCGGCCGGGGTGTCGCTCACGGCCCCAAACGATGTGTGCAGGGTTCCCAAGCCCACCTCGACGGGTGGATCTATGCTTGGTACACCATGCCACTGTGCCTAGTCTGTCCCAAACCCACCTGTACCGGGTGCCACTTGGTAGACTACTTACACTACCTACAAACACCAAAAACTAGTTGCAACTCCTGGACAGAGTTCAAGTTGGTTAATAAGTCGAGAGGGGTCGAGTTACCGGAACCCAATGTGTGGTAGTAACTGTTCATGGATCACAAACACAGAACTCAGTTCCTGAGGACGGCTGCAATGAGACAACCCACCATGTACTCCTACATGGCCTCTCACCGCTACCTTTACCAAATCGTGTTCACACACTTAACTCTCAATAGTAGGACATGTTCACCACATTCCAATTCATTCCCGATGAATCAGACCTGACTCAACTCTAAGCAGTAGCAGGCATGACAAACAAGCATGAATGAGTAGGCACATCAGGGCTCAAACAACTCCTACTCATACTAGTGGGTTTCATCTATTTACTGTGGCAATGACAGGTCATGCAGAGGAAAGGAGTTCAACTACCGCAGTATGTAACAGTTGAATCATTGTTGTCCTAATGCAGTAAAAGAGAGCAGAAGCGAGAGAGTGGGATTGTATCGGAATGAACAAGGGGGTTTTGCTTGCCTGGCACTTCTGAAGATAATATAGCTCTTCATCGGTGTCATCGATCTCATCGTTGAACCCACGTCTATCGAGAGGGGACAAACACCGGCAACTGAGAAAGAACACAATCAATGTGATGCACAATATGATGCATGATCATGACATGGCAATATGCTGTGATTTGAGCTAATGCATCTAGCTATGATTTAAATGAAGTTGGTTTGAATACATGATTCAAATTCCAACTCCATATATGATTCTTTAAATGCCCTTTATTTGTTTTGTCCCAAACAGAGGACAAACATTGTTTAAACATGCATGAAAATGGTACAGATGGATTCCTTGAATTTTTCTGATCATTTTTCATATATAACTTGTTTGATTTGGAGCTACGGTTGATTTACTATGATTTTTAGAAGTTTAGGCAATTTTCTGGATTTTCCTGGTTATTCTAAAAATAAACTTAATCCAGAAAATGTATTACTGCATCAGCATGACGTCGGTGTGACGTCATCAAGTCAACAGGTGCTATCCAGGTCAAATCTGACCAGTGGGACCCGCTGGTCAGTCTCACAGTGATGGCTAGGGTCACAGACATGTGGGGTCAAGTCAACGCCCACATCAGCATAATCAAATTGACACGTGGGCCCACTATAATTAGATTAATCTTAATCTTACTTAGTTAGTCGGTTAGTTAGGCCATGGGGCCCGGCTGTCAGTGGCTCTAGGGGGTTAGCTGGCCGTAATTAACACTAATCACGCGGCCACGTCGGACACACCGGCGATTAGCCGCCGGCGACCAAGCAGAGCGGCGGAGACGCTCGGGTTTGCATCTCCGGCGACCAAACGGGCAGATGAGGGCATCTACGTGGAGCTGGGACTCGCACGCATCCATCTGTGCAAATGGCAGGGGCTGAGGTGGCCCGAGCTCGCCGGAGGCAAGCTCGCGGCGGTGGCCGGAGTTCGGGCCAGCACGGGCACGGGGCTACGCTTGGCGAGCGAGCGAGCTGAGAGGCTGGGCGGGCTCCTGGGAGATCCACGAGCTCGAGGTCGTGCTCGGACGCAAGTTCGGTGACCTGCAACGACGGCGGCGACAGGCGTGACGGCGGTGAGCTTCCGCCGCGGTGGCCAGGGGGGATAGAGGAGGGATTCGACGGCGGGGAGAGAGGGTTGGGAGCAGGAGCTCACAGGGAGGCGGCGCAGTAGGTCAGTGGGCTCGGGGACGTCCTTGATGGCGCGAATCGACGGCGAGGGGCCCGGGTGCCTGAGGTTGAAGATGACCGTGATGGCGGCGTTATTGGCCTCCCGGGGTCGCGTGCTTTGGCGTGCGGCTCTACGGCGTCGAGGCGGAGCTCGTCGCATATCCGGAAGGGCGTGGGGAGGTCGGTGGTAGCGGCGAACAGCGATGGTGGCGGCGGCTCCGTTCGGTGGCTGCGCGCAGGAGAGGCAGAGGAGGGGAAGAGAGTGCAGCGAGTGAGAGAGAGGCGAGAGGGGCTTCGAGGCGTCTCCAGGCGCGGGATTGGGTTGACGGAGAGCGCGACACGGCGAAGCAGGAGGTGGCGCGGTCGGGTGCATGCGCTGGCTGCCAGTGGGCACAAGGTTGAAGACAACCTTGCCCCTGGTGGGCTGGGCCAACAGTGCCAGGCCAGCTGGGCTGCCAGGTGAGCAACAGGTAGGTCTTCTGCTCTGTTTTAATTTTTCTTCTGTTTTGTTTAATTTACTTCCTTTTGCCACTGTTTCTAAATAAAACAAATTCAAAGACAGTGACAAAATTCCCCTGAACATTTTATTTAGCACAATGGAATTATACCAAAGCACATAAAATTGTTTCAGTTATTTGAACATATATTCAGTATATATTTGGATTTAAGTTCAAATTCAAAAATAGTATTGATTTAAATTCAAAGTCCCAAAATAATTCCTTAAAAATGTTCCTAAATTTTTGTTTGATATATAGCTCTTGCCAAAATTCTCAAACATTGCAAAAGGACATCTTGGAACATAGAATGAGATTTCTAGGGTTCTTTGCCCTGCTTTTAATTAAGTTTTTGAGGCTTTCAAAATTCCTCAATTCAAGTTTCAAAAATATAGACATGATGCACACATGAAGCTAGCCTAGAGCACTACCAGCAGCTAGGGATGTGACAGTTTGCATCTTTGGCATCCCAGTCGCCAGATGACTGCTGGACCACCAAATCGGAGTTGCCGTAGCACAGGATCCGGCGAATGCCGAGTTCTTTGGCAAGCCGCAGCCCATGAATGAGTGCCTCGTATTCGGCGACGTTGTTGGAGGCGGCAAATTGAATCTGCAGCACATACTTGAGCTTGTCGCCTTTAGGGGAAGTGAGGATGATGCCGGCTCCCAAGCCGGTGCGCGTCTTGGAGCCGTCGAAATGCATCCGCCAATGGGTGGAGTCGGGCGCTGGCGGCAGGTACTGGGTCTCGGCCCAGTCGACGAGGAAGTCGGCCAGTGCTTGCGACTTGATGGCGGTGCGGGGCTGGTAGTAGATGGTGTAGGGAGCCAAATCTATGGCCCATTTGGCCACTCGGCCAGAGGCGTCTCGGCTCCCGATGATCTCGGCCAGTGGAGCAGTGCAAACCACAGTGATTGGATGCTCTTGAAAGTAAGGCTTCAGCTTCTTGGCGGCGAAGTGCATGCCGTAGCACATCTTCTGGTAGTGAGGGTAGTTCTGCTTGGAGGTCGACAGTACCTCGCTCAGATAATACACCAGTCTCTGGACATGGAGCGCCTTGCCTTCCTCTTTGCGCTCGACTACAATGACTGTGCCGACTACTCGGCTGGTGGCGGCAATGTATAGGAGCATGGGCTCTTTAGGAGTCGGAGCCGCCAGCACAGGAGGAGTAGTCAGCATCTTCTTCAACTGGAGGAATGCTTCATCCGCCTTGTGGTTCCATTCAAAAAAGGTGGTCTTCTTCATCAGTTGGTACAAAGGGAGGGCTTTCTCGCCCAGCCGACTGATAAATCGGCTGATGGATGCCAAGCAGCCGGTGAACTTCTGCACATCTAACAGTCGGCTGGGTACCTCCATCCTCTCGATGGCCTTGATCTTCACAGGGTTACAATCTATGCCGCGTTCAGAGACCAGGAAGCCGCGGAGTTGGCCGGCTGGTAATCCGAAAACGCACTTCTCCGGGTTGAGCTTGATCTGGAATTAGCGCAAGTTCTCAAAGGTTTCCTTGAGGTCTTCCAGTAGTGTCCCACGTTTCTCCGTCTTCACAACTACATCATCCACATAGACGTGGGCGTTTCTGCCGAGTTGCTTGAGGAGGCACTTCTGCATGCAACCCTGAAAGGTGGCGCCGGCATTCCTCAAGCCGAATGTCATAGTCAGGTAGCAGAAGGCCCCAAACGGCGTGATGAAGGCGGTCTTCAGTCTGTCTGCCGGGTTCAGCTTGATCTGGTGATATCCAGAATATGCATCTAAGAAACTCAACAGCTCGCATCCGGCTGTGGAGTCTATCACCTGATCGATTCTTGGTAAAGCAAATGGGTCCTTCGGGCAGGCTTTGTTGAGGCTTGTGTAGTCAATACACATCCGCCACTGCTTGTTCTTCTTCAACACCAGAACCGGTTTTGCCAACCACTCTGGAAAAAACACTTCCATAATGAAGCCGGCGGCCAGGAGCCGGGCTATCTCCTCTCCAACAACTCTCCTCTTCTCTTCTGACAGGCGACGCAAGGGCTGCCTGACTGGCTTCACATTGGACCGGACATGTAGCTTGTGCTCGGCGAATTCCGTCGGTACACCTGGCATGTCTTTAGGGGACCATGCGAAGATGTCTCGATTCTTACGGAGGAAATCGACGAGCTCGCCTTCCTATTTGCTGTCAAGGTTCGTACCCATGACAGGGTACCTCTCTGGGTGCTCCGGGTCCAAGGGTATCTTCTTAGTCGCTTGGGCCGGCTTGAACGAACCCTCGGCTTCCGATTCCTTGGGGTCGGGCGACATCTCTGGCTGCTTTCCGGCCATCGCCACAACCCGATCAAGGAGCCGCTTCTCAGCTGCGATCACCAGGGACTCGGCCAACCGACTGCTCTCTGCTGTGCAAGCGGATGACTTCCTGTAGTCGCCAGTCACGGTCAGAATTCCCTTGGTACTCGGCATCTTCATCTTGAGGTAGGTGTAGTGGGGGACCGCCATGAACTTGGCCAAGGCAGGTCAGCCAAGCAGTGCATGGTAGGGGCTTTCGAGGTCTACCACTTCAAACCAGACTGGCTCTCGGCGGAAATGATCTTTGTCTCCGAAGAGAACATCTATTAGGATCTTGCCGGTTGGCGAGCAGGAAAGGCCAGGGACAATGCCATGAAACACAGTCCGGCTACTCTGAAGTTGTCTCTGTTTGATTCCTAACTTCTCCATGGTATCCTTGTACAGGATGTTGATGTTGCTGCCTCCGTCTATCAGCACTCTTGAAAAGGGGGCGGCCCGCCTATCGGTGGCCAGGGTGGCACTCAGGACCAAGCCATAGGAACCCAGATTCGGCATCACCTCTAGGTGGTCTGCCCTGCTCCAACTGATAGGTTTCTCGGACCAATGCATGAACTCTGGAGTATCTGATGCCACTGCATTCACCTCTTGTTGCTGCAGCCGCCTGCTGCGTCGATCATCAGCCACACTGGTGAACACCATGTAGGCTCCGTGCTCCTCTGGGTACTCATCTTGTACTGCACCGACTGGCCTGGCAGCCGGCTGCTGGGGCGGCGGTGGAGGCGGCGGCCCAGCAGGAGGGGGAGGCTGGAGGCCCTCGCCCTTGGCGATTCTGGTAAGCCAGTGGCATTTTCGGGTAGTGTGGTTTGATGGCTTCGCGCCACTATGGAACATGCAGGGGCCATCGAGAGTCTGCTCGTAGGAGAAGGCCGGCAACCAGTTGGACTTGCCGCCTTTCTGACGCTTGGCCGGAGGCTGCCCCTCCGGCTGTTGATCTTCGACTGTTGCAACCTGCCGACTGCTGGAAGCCGGATGCTGGGTCTTGCGCTTGTGGTCGTTCTGCGGTTGTCGCCGACTGGCGTCTCCAGCCGGAGTTCTGGGAGCCTGAGGGACCGCCTTGCTAGTCGCGCCGACTTGAATCTCCGTCTTCATGGAAGAGTCGGCTGTGGCGTATTTGTCTGCTATGATCAGCAGTTCGTCGAGTGTCTCCGGCTCGTCACAGAGGAGCTTGTGCTTGAGGAGGGTGCCTTCTCTGCACCCAGCCGTGAAGTATTCAATGGCCTGCACCTCGTGCACGCCCTCGCAGGAGTTCCGGAGCTCGGCCCAACGCGTGAGGTAGTCGCGAGTGGACTCGTCGGGGCCTTGCACACACAAGGACAGTTGGCGCGGCTTGGGAGGTCGCTTGTAGGTGCTCATGAAGTTGCGGATGAAGGCTTCGATGAAGTCGACCCAGCTTTTGATGTTGCGCGGCTTCAGGCTGTTCAGCCACGTCCGGGCTATCCCTTGAAGCATGAGGGGAACATATTTCACGGCAACTCGCTTGTTGCCGTTCGCTATGCTGATGGCCGTGGAGTAGTCAACAAGCCAGTCTTCCGGCTTCACGGAGCCGGTGTACTTGGGAGTATCTCGAGGGAGCATGGACCCTTTGGGAAAGGGCTCGTCTCGAATGCGAGGTCTGAAACAAGGAGGACCCAACTCGTCTTCTTCTTCCAGCGCCGGGGATCGATGGAGTCGGTCGATCCGGTGGCGGGCGTCGTTCTCTCCGACTCCCTCTCGGCGGCCAAGGCGGTCGCCGAGAGTCGGATGCTCAACGGGTGGCGGGGAGACTCGCCTTTCTCGGCGAGGAGGGGGAGGCAGATAGTCGCCCCGCTGCTCTACTGCTCTGGGGCGGCCGTCTTGGTCGCGCTCGATAGTGATGCGAGTCCGACTGTGACTGACAGCCGGATCATCATTTCTTCTTCCGCGGACTCCACCAGTCGGCATCCGAGACGTCGCGCCTTGGTCTCGGCGGGGAGGCAAGTCATCGTTTCGCCGCTGCGGCTCTTCCGTGCGGCAGCCGGCTTCGTTCTGCGCGGCAGCCGCATCCAGGAGCTGCTAGACTCACTCCGTCATCAGGCGGCGCTCTTCGCCTTCGAAGTTGTCGAGCTCGTCTGCCGCCGCCTGGGCGGCGCGGATGTCCTCCGCGGGCGTGGCGTACACGGGGCGGTTGGCCCCGAATAGGTTGGCGATGGCCACGCCGCGCTGCTGGACCGCGCCTAGGCGGCTAGGCCCAGTCGGGGCTGGCGAGCCACCCACGGCGCGATCCATCTCACGCTGGTAGGCCGCTGACAAGCGTCTCATGCTTTCCAGCTTCTTCGCGCCTTCGATGATCTGGAGGCGGCGTGCCTCTAGCGTCTCGGCGTCTGCGTCTTCGGGAATAGGCGCAGTCAGGTCACGTAGGGCCGCGTCAAGCGGATCATGAGCCACTTCCCCGGAGGGCTCGCCGTGGCTGATGACGAGCACCTCCGTGATGGCACTTCCGCCGCTCCCCTCGCAAGGGAGCGGCTCATCGTAAACCACCACGTTGGTGGGGAACGCGTCGAGCGACGCGGTGTCAGAGTCGACCAGCATCGGGTCGGTGGAGCCTACGAACTCCAAGTCCACGGCAGGCTCGCCGGCGACATGGAGTTGGTCGAGGAGGCCCGCGAGGAGGCTCTCGGGGCCGCTCGCGCCTGCATCGGATGCAGGCTCATCAGAAAGGCGAACCTCGCAGACGAGTTCGGCGAGGCGGCTGGCAGCGCAGGGGATCTCAGCGCCATGCAGCGCATCGACGCAGACGCCATCGGGTGTGCCCGGCTGGCTGCGCTCTCCAGGAAGGAAGAGGGTTCCCGTCCAGAACAGATCTCCGGACGACGGTGCACCAGGCCCCACGGTGGGCGCCAAATGTCGGGGGTTGGGTGCGACATATGCCAAAGGATGCCTTATCATGGTGGGGGCGAGTAGAACGTCGCCGGTGCCTGGAAACGGGATGAGGCGTAGACATGCACGCCGACGAATCTTACCCAGCTTCAGGGCTCTCCGAGGAGATAACACCCCTACTGCTGCTCTGCGGGGTCTCCGCATGATCACTAAGGCGAAGTAAATACAAGGCTGCTCCTAGAGCTGTTTCGGGTAATAGGGGAGGGCAAGGCTAGCTCTCTCTTTCTTATGTGGTCTGTCTAATGCTAATGGATTCGAACCCTTTGCATGGGTGCCCCGGGGGGTTTATATAGGCCTACCCCCCAGGGGTACAATGGTATAACCAGCTGGGTGCGGGTCCCAGTCGTCTGTCTCTCAGGCGCCGTCTTCTCCGCCGACTCCTGGGGCCCGCCGACTGGTGGGTCCCGCCGACTGGCCTGGTACTGGGACGTCAGCCCGCGTCTGCCGCAGGCGGGTCTTGCCGGCTGCAGATTACTGTAGCCGCGCTTCTAATGACGCAGGCTTGGTCATGGGGTTATGGCGACAGTGCCGCCGCCTGGGCCCATGGGAGGGGCCGGCCGACTCCTGGGGGCTGACTCCCAACGGGTCCGACACGCGGCACTCTCGCTGTCCTCGGCACTCCCGCTGACTGGTAGGCCCTGCTGTCTCCGGGCCGTACAGACAGGTCGTCGTGGGTACAGGGCTCCGCCCTAGGGGATGATGCCAGGGTTGGCATGGCAACAGTGCCGCACCGTGCGGAGATCTCCGTGGGTGCGGCGCACTGTGGCCATGCCTGTCTTTAATTATCGGGGTGGTTGGAGTCGTGGGCCGACTCCTATAGTCGGATTCCTCGGAGTCGCTTCTGAGACTCGGTTTGGATGGGAGTCGCCTCTGGGACTCGGTTTACCTCGGAGTCCCCTCTGGGACTCGGCTTATCTTGGAGTCGCCTCTAGGACTTGAGGGGCGCGGTCTGCCCCGATGTCTTGAAAGGTTCTAGGGACCAGGTTTGCCTACCCGTGGCCCATTACTCCGACACTCGTGACCTCCTCAGAAGCTTCTTGGAGCAGGGTCCAAGTCTCCTGGATCACGTTCGGTGAGAAGATCACGTTCCCGAAGGTTTCATTCCGTTTGGACTCCGTTTGATATTCTGTTTCTTCGAAATACTGAAATAGGCAAAAAAACAGCAATTCTGGGCTGGGCCTCCGGTTAATAGGTTAATCCCAAAAATAATATAAAAGTGGAAAATAAAGCCCATTATAGTCCAAAACAATAGATAAAGTAGCATGGAGCAATAAAAAATTATAGATACGTTGGAGACGTATCAGGCATCCCCAAGCTTAATTCCTGCTCGTCCTCGAGTAGGTAAATGATAAAAAAGAATTTTTGATGCGGAGTGATACTTTGGCATAATTTCAATGTAAATCTTCTTAATTGTGATATGAATATTCAGATCCGAAAGATTCAAGACAAAAGTTCATATTGACACAAAAATAATAATACTTCAAGCATACTAATCAAAGCAATCATGTCTTCTCAAAATAACATGGCAAAAGAAAGTTCATCCCTACAAAATCATGTAGTTAGGCTATGCTTCATTTTCATCACACAAAGATGTTCCCAACTTCTATACCCCCGATGACAAGCCAAGCAATTGTTTCATACTTAAATAATCTCAAACTTTTTCAACCTTCACGCAATACATGAGCGTGAGCCATGGATATAGCACTATGGGTGGAATAGAATATGATGATGGGGATTGTGTGGAGAAGACAAAAAAGGAGAAAGTCTCACATCAACGAGGCTAATCAATGAGCTATGGAGATGCCCATCGATTGATGTTAATGCAAGGAGTAGGGATTGCCATGCAACGGATGCACTAGAGCTATGAATGCTCAACAAAATAAAACTAGTGGGTGTGCATCTAACTTGCTTGCTCATGAAGACCAAGGGCATTTTGAGGAAGCCCATCGTTGGAATATACAAGCCAGGTTCTATAATGAAAAATTCCCACTAGTAAGAACAAGACAACTCACTATATGAAAACATGGTGCTACTTTGAAGCACAATATATGAGACTCACTACATGAAGAACAAGGTGCTACTTTGAAGCACAATATATGAGACTCACTACATGAAGAACAAGGTGCTACTTTGAAGCACAAGTGTGGAAAAAGAGATAGTACCATTGCCCTTTTCTTTTTTTTCTTTTTTTGGGCCTTTCCTTTTTTTGGCCTTTCTCTTTTTTTGGGAAATTCTCTAATAATGATGATCATCACACTTCTATTGGTTACAACATAAGGATTACAACTGGAAATTAGAACAAGATATGACTCTATATGAATGCCTCCGGCGGTGTACCAGGATGGTGCAATGAATCAAGAGTGACATGATGAAAAATAATGCAAGGTGGCTTTGCCACAAATATGATGTCAACTACATGATCATGCAATGGCAATATGACAAAAGTAATGTATGTCATAATAATGATGATGGAAGTTGCATGGCAATATATCTCGGAATGGCTATGGAAATGCCATGATAGGTAGGTATGGTGGCTGTTTTGAGGAAGATATAAGGAGGTTTATGTGTGATAGAGCATATCGTATCACGGGGTTTGGATGCATCGGGGAAGTTTGCACCAACTCTCAAGGTGAGAAAGGGCAATGCACGGTACCGAAGAGGCTAGCAAGGGCGGAAAGATAAAAGTGTGTATAATCCATGGACTCAACATTAGTCAAAAGAACTCATATACTTATTGCAAAAATTTAGAAGTCATCAAAATCAAGTACTACGCGCATGCTCCTAGGAGGATAGATTGGTAGGAAAATACCATCGCTCGTCCCCGACCGCCACTCATAAGGATGCACAAGCCAGGTACACTTCATGTTTCAAATTTGTTACACAACTTTAACCATACGTGCAAGCTACGGGATTTGCAATCTTCAACGCAAGTATTTCTCAAATTCACAACTACTCAACTAGCATGACTTTGATATTATCACCTCCATATCTCAAAACAATTATCAAGCATCAAAATTATCTTAGTATTCAACGCACTCAAAAGAAAGTTTCACATATCTTGAATACCAAGTATATTATCATTAAGCAAATTACCATGCTATTAACGACTCTCAAAATAATCTAAGTGAAGCATGAGAGATCAAGTTTCTTTAAAACAAATCTACCACCGTGCTCTAAAAGATCTAAGTGAAGCACTAGAGCAAAAATTATCACGCTCAAAAAGATATAAGTGAAGCACTATGAGCAAAACTATCAAGCTCAAAAGATATAAGTGAAGCACATAGAGTATTCAAACAAATTTTGAATCATATATGGCTCTCTCAAAAGGTGTGTACAGGAAGTATGATTGTGGTAAACTAACAAGCAAAGACTCAAATAATACAAGACGCTCCAAGCAAAACACATATCATGTGGTGAATAAAAATATAGCTCCAAGTAAATTACCGATGGAAGTGGACGAAAGAGGGGATGCCTTCCGGGGAATCCCCAAGCTTTGACTTTTTGGTGTCCTTGGATTATCTTGGGGGTTCCATGGGCATCCCCAAGCTTAGGCTCTAGCCACTCCTTGTTCCATAATCCATCAAAAGAATTCACCCAAAACTTGAAAACTTCACAACACAAAACTCAATAGAAATCTCATGAGCTCCGTTAGAGAAAGAAAACAAAAGACTATTTCAAAGTACTGTAATGAACTCATTCTTTATTTATATTGGTGTTAAACCTACTGTATTCCAACTTCTATATGGATCATAAACTATTTTACTAGCCATAGATTCATCAAAATAAGCAAACAACACACGCAAAACAGAATCTGTCAAAAACAGAACAGTCTGTAGTAATCTGTAACTAACGAAAACTTCTGGAACCCAAAAAATTCTACCAAAATTAGACGACCTAGGAAATTTATTTATTGAACAGAAGAAATTGGAATCACTATTTTATCATGTTCTGGTGATTTTTAACAATTCGTACACTGAGCGCAAAGATTCTGGAAATTATAGCAAGATCAAATAACTATCTCCCAAGAAGATCTAATAGGTTTAACTTGGCACAAACACTAATTAAAAGATAAAACCATATCTAAATAGAATCTAGATGGATTATTTATTCCTAAACAGAAGCAAAAACAGAAAACACAAAATAAAATTGGGTTGCCTCCCAACAAGCGCTATCGTTTAACGCCCCTAGCTAGGCATAAAGGCAAAGATAGATCTAGGTATTGCCATCTTTGATAGGCAATCCATAAGTGGCTCTCATGATAGATTCATATGGTAATTTTATTTTCTTTCTAGGAAAGTGTTCCAAGCCCTTCTTTAAGGTAAATTGGAATTTAATATTCCCTTCCTTCATATCAATAATTGCACCAATCGTTCTAAGGAAAGGTCTACCAAGAATAATAGGACATGAAGGATTGCAATCTATATCAAGAACGATAAAATCTACGGGCACATAATTCCTATTTGCAACAATAAGAACATCATTAATTCTTCCCATAGGCTTTTTAATAGTGGAATCCGCAAGATGCAAGTTTAGAGAGCAATCATCGAAGTCACGGAAGTCTAGCAAATCACATAAAGTTTTGGGAATAGTAGAGACACTAGCACCCAAATCACACAAAGGATGAAACTCATAATCGTTAATTTTAATTTTAATGGTAGGTTCCCACTCATCATGGAGTTTTCTAGGGATAGAAACTTTCAACTCAAGCTTTTCTTCATAAGATTGCATCAAGGAATCAACAATGTGTTCGGTAAAGGCCTTATTTTGACTATAAGCATGAGGAGAATCTAGCACGGATTGTAACAAGGAAATACAACCAATCAAAGAGCAATTTTCATAATTAAATTCCTTGAGATCTAAAATAGTGGGTTTAGCAATACCTAGATTTTTATTTCCTTCAGTCCCACTTTTATCAATTTCATCATCAAGATCTAAAAACTCAGAATTCTTAGAACGCCTTCTAGGTAAAGGAAGATCATATTCAGTTTCATCAAGATTCATATTGCAAAATAAAGATTTAATAGGAGACACATCAATAACTTTTAGATGTTCATCTTGTTTTTCATAGGAATTCGGTTTAGCGGCCATCTTATTGACTAAGGTAGCTTGTATATCCGAAATTTCAGCGGTCATCTTTTCAAGACGAGCAATTTGGGCTCTTACGCCATCAAATTCTTTGGACATATCATCGAGCTCTTTATTCATATAACTCATAAAACTCTTTTGTTCATTAAGCTCGTTTCTAAAGAAATTATTCTGCTCAAATTGCAAAACCGTAAACTTCCTGACATTGTTTTCGATCTCCTCTAGCCTTTTAAGGTGAAGATCACCAAATTTAGGTAGGGCCATCACGACAAGCAAGCAAACTAACACACGAGCAAACAAAAGGCAAGGGGAAGAGAGGAGGAGATTGGGAAAGAGAGGGCAAATAAAACGGCAAGGGTGAAGTGGGGGAGAGGAAAATGAGAGGCAAATGGCAAATAATGTACTGCGAGAGATAGGGATTGTGATGGGTACTTGGTATGTTGACTTTTGCGTAAGCCTCCCCGGAAACGGCGCCAGAAATCCTTCTTGCTACGTCTCAAGCTTGCCTTGGTTTTCCCCGAAGAGGAGGGGGTGATGCAGCACAGTAGCGTAAGTATTTCCCTCAGTTTTTGAGAACCGAGGTATCAATCCAGTAGGAGGTCACGCGCAAGTCCCTCATACCTGCACAACACGATAGCAACTCGCAACCAATGCTTAGGGGTTGTCAATCCCTTCACGGTCACTTACGAGAGTGAGATCTGATAGAGATAATATTTTTGGTATTTTTGATATAAAGATGCAAAGTAAAAAGTAAAAGCAAAGAAAGTAAAATAAAGTGATGGAGATTGATATGATGAGAATAGACCCGGGGGCCATAGGTTTCACTAGTGGCTTCTCTCAAGAGCATAGGTATTGTATGGTGGGTGAACAAATTACTGTTGAGCAATTGATAGAATTGAGCATAGTTATGAGGTTATCTAAGTATGATCATGTATATAGGCATCACGTCTGTGACAAGTAGATCGAAATGATTCTGCATCTACTACTATTACTCCACTCATCGACCGCTATCCAGCATGCATCTAGAGTATTAAGTTAAAAACAGAGTAACGCTTTAAGCAAGACGACATGATGTAGAGGAATAAATTCATGCAATATGATAAATACCCCATCTTGTTATCCTCGATGGCAACAATACAATACGTGCCTTGCAACCCTTTCTGTCACTGGGTAAGGACACCGCAAGATTGAACCCAAAGCCATGCACTTCTCCCATTGCAAGAACTATGAATCTAGTTGGCCAAACCAAACGGATAATTCGAAGAGACTTGCAAAGATAACTCAATCATACATAAAAGAATTCAGAGAAGATTCAAATATTATTCATAGATAAGTTGGATCATAAACCCACAATTCATCGGTCTCAACAAACACACCGCAAAAAGAAGATTACATCGAATAGATCTCCACGAGAGAGGGGGAGAACATTGTATTGAGATCCAAAAAGAGAGAAGAAGCCATCTAGCTACTAGCTATGGACCTGAAGGTCTGAAGTAAACTACTCACACTTCATTGGAAGGGCTATGGTGTTGATGTAGAAGCCCTCCGTGGTGGATGCCCTCTCCGGCGGAGCTCCAAAACAGGCCCCAAGATGGGATCTCGTGGATACAGGAAGTTACGGCGGTGGAATTAGGTTTTTGGCTCCGTATCAGGTCTATTGGGGGTACGTAGGTATATATAGGAAGAAGGAGTACGTCGGTGGAGCTCTGAGGGGCCCACAAGGCAGGGGGCGCGCCCGGGGGGGCGCGCCCTCCACCCTCGTGACCTCCTCGGAAGCTTCTTGGAGCAGGGTCCAAGTCTCGTGGATCACGTTCGGTGAGAAGATCACGTTCCCGAAGGTTTCATTCCGTTTGGACTCCGTTTGATATTCTGTTTCTTCAAAATACTGAAATAGGCAAAAAACAGCAATTCTGGGCTGGGCCTCCGGTTAATAGGTTAGTCCCAAAAATAATATAAAAGTGGAAAATAAAGCCCATTATAGTCCAAAACAATTGATAAAGTAGCATGGAGCAATCAAAAATTATAGATACGTTGGAGACGTATCAGTAGTGCCCAGTGCCAGTTGCTGATTTTTGCTTGTTTTTTACTTCACACAATATCAGTACCAAATGGAGTCCAAACGCAGCAAAACTTTTTGGAGAATTTTTTTGGACCAGAAGACACAAGATGGGCCAAAGAAGCACCAAAGGGGAGCCCCGAGGGGGCACAACCTACCAGGGCTCACCTGGAGGCCCAGGCGCGCCCAGATGGGTTGTGCCCACCTCGGTGGCCTCCCACGCCGCCTCTTTGCCCTATAAATACCCAAATATTCCAGAAACCCTAGGGGAGTCAGAGAAAAACAATTCCAGCCTCCGCAAGTTCCAGAACCACGAGATCCAGTCTACACACCATCACGGAGGGGTTCATCATCCTCATTGGTCCCTCTTCGGTGATGCATGAGTAGTTCATCATAGACCTAAGGGTCCATAGGCAGTAGCTAGATGTCTTCTTCTCTCTTTTTGATTCTCAATACAATGGTCTCTTAGAGATCTATTTGATGTAACTCTTTTTGCGGTGTGTTTGTTGGGATCCGATGAACTTTGAGTTTATGATCTGATATATATCCATGAAAGTTATTTGAGTTTCTTTGATCTCTTATATGCATGATTACTTATAGCCTCGTATTTTTTTCTTCGAATCTTTGGTTTAGTTAGGCCAACTAGATCGATTTTTCTTGCCATGGGAAGAGGTGCTTTGTGATGGGTTTGATCATGCAGTGTTCTTTCCCAGTGGTAGAAGGGGCAGCAAGACACGCATGTATTGTTGCTATTAAGGATAACAAGCTAGGGGCTATTCCTACATGAATAGATCTTGTCTACATCATGTCATTGTTCTTAATGCATTACTCCATTTCTCCACGAACTTAATACACTAGATGCATGCAGGATAGTGGTCGATGTGTGGAGTAATAGTAGTAGATGCGGGCAGGAGTCGGTCTACTAATCTTGGACGTGATGCCTATATAACGATCATTGGCTGGATATCATCATAATTATTTGAGGTTCTATCAATTGCCCAACAGTAATTTGTTTACCCACCGTATGCTATTTTCTTGAGAGAAGCCACTAGTGAAGTCTATGGCCCCCGGGTCTACTTTCCCATCATATAATTTTAGATCTACATTGCTATTTGCATTTTCCTTTATTTGCTTCTCTTATTTTTAGATCTATATTATCAGAAACCCAAAAAATTACCTTGCTGCACTTTTTTATCACTTATTTTATTTCGTGTTTTATCGAGATCAATTTATCCAATCTATCACAATTTTTATCCCATCAACTTGACAATTTCTGGCACCGTTACCCATAGAGGGATTGACAAACCCTCGTAAGCGTCGGGTTGTAAGTATTTGTTCTTTGTGTGCAGGTACCGTTTACATAGTGTTGATTGGTTCTCCTACTGGATTGATACCTTGGTTTCATAACTGAGGGAAATACCTACTGTAGTAGTAGTGCATCATCCCTTCCTCTTTGGGGAACTACCGACGTAGTTCAAGCGACATCACTGGGCCCCCCTCCAGTGGGTCTTAGTTCCAGAAATTATTATATATTCCAAAATAATTCTCCAAAAAGTTTCGTCCAATTCCGAGTACTTCTATTTCTGCACAAGAAACAACACCATGGTAGTTCTGCTGAAAACACCGTTAGTCCGGGTTATTTTCATTCAATTCATGCAAATTAGAGTCCAAAACAAGAGCAAAAGCATTTGGAAAAGTAGATACGACAGATACGTATCAACTCCCCCAAGCTTAACCCATTGCTTGTCCTCAAGCAATTCAGTTGACAAACTGAAAGTGACAAAGAAAAACTTTTACGAACTCTTTTGTTCTTGTGTTTAGACATATGATTAAATAATACCCGGGTTTTCAGCAAATATCATAACCAACCATGTAGATGATAACTCTTAAAGATTATATTCACTCACATCAATGACATAATCAACTAGCGAGCAATAATAAATTATTTCAGATGCCAACACTTTGTCAATATAATCATGATATAATATGACAATAGTGGTATCTCGCTAGCCCTTTCCAAGACTGCAAAACATAAATGCAGAGCACCTCCAAAGTTCAAGCAATGACTAGACATTGTAATTCATGGTAGAAGAGGTCCAGTCATGATGCATTCAACATTAACTATATACAATGCATGAGGATGAAAATAGTGCTCTCAGGACTAGTGCTTGTTTGAGAAGGTGATAACTCAACATAAATGTAAAATAACATGAAAGTAAATAGATAGGCCCTTCGCTGAGGGAAGCAGGTATTTGCAGAGGTGCCAGAGCTCAAAGCTTAAATTAGAGATAAATAAATTTTTGGAGGCACACCCTTCTTGTCAACTTCACGGGCAAGAGTTATCAATATCTTCCATGCTAAACACATCAGCGGCAGTTCCCAAGCGGTAAAAGTAAAGTTTACTCTCCCTCCACCATCAAACACAATCCATTGCTAGCTGAATCCTTGGGTGCTGTCCATACCAATAACAGTCTAGGGGAGTTTTGTTTAATTATTTGCATTTTCGATTTCAGGACTGGGCATCCCTATTAACAGCCCCTCTCATGCAAGGACGAGTGAATAAACACTCATCATGAGAATAACCCGCTTAGCATAGAAGATACTGACCACCCCCTGTCGCTCCATGAGCCGTACAAGCACACAAAATAGATGTTCATTTGAATATTTAGTGGTGTCACATGCAAATGTACTTAGGACGACAGGGTAGTACCGTATATGGGTAGATATAGTGGACTCATTTGGAATAACTTTGGATTAAGGATTTTGATGCACAAGCAGTATTCCCGCTTAGTACAGGTGAAGGCTAGCAAATAGGTTGAGAAGCGACCAGCTAGAGAGCGAAAATGGTCATAACCATGCATGGTGAATAATTAACATTGAATACTATCATGAGTAGGATATAAACACCATGAACATGAATATCGTGGAGGCTATGTTGGTTTTGATTCAACTACATGTATGAACATGTGCCAAGTCAAGCCACTTGAAACATTCAGAGGAGGATACCATACCATCATACCACATCACAACCATTTTAATGCATGTTGACATCTGAAATAAATCATTATTCACTCCTAGCTACTTAAGCATGGCATGAGAAACTATAATCTCTAATTGTCATCATAAACATGTTTAATCATAATATGTTGAAGCTGAGCTCATGCACCTCTTGTGGGATTCCTCTTGAGAGAGAAGACTCCATTGGAGTGCAAGGCCTCCATATGGAGAAGATCCCTAGTGGATGCAAGACCTCCACATGTGGAGAAGAATCTACCTAGATCATCAAGACCTCATCTCCTCTTGGATTTGGAATGAGCTCTACCTTGTATCGTGTTCCCTTTCATTGTTCGTGTATCTTGTGGATCTTATGTGTTTGTTAGTCTAGTCGATGTGTGATTGGGCTTGTTCTTGAGTGTTTCTCTTGAGATTTCTCTGTGTTTTTCGTGTTCTTCGTGGAACACCTTGCAAATCGTTAAGATCACCAATTAGGGTCTCCACCCTACTATTAGGACCCTGATTCCAAGTCACATCAATCCAGTTAGTAACACCTCATATCACTTTGCGGCCTCACGCACGGTAATCCAGCGGGTCTCGCCTTACCATGGCCCGGGACCGTTTGCGCCTTTTGGCTCACGTATATGATAGTGTCGCTAGCATCCATATGATAGAGAACCCGGGCCGACATGGCTATTCATGAACCCAAAGCCGCACTAACCCATGGGGACAGGCATACATGAATCAACTTTGAGCATGTCGGTTAACAGCGTGTGAATCCGGGCTGTAGCACTGGGCTAACAGGACTCCGGTAACCTGGGCTGTAGCAGGCTAGGCAGGACTCCGGATGTCACCGCGTGACATTTCCCCGAAGGGACAGACACAGGAACGAAGTGAAACACATGCCGGCCAGTCAAGTGTCCAGAGCAGTAGTGTTGGGCTAGCAGGACTCCAGCGAACCGGGCTGTAGCGGACTACTATCGCTCAGGAAGCACTAGACTACATTTCCCCATATGAGAGGCTGCCAAGGATAAACAACTAGATTGTCGGATCCCACTCATACCAAGCATTTCAATCATACACACAATATGCCCGATATGAGTACATACAACATGGCATCACAACAGAACTCTACAACTCAAGTAATTTATTTAAAGGCTCCAAGGAGCCATACATAACATGTTCAAATAGATAGGGGTCACATGACCCGACACTCAAGTCATACAAACATACAAGCACATGCGGAAGCAAACTAGTCTGAGTACAAACACCAGAAAGAAAGAAGGCCTGACGAAGCCTGTCTATCTACATAGGCCCTTCACAAGCTTGGATCACCACCTGGGTGGCAAGTCACTCGTCAACGTCGAGGTCTACATAGAACCCATCTGAAGGGGCTGCGTTGTCGTCTGAAAACATTAATTAAAGCAACATGAGTACGAAGGTACTCAACAAGTCTTACAACAAAACCTACTATAAATGCACATTCTCAAGAAGGTAGTGGAGTTATTGCAGCAAGCCAGCTTTGACTCATGGCTAAGCTATCCTACGATAGACACGACTTGTAAAAAATTTGTCGCACACGAGTCCACTAATCACCATCACAATACTCCACCATGGATCCTCTCCCATCAACCTACAAGAGGGCCATCTGCGGTACTCACACTTATCTTGAGGCTTTTAGTAGTAACCATTCACTTGTCTATGAACTGCATAGGTGACCAAGTAGTCCTTTACCGCGGACGCGGCTATTCGAATAGTTTTATACCCTGCAGGGGTGTACTTCTTCACACACGCTCTCACCACTTATCGCCGCTACACGACATGTACTCGCCAACCTTCAAGCGGAAGCCCAGCGAAGGTGTCGGCCACGACCTGACTAAACACACGAGTCCCTAGTCCAGGTTTATCGCCTATTCGGGTTCCATCCGCAGGGAGTCCGGCCGAGGTTTCCACTAACGGCCCCGAACGATGTGTGCAGGGTTCCCGAGACACCAAACGGGCGACTTGGTACACCGTGCCACGTGCCTACCGCAACACAGCCCACCCCTACGGTCAGCGCTGCATGCGGCCCCCAGCATACTACAAACACTAGAAACTACTTTGCAACTCCCGGACAGAGGACAAGAGTGGTTAATAAGTCGAGAGGGTCAATTAAGGATCCCAATGTGTGGTAGTAGCTGAATCTTAAATCACGCATACCGATCTCAGTTCTTAAGGACGGCCTCAATGAAACAACCCACCATGTACTCCTACATGGCCTCTCATCGATACCTTTACCAAATCATGTTCAACACTTCACTCTCATTACCGACACAACCTTTCACTCTAGTTCACTCTAGTTCATCACCCCGATGAGCCAAACCTGACACGACTCTAAGCATAGCAAGCATAGCATGGTAGGAAACACAAATATGGCTCAATCAACTCCTACACATGCTAGTGGGTTTCGTCTAGTTACTATGGCAATGAAAGGTCATGCAGAGGAAGTGGGTTCAACTACCGCAACACACAGTAGTTTGAATCGCGTTATCTTAATGCAGTAAACAAGGGCAGAAGTGAGAACATGGGTTTGTATCGGAATGATCAATGGGTTGCTTGCCTGACGGAGTGGTAGTGGCATACTGCCCTTCAGTTTGATACTCGTGAATATCCTCGGAGGCAGAACCTACCACAAAGAACACATCGGAACACAATCACCACATGGCAATATGCAACAATATGATGCATGCAAATGACATGGCAAAATGGTGTGTGATAGGTCTAATGCAACTTGGGACAGAAAGGTTTGAGTCCATTTGAACCAAGAATTTTTGAAGTTTGAACTATTTTTTGGAATTTCCAGTATAAGAAAAATTCCAGTAATTAGTTATTGCGTCAGCATTGCGTCAGGGTGACGTCAGTGGTCAACGGGGCTGGTCCAGGTCAAACTAACCTGTGGGCCCTGCGTGTCAGTAGTTAGTTTAACTAACTAATATTAGTTAGCGCTAACCCTAGGTTAATTAGGAGAGCGGGCCCCACTTGTCATAGGCTCAGGGGGAGTCAACCTGGGCCCACCCAGTCAAGGTCAACGGGTCAAACCCGCCGGCGTTTAGCCGCCGGCGAGGCCAGACGCGGCGGTGGGAGTGCAGTTTTGCATTCTGGCGACCAAATGGGCGGCAGAGAGTATCTACGCGTAGCTGGGAGCAAGCCGCAGCGTTTGGTGGCGGTGGTTGGGCTCAGGGTTGCCGGAAACATCGCCGACAACGACCTTGGCGGTCGCTGGAGTCGGGTGAAGATGAACCCGAGGCTACGGGGCACGGCGAGACACGTGGGGTGGTGTATTGGGCTCCTGGGGATGCGGTGAGCACGTTGGACACGGTGGTGTGGCCAGTGGGTGGCCGGAGCATCGTCGGCGACGAGCTCCGCGGCGGCGCGTGCGGGTGAGCTACATGCAGTCTCTACGTGGCTCGAGAGGGAGCACGGAGAGGGTAGAGAGGTGGCCAGGCTCACGGTGGTTGCGATGGAGCTGACGGCGAGGTCGGGGACGGCCTGTAGCAACGGTGACGGCGAAGGGGATCTCCGGCGGTGGTCGACGAAGACGGGGTCGGTGGAGGCGGTGCAGAGCGTGCGAGCGCTCTGGGCTCGGCCTGCTCGACGTAGTCGACAACGGCGGAGAGAACGGACACGATGGCGCGGTACGGGGACGACGGTGGGCGCGGTTATCATGGTGGCGCGGGCGCGGCAGCGTTGGCCATGGTGCGGGCGAGCGAGGGAGAGGAGCTGGGAAGGAAGGGGCGTGTCTGCGAGCTCGGGGGAGGAGTGGGTGACCGACCCAGGGCGGCAGAACGGCGAGGGGAGGAAGCAGGGTGGCGGGCAGCTGCATGGCACACGCTGGTGCCGGCGTCGAGCACCTGGCTGCCTGCCTGGCCGAGCCAAGCAGCTCGCTGGAGCGGTGGCTGGGCTGGGCCGGCAGGTGGGCATGCTAGGTGGCACCAGGTAAGCCTCTGCGCTCTGCTTTGTTTTTCTTTTTCTATTTTTCTGCAAGTTTGTGGCTTTAGTAAAAATAGTTAGACACTTACAAAAATCCTGGAAATAATCATAGGCTCTGTTTAGAATATTTCCAACAGCCCACACTTAATTCTAGAATTATTTGAGCATTTAAAATATTTACTAGCATTTAAATGCCCAAATGCAATTTACATATGATTTAATTCAATGACCTTCTGTTGACCTAGAAAATTGTGCACCAATTTTGCCAGAGGTTCTAACCCAAGACAAAAAGGGTGAACTTTTTAGAAGGGCTTTTCAGGTTCATTGAAAATATTTTTAGTAAACCTTAGTTGATTCAGGGGGGTGCTGGGGGTTCTGTCTTCCCCAATTCAAGTTTCTGATGAAAGGTAGACATGATGCAACACTCTAATGCATGAACTAGCTAGGATGTGACAACTCAGCCCCACTCAAAAGAATCTCGTCCCGAGATTTAGGATCCGTCGGGAAGAAGGTGGGGTACTCAAATCGAAGACGATCCTCCCTTTCCCAAGTAGCTTCTTGCTCGGAATGGTGTGACCATTGAACCTTGAGAAACTTGATATTCTGGCATCGAGTGGTACGCTCGGCTTGATCAAGAATGCGAACGGGATATTCCCGATATGTGAGATTATCTTGGAGATCAAACGTTTCATGGTCCACTCCATGGATAGGATCCGAGAAGCAACGCCTGAGTTGAGAAACATGGAAGACATCATGAACTCTGGAAAGATGCGGAGGTAGTTCCAATTGGTAGGCAACTTCTCCTCGTTTGGCAAGAATGCGAAAGGGTCCAATGTAACGAGGAGCCAATTTGCCTTTGATACCGAAACGATGGGTTCCCTCCAAAGGAGTAACCCGAAGGTAAGCCTTCTCGCCAACTTCATAGGTCATGGGCTTATGTTTGCAGTCATATTGGCTCTTTTGACGAGATTGGGGTGATTTCAATTTCTCATGAATAATGCGAACCTGATCTTCTGCTTCCTGAATCATATCCGGGCCAAAGAGTTGTCTTTCCCCGATCTCTGACCAGTTAAGAGGCGTTCGACATTTTCGTCCATAGAGAACTTCGAAAGGAGCTTTGCCCAAGCTAGCTTGATAACTATTGTTATAAGCGAACTCGCCGAATGGAAGGCACTCCTCCCAATTCATACCAAAAGAGATGACAGAAGCTCGGACCATATCCTCCAGAATTTGATTGACTCGTTCTACTTGACCACTTGATTGAGGGTGGAAGGCAGTGCTAAAGGAGAGACGAGTTCCCATAGCATTTTGGAAACTTTCCCAAAATCGAGAGGTGAAGAGACTTCCACGGTCTGAGTTAATCTCCAATGGAACACCATGAAGAGACACTATTCGGGAGATGTACAGGTCAGCTAGCTGGCTAGCAGTTATACTCTCACGAATGGGTAGGAAGTGGGCTACTTTGGAAAGATGATCGACAACGACGAAGATAGCATTATTCCCTCTCTTGGTCCTGGGAAACCCGGTAATGAAATCCATACCGATTTTATCCCATTTCCATTCATGAATAGCCAAAGGTTGAAGAGTGCCAGTAGGACGTTGATGCTCTGCTTTGACACGACGACAGACGTCGCAATTAGCAATGTATTGAGCAATTTCCCTCTTCATCCTAGTCCACCAAAACCTCTAGCGTAGGTCTTGATACATTTTAGTACTACCGGGATGAATGGTGAGAGGGGATTCATGAGCTTCCTTAAGGATCAATTGCCGTAGCTGTTGTTTTTTGGGAACCACCAAGCGGTTCTCGAAGAAGACAACACCTCGCTCATCCATGGAGAAACACTTAGCAGCTCCGCTAGCAATGTTCTCCTTGATCCGAGATATTCCTCTATCATACCGCTGAGCGGTTATGATTTGATCCGTAAGGTTGGGTTTCGCCACCAGGGTGGAAAGGAATCCTCGAGGAACAATGTGAAGGTTAAGCTTGCGAAATTCCTCATGGAGAAGTGGTTGACTTTGTTGTAACATCAGGTTGTTACAATAAGATTTACGACTTAGTGCATCAGCCATGACATTGGCTTTGCCCGGGGTGTAAGTTATTCCTAAGTCGTAATCTGTGATCAACTCGACCCAACGTCTTTGCCTGAGATTCAAATTCGGTTGGGTGAAAATATATTTCAGACTTCGGTGATCGGTGTAAATTTCGCAACGATTACCGAGGAGGTAATGTCGCCATGTTTTGAGTGCATGGACCACTGTTGCAAGCTCTAGATCATGTGTGGGATAGTTATCCTCATGTGGACGCAACTGTCGAGAAGCGTAGGAAATCACATGACGATCTTCCATGAGTATGCAACCTAGTCCTTGTCGCGAGGCGTCGCAATAGATAACAAAGTCCTTAGAAAAATCTGGTGGTACAAGTACGGGAGCAGATGTCAGGCGTCTTTTCAGTTCCTGAAAGCTGAACTCGCACTGTGGGGTCCACTCGAACTTTTTATCTTTCTTGAGGAGTTCAGTTAGAGGTTTAACAACCTTGGAAAAATTCTCGACGAAGCGGCGGCAGTAGCTCGCTAGGCCAAGGAAACTCCGAACTTGCTTGACCGTTTCAGGTGGAGTCCAGTCAAGGATGGCTTGAACTCGCTCGGGATTGACAGCAATACCCTTACCAGAGATTACATGGCCTAGATAGGTCACTTCTGGCAACCAAAATTCGCACTTAGAGAATTTGGCATAAAGGCGATGCTCTCGAAGTTTCATCAATACTAGCCTTAGATGTTCGGCATGTTCTTCCTCATTCTTGGAGTAGATGAGTATATCATCGAGGTATACCACGACGAATTTATCCAAATACTCCATGAAGATCGAGTTCATTAACCGAGAGAAGGTGGCTGGAGCATTGGTTAAACCGAAGGACATGACGGTGTACTCGTATTGGCCATAACGAGTAACAAAGGCCGTTTTAGGAATGTCCCCGTTCTTGATTTTGATTTGATGGTAGCCCAACCTCAAATCCATTTTGGAAAAGATTGAGGATCCAGCGAGCTGAACATACAGATCGTTGATCCTGGGGAGCGGATACTTGTTCTTGATAGTGACCAAATTGACAGGTCGGTAATCTACAACCATCCGATCCGTTCCATCCTTCTTCTTGACGAAGAGGGCGGGGCAAGCCCATGGAGAAGAACTAGGATGGATGAAACCCTTTTGCAAGGACTCATCGAGTTGTTTCTTAAGCTCAGCTAACTCTAGGGGTGCCATCTTATAAGGTCTTCTAGAGATTGGGATGGTTCCTGGAACAAGGTCTATCACGAACTCGACATCCATGTCAGGTGGAACACCTGGCAGTTCCTCTGGAAAGACATCCGGGAAGTCACGGACTACCGGAATATCTTCAAGGTATGGAAGTGGGTCGGCATTTAGGGAGTAGAGCTGACACTTAGACACTCGGGTCAAAACATTGACTGTCTTGCCCGAAGGATGGGTGAGTTGAACAGTTCTAGTAGAGCAATCAATCTTAGCATAATGGGCTGACATCCAGTCCATACCCAAGATGATGTTAATGTCCGAGGACTTGAGAGCTATTAGTGACGCAAGGAAGACCAATCTATCAACAAGGATTTCATTTCCATGGCTTCTAGAGGTTTGCCACTTAGAACCAGGGGTTTGAATTACCATGGAGGTGGGCATGTCACAAAGTGTGGTGTTGTCCAGTTGAGCATAGCTCTCAGATATAAATGAATGAGATGCTTCAGTATCAAAGAGAATAGTTGTCAGAAGGCAATTAACAAGGAGCGTACCGAGAATGACGTTGGGGTCCTCATGAGTTTCCTCAGCTGAGACATAGTTGACATGGCCACGAGCAGTGGTGGCTAGCTTGGCGTAAAGCACCTTTCCTGCTGGCTTGCCACGGCTAACAGACTTTCCGATCTGGTTGGGGTTGTTCTGGGGACACTCATAGATGTAGTGACCCGTCTCCCCACACTTGAAACAAGTTATCACATTGGGGCGTGGAGCAGCATCAGCAGCGGGGCCACCATAGGCCTTGGGCGGTGCATACTGCTGGTTGGGGCGAGGTGCCTCAAAGGATGGCCTCGGAGTGAACCTGGGTGGCAGAGCAGTGTTTGGAATCCACACCCGGTGCTTCTGAGATCCAGAGCCGGATGAAGAACCAAAGTCACGGGAGTGCTTGCGTGAAGCTTCAAAGTCAGTCTGACCTGTCTCAGCACTGATGGCCTTATTGACCAACTTTTGGAAGGAGGTGCACTCGTGCAGACGAAGATCACGGCGAAGCTCGGGGCTAAGTCCCTTGCGGAACCTTGCCTGCTTCTTGGCGTCGGTGGATACCTCTTCAGCAGCATAGCGTGCTAGATTTCCAAACTCACGGCTATATGCATCCACAGTCAGTCTACCCTGAGTGAAATTGCAGAACTCTTCCCTCTTACGATCCATGAGACCTTCCGGAATGTGATGTTCATGGAATGCCTCACTGAATTCAGCCCAAGAGGTGATCTGGCCAACCGGGCGCATAGCCTCATAGTTTTCCCACCAAAGGCTAGCAGGGCCTTCGAGGTGATAGGCAGCAAAGGTAACCTTATCAGCTTCAGCTATGTTGGCAGAACGTAGCTTATGGGTGATGCTGCGAAGCCAGTCATCCGCATCGACGGGCTCGACGGAATGATTAAACTTCGGTGGGTACAACTTGACAAAGTCATTAATTGACACCAAATCATTCCTTTGATGATGTGCCATATTCTGCTCAATCCGCTCCAGCAAGCGGTTGGTCTCACGCTTGTTTCGTTCTGCCTCCAGCATAACTTCGGCCAGAGAAGGCGGTTGAGGCAGATTTTCATCCCTAGTTGCACTGGCTTCACCTTGCTCCGGGGCAGCAGGGTTGTTGCGGGTGTTGACCATCCTAGGAAAACAAGACAACGGTTTAGGCAAGGATGGAAAATCTTGGTAAGGAAGTGCGGAATGTAATGGGTTACACGGAATGCAGAGATGTTCATCCATATGACATGGTAATATAGAAACTGCCATATATATACCAACGGTCATACACACCATACATAGTTTAGTACAATCCTAGGCTAGAGTACAACTACAGTGAAAGACGTTACATCTCATCGGAGGCATTCCAAGCTCCTATACATTATTTTTCTACACCTCCGGAATTGATAACACTAAGTCATATTCCACAAGTCACGCAGGACGGTGGAAAAACGACTATTACAATACTAGTGATACTACTACTAACTCAGACAACTCCGTAGTAGTCCTCATAGAAGTCACCACCATAGCCTGGAAGCTCAACGTGATCATCCGGGAACAGACGGTCCTAAGGAGCTTGTGGACCATAGGGGCTAGGATGAGGTCTTGGACCAACAAACGGTGGCCTGCGGGGACCACGGGGTGGGGTGATGCCTCCCACATCACGCCAATCCACCATGTCTGGTAGAGCAGATCGCACAGGATATAGATCCCTCATATCCATACATCCAGCTTGCACAGCAGGTGCAAACCGAGTCAAGGTGGCCCAATGATCAGCACGGGTGTTGAAAAGCTCCAGCCTCAAGGCCCGATTCTCTCGGTCCTTATCCTCGAGCATCTCGGCAGTGGTGCGAGTTAGTGAGTCCTCATGTGTGGAGTTAGCATAGATAGCCTGGAGATACCCTTGCGCTCCAGGGAGTGAGGCTGGCATATAACGGAAGTCGGTGTTCCGAAGCAGGCCAGTCCTAACTCGCATGATGGTCATCATAGAATAGGCAGCATCCTGCACAGCCATCTCAATAGTAACTCCCAGTCCATAGGAACAGTGGAAAGGCTCGGTAGATCCAGGATAAGAAGGAAATGTCCTGACAGTGCAGAAATATTGGCTTTGATTAAAGTCTCGAAATTGCTCTTCGACGGTGTATTCGGGATACCAACGGTAACCCGTCTCGATCATTACTCGGACTAACATACCCGTATGACCGGGCACATCGAGGCATTGGGTCAGGCGAACCACTTGGTTTTGAGCACGAGTGGCCATCTGAAAGCACAACCACAATGCAAAGACATTAGAATTTCTAGGGAAAATTGGACAGCATAACAGCTGTAAATGCTCAGAAACAGATAGGAGACATTCGCAAAAATTTGCATAGTCGCTCAACAACATCATATCAAGGTTCTGGTTCAACTGATAACATAATAAGGTAGTAGAAACTGAACTGGGGCTAGTAACCCACAATCCTATAAGTTACTATGGATTAGTAACACGTGAACCTGATAGAGAGAAGAGAGCCTAGTCCTTAACCCACGTACAATGAGAAGAGAATGACACAGATCAGAGGGCATAAGGTAAAGGAGTAAAAAGAGCCTTACGTTCCCTCCCACATTCAATTCCCCTACATATAACTAAAGCATTTCTAGACTCGACATCGACCAGTTTGGCTTAGCGAACCTACAGGCAGTCCGGCTCTGATGCCAACGCTGTCAGGACCCCGATTCCAGGTCACATCGATCCAGCCGGTAACACCTCATATCACTTTGCGGCCTCACGCATGGTAATCCCACGGGTGTCATCTTACCATGGCCCGGGACCGTTTGCGCCTTTTGGCTCACGTATATGATAGTGTCGCTAGCATCCATATGACAGAGAACCCGGGCCGACATGGCTAGTCGTGAACCCAAAGCCGCACTAACCCATGGGGACAGGCATACATGAATCAACTTCGAGCATGTCGGTCAATAGCGTGTGAATCCGGGCTGTAGCACTGGGCTAATAGGACTCCGGTAACCTGGGCTGTAGCAGGCTAGGCAGGATTCCGGATGTCACCGCGTGACATTTCCCCATATGAGAGGCTGCCAGTCAAGTGTCCAGAGCAGTAGTGCTGGGCTAGCAGGACTCCGGTGAACCAGGCTATAGCGGACTACTATCGCTCAGGAAGCACTAGACTACATTTCCCCATATGAGAGGCTGCCAAGGATAAACAACTAGATTGTCGGATCCCACTCATACCAAGCATTTCAATCATACACACAATATGCCCGATATGAGTACATACAACATGGCATCACAACAGAACTCTACAACTCAAGTACTTTATTTAAAGGCTCCAAGGAGCCATACATAACATGTTCATACAGATAGGGGTCACATGACCCGACACTCAAGTCATACAAACATACAAGCACATGCGGAAGCAAACTAGTCTAAGTACAGACACTAGAAAGAAAGAAGGCCTGACGAAGCCTGTCTATCTACATAGGCCCTTCACAAGCTTGGATCACCACCTGGGTGGCAAGTCACTCGTCAACGTCGAGGTCTACATAGAACCCATCTGAAGGGGCGGCATTGTCGTCTGAAAACATTAATTAAAGCAACATGAGTACGAAGGTACTCAGCAAGTCTTACAACAGAACCTATTATACATGCACATTCTCAAGAAGGTAGTGGAGTTATTGCAGCAAGCCAGCTTTGACTCATGGCTAAGCTATCCTACGATAGACACGACTTGTAAAACATTTGTCGCACACGAGTCCACTAATCACCATCACAATACTCCACCGTGGATCCTCTCCCGTCAACCTACGAGAGGGCCATCCGTGGTACTCACACTTATCTTGAGGCTTTTAGTAGTAACCATTCGCTTGTCTATGAACTGCATAGGTGACCAAGTAGTCCTTTACCGCGGACGCGGCTATTCGAATAGTTTTATACCCTGCAAGGGTGTACTTCTTCACATACGCTCTCACCACTTATCACAGCTACACGACATGTACTCGGCAACCTTCAAGCGGAAGCCCAGCGAGGGTGTCGGCCACGACCTGACTAAACACACGAGTCCCTAGTCCAGGTTTATCGCCTATTCGGGTTCCATCCGCAGGGAGTCCGGCCGAGGTTTCCACTAACGGCCCCGAACGATGAGTGCAGGGTTCCCGAGACACCAAATGGGCGACTCGGTACACCGTGCCACGTGCCTACCACAACACAGCCCACCCCTACGGTCAGCGCTGCATGCGGCCCCCAGCATACTACAAACACTAGAAACTACTTTGTAACTCCCGGACAGAGGACAAGAGTGGTTAATAAGTCGAGAGGGTCAATTAAGGATCCCAATGTGTGGTAGTAGCTGAATCTTAAATCACGCATACCGATCTCAGTTCTTAAGGACGGCCTCAATGAAACAACCCACCATGTACTCCTACATGGCCTCTCATCGATACCTTTACCAAATCATGTTCAACACTTCACTCTCATTACCGACACAACCTTTCACTCTAGTTCACTCTAGTTCATCACCCCGAGGAGCCAGACCTGGCACGACTCTAAGCATAGCAAGCATAGCATGGTAGGAAACACAAATATGGCTCAATCAACTCCTACACATGCTAGTGGGTTTCATCTAGTTACTATGGCAATGACAGGTCATGCAGAGGAAGTGGGTTCAACTACCGCAACACACAGCAGTTTGAATCGCGTCGTCTTAATGCAGTAAACAAGGGCAGAAGCGAGAACATGGGTTTGTATCGGAATGATCAATGGGTTGCTTGCCTGACGGAGTGGTAGTGGGATACTGCCCTTTAGTTGGATACTCGTGAATATCCTTGGAGGCAGAACCTACCACAAAGAACACATCGGAACACAATCACCACATGGAAATATGCAACAATATGATGCATGCAATGACATGGCAAAATGGTGTGTGATAGGTCTAATGCAACTTGGGACAGAAAGGTTTGAGTCCATTTGAACTAAGGATCCAAATGATCACCCAAAATAATAAGTGATATAAGTGCATTAGCTTGTTTCACCTAAACAGCAATGTTAAGGTGTTCTGACATGCATGAAACTAGTATAGATGGAAATATTGGATTTTTCTGATCATTTTTCATATATAAATCTTTGCATTTGGAGTTACATATTAATTTCTATGAATTTTTGAAGTTTGAACTATTTTCTGGAATTTCCTGTATAAGAAAAATTCCAGTAATTAGTTATTGCGTCAGCATTGCGTCAGGGTGACGTAAGTGGTCAACGGGGCTGGTCCAGGTTAAACTGACCTGTGGGTCCTCCGTGTCAGTAGTTAGTTTAACTAACTAATATTAGTTAGCGCTAACCCTAGGTTAATTAGCAGAGCGGGCCCCACTTGTCATAGGCTCAGGGGGAGTCAACCTGGGCCCACCCAGTCAAGGTTAACGGGTCAAACCCGCCGGCGTTTAGCCGCCGGCGAGGCCAGACGCGGCGGTGGCAGTGCAGTTTCGCGTTCCGGCGACCAAATGGGCGGCGGAGAGTATCTACGCGTAGCTGGGAGCAAGCCGCAGCGTTTGGTGGCGGTGGTTGGGCTCGGGGTTGCCGTAAACGTCGTCGGCGACGACCTTGGCGGTCGCCGGAGTCGGGTGAAGATGAACCCGAGGCTACGGGGCACGGCGAGGCACGTGGGGTGGTGTGTTGGGCTCCTCGGGATGCGGTGAGCACGTTGGACATGGTGGTGTGGCCAGTGGGTGGCCGGAGCATCGTCGGCGACAAGCTCCGTGGTGGCGCATACGGGTGAGCTACATGCAGTCGCTATGGGGCTCGAGAGGGAGGACAAAGAGGGTAGAGAGGTGGCCAGGCTCACGGTGGTTGCGATGGAGCTGACGGCGAGGTCGGGGACGACCTGTTGCGATGGTGACGGCGAAGGGGATCTCCGGCGGTGGTTGACGAAGACGGGGTCGGTGGAGGCGGTGCAGAGCGTGCGAGCGCTCGGGGCTCGGCCTGCTCGACGTAGTCGACGACGGCGGAGAGAATGGACACGATGGCGCGGTACAGGGACGACGGTGGGCGCGGTTATCACGGTGGCGCGGGCGCGGCAGCGTCG
This sequence comes from Triticum dicoccoides, assembly GCF_002162155.2. Taxonomy (NCBI): domain Eukaryota; kingdom Viridiplantae; phylum Streptophyta; class Magnoliopsida; order Poales; family Poaceae; genus Triticum; species Triticum dicoccoides. The sequence goes on along the minus strand of NC_041389.1, from coordinate 144,262,611 downwards.
GCCATGGTGCGGGCGAGCGAGGGAGAGGAGCTGGGAAGGAAGGGGCGTGTCTGCGAGCTCGGGGGAGGAGCGGGTGACCGACCTAGGGCGGCAGAACGGCGAGGGGAGGAAGCAGGGCGGCGGGCAGCTGCGTGGCACGCGCTGGTGCCGGCGTCGAGCACCTGGCTGCCTGCCTGGCCGAGCCAAGCAGCTCGCTGGAGCGGTGGCTGGGCTAGGCCGGCAGGTGGGCCTGCTAGGTGGCGCCAGGTAAGCCTCTGCTCTCTGCTTTGTTTTTCTTTTTCTATTTTTCTGCAAGTTTGTGGCTTTATTAAAAATAGTTAGACACTTACAAAAATCCTGGAAATAATCATAGGCTCTGTTTAGAATATTTCCAACAGCCCACACTTAATTCCAGAATTATTTGAGCATTTAAAATATTTACTAGCATTTAAATGCCCAAATGCAATTTACATATGATTTAATTCAATGACCTTCTGTTGACCTAGAAAATTGTGCACCAATTTTGCCAGAGGTTCTAACCCAAGACAAAAAGGGTGAACTTTTTAGAAGGGCATTTCAGGTTCATTGAAAATATTTTTAGTAAACCTTAGTTGATTCAGGGGGGTGCTGGGGGTTCTTTCTTCCCCAATTCAAGTCTCTGATGAAAGGTAGACATGATGCAACACTCTAATGCATGAACTAGCTAGGATGTGACACCTACATCACCACTTTGGCCTACACACCATATCCCAAGCCACGATACAATTTCCTCCCTTGGCCTCTGCCTTGCGACATCACAGAAATCCTCGATAGATTTTGATCATGACCATCAACGTCTTTGGTGGAAAGTCCATTGCTAACAAGGCATGAATTGAGAATTAGGATTTTAGACACCGAACAATATGGAGGATATTTTTGGCGGCAAGGATCTTGAGAACAATATCTGAGGGGGTCTAGGAAAAGCATTGCCACTAGACTATCAACATTTTTAAAAGATCCAATGAAAATCCAATGAACACCGAAAGAAAAGGATGAGAGCCAACTCTAGTTAAAGGAAAAAACCAATCAAGGAGCGAAGATTGAGGTCTTACATACAACACCAAAATAGTGAACTCCTTCCTAAATTATCTCAATTACCTCTTGATTATCTGAGTTAGTCACAATTTTTTTGCACCCCACTTTGCTAGGGAGAGGCCAAATCGTAGAACCATAACTCCTACAGTAAGAACATCAACACACCATCCAATTTTTGTGTTCCTCGCTGTGATGAAATTTCCCGTTTTGTTTCTCATGACAACACCCACTCCACCTTGTAGTGTATCATGATCATATGCCGCATCAATGATTAGCTTTACAAATCCTAATGGCGGTCTGGTCCAACCCCCTCTTGGAAACTACATTGGGGTTAGTCTATGATGTATAGTTCGTTGTTAGTGTGTGGACAAAAGAAGAAATATCTTGGGCATTTTGAAACTTACCCTCATACACGAGCTTCTATAGTTTGTACCAAAGATACCAATCTCCTTTGGCCAAGAACATGTGCCCTGTCAACTGTGTTGGATAGCCAGAATTTTAGCATAGCTTCACCAACTAGGTCTTTATCACATGATGGGATGATTATCTCGTCAATCCCAAGCATGCCTGGCACTTCCTCGGCCTTTGGGCATCTAATAAGCAGGTGTGATACATCTTTCACCCCTTCTTACAGTAAGGACATTGCGGTGAGTCCTCGATATGATGATTCACCAAAGTAACCCGGCATGAGATTGTTCCATGAAGAGCTATGCAAACAAATATATTGAATTTTGCTGGACGTTTCAATTTCCATACAATACCCCAAATAGGATTAGAATTCATCGAATCCATACCACCAGTTCTCCTTAGCTTTCTCTCATGCTTATGATCCCATATGGTGTTGTATGCGGATCATACTGTGAAAATCCTTTTTTTATAAAACTCTAGGCAACAAAATCCTCCATGCTATTTTCTGGTAAAGGTGATGTTGAGTATCGTTTCCAGGCCTCCCGACCAGAACCTGACCAGATCTTCATCCCACTATCCCATGCTAGGATCAATTGAACCCCCACCCTCAGACAAGAAGTACCCACCATGGTTTGTGATCACTCTCCTGGTTATGCATTTAGGAATCCACATGTCATTCCAAATAATAATTTTTTGACTATCACCTACTCTCCAAATGTGTTCATGCTTTGAAGGTGTTCATACCAACCATAATACTGCCAATTAAAGGAAGCTCCTTTCTTCAAAGTTGCATTGAGCAAGTTCACATCAGGGAAATATTTAACCTGAAAAATTGTTGCACATAGAGAATCTAGATTATCAATTAAGCATCATCTTGGTTTGTCAACATTACTGGGTTAAAACAATGCATATCATGGAGCCGCATGCCTCTTTATATGTTTGGAACACACATCTTCCATCACACCATTCATTGCATCCTATCTTTGTTGTCACTATCACCCCACCCAAAGTGTGATATCACATCAATAATTCCTTTACAAACTTGTTCGGAATTTAAATATCAAAACATCGTGTATGATGGTATTGGATGAACAACTAACTTGAAGATAACCTCCTTACCTCCTGTAGGCAAGAGATTCTATTTTCATGCATTAATCATGTGCCAAACCTAATTAGTTAAATATTGGGAACAATCAAATTTACCCATGCTGACCATGGTAGGTAGCCCCAAATATTTTCCATTAAGCACTTCTATCATAATGTGAAGTAGAGCACATTTCTTCCCAAATTGCCACATTAGTATGAGGACTAAAAAAGATGCTTGACTGTGCACACTCACCGGTTTCCCCAGACGCTCCACAGTAAGATTTATGGTAGTCTGCTAACTTGCCACATTTTTGATATTTGCTATCATAAGAATAAAAGAGTTAACAAAAAATAAAAGGTTTTTGATCGTAGAGGCATTCCTACAAACTTTGACCCCATTAAGACCTTCAACCTCTTCAACATTTGACAACAAGGCTGTCAACCCCTTTGTGCAAAGTAGAAAGAGGCATGGTGGAAATGGGTTATCCTATCTCAGACTTCTCATGGGAGTGAAAGCCTCAGATTCATTAGAGTTGAATCAAATGCGGTACTCTACTGTAGAAACACGCTACATGACCAAATTGACCCATGCCACATAGAATTCTAGTCTCCGTAAAATTTCACTCAAGAAAATCCATTCGATATAGTCATATGCCTTGTGCATGCCTAATTTCGCCACACATAGTCCTTCTTTCACATCCCTTTGATTATTACTTGTATGGTAACTTTCATATGCCACAAGAACATTATCAGTGGCAAGACGTCCTAGCACAAAAGCTCTCTGAATCATATCTATCACCTCTGGAAGTATTAATTCTAATCTAGCAACAAGCATCTTTGAGATCACTAACCACATTACACAGGTCGATGGGTCCAAAGAGAGTAGTTTCATAACAATTGTAGTTTCATTCCATCAAAATGGTATAACATAGTAATTAACTAGATCGTCACCAAGCATATGTCATAATCTTTATATCCCCAATATCAAACAACACCTTTAGAATCTCATCTCCTGAATAAGGTGCTAATAGAGAGTTATTCATTAACCCGCCTTCAGGCATGAGATAGTACCTCCTGGTCTGGCTGAAGAACTTCATAGCATAAACATATATAGTGAAAAAACATGATTACTTTTTTGAGACACAAAAGGAAACATGATTACTGAGATCCTTAGAGCATCTCCAGCTACGCCCCCAACAGCCCCCCAGGCGTTTTTTTAGTGTCGGCGGGTGAAAATCGGCCAAGTCGCACCCCCATGTACGTCCATTTTGCATCATGCTTTTATATCGATATTTATTGCATTATGGGCTGTTATGCCACATTATGTCACAATACTTATGTCTATTCTCTCTTATTTTTTACATAAGGAGGGAGAATGCCGGCAGCTGGAATTCTGGGCTGGAAAAGGAGCAAATATTATAGACCTATTCTGCGGAACTCCAAAAGTCCTGAAACTCCACGGAATACCTTAAAATAAATAAAGAAAAATCCTTGCCAAAGATGAAGTCCAGGGGGCCCACACCCTGCTCACGAGGGTGGGGGCGCGCCCCCCTACCTCGTGGGCCCCCTGGTGGGTCTCCGATGTCCATCTTCTCCTATATGAAGTCTTTCAATGAGAAAAAAATCAGAGGCAACCTTTCGGGACGAGACTCCGCCGCCACGAGGCGGAACCTTGGCGGGACCAATCTAGAGCTCCGGCAGAGCTGTTCTGCCGGGGACACTTCCCTCCGGGAGGGGGAAATCATCACCATCGTCATCACCAACGCTCCTCTTATCGGGAGAGGGCAATCTCCATCAACATCTTCACCAGCACCATCTCATCTCCAAACCCTAGTTCATCTCTTGTACCCAATTCTTGTCTCAAAGTTCGGGATTGGTGCTAGTAGGTTGCTAGTAGTGTTGATTACTCCTTGTAGTTGATGCTAGTTGGTTTATTTGGTGGAAGATCATATGTTCAGATCCTATATGAATATTATTACCCCTCTGATTATGAACATGAATATGCTTTGTGAGTAGTTACGTTTGTTCCTGAGGACAAGGGAGAAGTCTTGCTATTAGTAGTCATGTGAATTTGGTATTCGTTTGATATTTTTATAAGATGTATGTTGTCTAGCCTCTAGTGGTGTTATGTGAACGTCGACTACATAACACTTCACCATTATTTGGGCCTAGAGGAAGGCATTGGGAAGTAATAAGTAGATGATGGGTTGCTAGAGTGATACAATCTTAAACCCTAGTTTATGCGTTGCTTCGTAAGGGGCTGATTTGGATCCATATGTTTCATGCTATGGTTAGGTTTACCTTAATACTTTTGTTGTAGTTGCGGATGCTTGCAATAGAGGTTAATCATAAGTGGGATGCTTGTTCAAGTAAGAACAGTAACCAAGCACCGGTCCACCCACATATCAAATTATCAAAGTACCGAACGCGAATCATATGAACATGATGAAAACTAGCTTGATGATATTCCCATGTGTCCTCGGGAGCGCTTTTCCTATTATAAGAGTTTGTTCCGGCTTGTCCTTTGCTACCAAAAGGATTGGGCCATCTTGCTGCACCTTATTTACTTTTGTTACTTGTTGCTCGCTACCATTGACCTTATCACAAAACTATCTGTTACCACTTATTTCAGTACTTGCAGAGAATACCTTGCTGAAAACCGCTTATCATTTCCTTCTGCTCCTCGTTGGGTTCGACACTCTTACTTATCGAAAGGACTACGATAGATCCCATATACTTGTGGGTCATCAAGACTCTTTTCTGGCGCCGTTGTCGGGGAGTGTAGCGCCTTTGGTAGGTGGAATTTGGTAAGGAAAAATTTATATAGTGTGCTGAAATTTACTGTCACTTGTTATTATGGAAGGTAATTCTCTGAGGGGCTTGTTTGGGGTATCTTCACCCCGTCCAGTAGAGCAAGGAGTTGCTCCTCAACCTACTGAACCTATTGAAAATGAAACTCCTTTTGTATTTCCTTCGGGTATGATGGAAAAACTGCTAGCTAATCCTTTTACAGGAGATGGAACAAAGCATCCTGATGAGCACTTATTATATGTGGATGAAGTTTGTGGATTATTTAAGCTTGCAGGTGTACCCGATGATGTTGCTAAGAAGAAGGTCTTCCCTTTATCCTTGAAGGAAGATGCATTGATATGGTATAGGCTATGTGATATGAGGTCGTGGGACTATAAAAGATTGAAATTGGAATTTCATCAAAAGTATTACCCTATGCATCTTGTTCATTGTGATCGCAATTATATATATAATTTATGGCCTCGCAAAGGAGAAAGTATCGCTCAAGCTTGGGGGAGGCTTAAATCAATGTTATATTCATGCCCCAATCATGCTCTCGAGAGAAATAATTATGCAAAGTTTTTATGCTCAGCTTTCTCATAATAATCAAACCATGCTCGATACTTCTTGTGTTGGCTCTTTTATGATGAAGACTATTGAATTCAGATGGAATTTATTGGATAGAATTAAACGCAACTCCGAGGATTGGGACCTCGACGAAGGTAAGGAGTCAGGTATGACACCTAAGTTTGATTGTGTTAAATCTTTTATGGACACCGATATTTTCCGTAAGTTTAGCACTAAATATGGACTTGACTCTGAGATAGTAGCTTCTTTCTGTGAATCTTTTGCTACTTATGTTGATCTCCCCAAGGAGAAGTGGTTTAAATATCATCCTCCCATAGAAGTAAAAGTAGCTGCAACTATTAAAGTTGAAGAAAAGATTGTCACTTATAATGATCCTATTGTTCCTACTTCTTATGTTGAGAAACCACCTTTCCCTGTTAGAATAAAGGATCATGCTAAAGCTTCAACTGTGGTTCGTAAAAGCAATATCAGAACTTATACACCTCCTGAGCAAGTTAAAGTAGAACCTAATATTGCTATTGTTAAAGATCTCTTGTTTGATAATATTGATGGGCATGTTATTCAATTCGATGGTGAAACTACTAGAATTGCTAAACCGTGTGATAAAGATAAACATAGACCTGTGGTAGGCGTGCCTGTTATTTCCGTTAAAATAGGAGATCATTGTTATCATGGCTTATGTGATATGGGTGCTAGTGCTAGTGTTATACCGCATACTTTATACGAAGAAATTAAGAATGAAATTGCACCTGCTGAGTTAGAAGGTATTGATGTCACGATTAAGCTTGCTAGTAGAGATACTATTTCACCAATTGGGATTGTTAGAGATGTTAAAGTCTTGTGTGGGAAAACTAAATATCCTGCTGATTTTCTTGTTCTCACTTCTCCACAAGATAGCTTTTGTCCCATTATATTTGGTAGACCCTTCTTGAATACTGTTAATTCTAAGATAGATTGTGAAAAGAATGTTGTTACTATTGGCTTGGATGATATGGCTCATGAGTTTAATTTCTCTAAATTTAGTAAACAACATCGTGAGGAAGAATTGCCTAGTAAGGATGATATTATTGGTCTTGCTTCTATTGCCGTACTTCCTAGTGATCCTTTAGAACACTATTTGCTAGACCATGAAAATGATATGTTCATGAATGAAAGAAGGGAAATAGATGAAGTATTCTTTAAACAAGAACCTATTCTGCAACACAATTTGCCTGTTGAGATTTTAGGGGACCCCCCTCCACCCAAGGGTGATCCTGTGTTTGATCTTAAACCTTTGCCTGATAATCTTAAATATGCTTATCTTGATGAAAATAAGATATATCCTGTTATTATTAGTGCTAACCTTTTAGAGCATGAAGAAGAAAGATTATTGAAAACTCTGAAGAAGCATCATGCTGCTATTGGATATACTCTTGATGATCTTAAGGGCATTAGTCCCACTCTATGTCAACATAAAATAAATTTGGAAGCAGATGCCAAACCAGTTCGTGATCCTCAACGACGTCTGAATCCTAAAATGAAAGAAGTGGTAAGAAAAGAAATATTGAAGCTTCTGGAGGCAGGTATAATTTATCCCGTTGTTGATAGTCAGTGGGTAAGTCCTGTCCATTGTGTCCCTAAGAAGGGAGGTATTACTGTTGTCCCTAATGATAAAGATGAATTGACTCCACAAAGAATTATTACAGTTTATAGGATGGTAATTGAGTTCCGCAAATTAAATAAAGCTATTAAGAAAATCATTACCCCTTACCTTTTATCGATCAAATGCTAGAAAGATTATGCAAACATACACATTACTGCTTTCTAGATGGTTATTCTGGTTTCTCTCAAATACCTGTGTTGGCTAAAGATCAATGAAAGACTACTTTTACATGCCCTTTTGGTACTTTTGCTTATAGACGTATGCCTTTTGGTTTATGTAATGCACTTGCTACCTTTCAAAGATGCATGATGGCTATATTCGCTGACTTTTGTGAAAAGATTTGTGAGGTTTTCATGGACGACTTTTCCGTCTACGGTTCCTCTTTTGATGATTGCTTGATCAATCTTGATCGAGTTTTGCAGAGATGTGAAGAAACTAATCTTTTCTTGAATTGGGAAAAGTGCCACTTTATGGTTAATGAAGGTATTGTTTTGGGGCACAAAGTTTCCGAAAGAGGTATTGAAGTTGATAAAGCTAAGGTCGATGCTATTGAAAAGATGCCATGTCCCAAGGACATCAAAGGTATAAGAAGTTTCCTTGGTCACGCCAGATTTTATAGGAGGTTCATTAAGGACTTCTCAAAAATTTCTCAGCCTCTGACTAATTTATTGCAAAAAGATATACCGTTTGTCTTTGATGATGATTGTGTAGAAGCATTTGAAATACTTAAGAAAGCATTAGTCTCTGCACCTGTTGTTCAGCCACCTGATTGGAATCTACCCTTCGAAATTATGTGTGATGCTAGTGATTATGCTGTAGGTGTTGTTATAGGGCAAAGAGTTGATAAGAAATTAAATGTTATTCATTATGCTAGTAAGACTCTAGACAATGCTCAAAGAAATTATGCTACTACTGAAAAAGAGCTTTTAGCAGTTGTATTTGCTTGTGATAAGTTCAGACCCTATATTGTTGATTCTAAAGTAACTATTCACACTGATCATGCTGCTATTAAATATCTTATGGAAAAGAAAGATGCTAAACCTAGACTTATTAGATGGGTTGTTCTCCTGCTACAAGAATTTGATTTGCATATCGTTGATAGAAAAGGAGCTGAGAACCCCGTTGCAGACAACTTGTCTAGGTTAGAGAATGTTCTTGATGACCCACTACCTATTAATGATAGATTTCCCGATGAACAATTAAATGTTATAAGTACTTCTCGTAGTACTCCGTGGTATGCTGATTATGCTAATTATATTGTTGCTAAATTTATACCACCTAGCTTCACATACCAACAAAAGAAAAAGTTTTTCTATGATTTAAGACATTACTTTTGGGATGACCCACATCTTTATAAAGAAGGAGTAGATGGTGTTATTAGACGTTGTGTACCTGAGCATGAACAGGAACATATCCTACGCAAGTGTCATTCCGAAGCTTATGGAGGACACCACGCTGGAGATAGAACTGCACATAAGGTATAGCGATCTGGTTTTTATTGGCCTACCCTCTTCAAGGGTGCCCATAAGTTTGTCTTGTCTTGTGATGAATGTCAAAGAATTGGTAATATTAGTAGATGTCAAGAAATGCCTATGAATTATTCTCTTGTTATTGAACCGTTTGATGTCTGGGGCTTTGATTATATGGGACCTTTTCCTGCCTCTAATGGACACACTCATATTCTAGTTGTTGTTGACTACGTTACTAAGTGGGTAGAAGCTATTCCAACTAGTAGTGATGATCATAACACTTCTATTAAGATGCTTAAGGAAGTTATTTTTCCGAGGTTTGGAGTCCCTAGATATTTAATGAATGATGGTGGTTCACACTTTATTCATGGTGCCTTCCGTAAAATGCTTGCTAAATATGATGTTAATCATAGAATTGCATCTCCTTATCACCCCCAGTCTAGTGGTCAGGTAGAGTTGAGCAATAGAGAGCTCAAATTAATTTTACAAAAGACTGTTAATAGGTCTAGAAAGAATTGGTCCAAGAAACTTGATGATGCATTATGGGCTTATAGAACTGCATATAAAAACCCTATGGGTATGTCTCCATATAAAATGGTTTATGGAAAAGCATGTCACTTACCTCTCGAACTAGAACATAAGGCATATTGGGCTATTAAAGAGCTCAACTATGATTTCAAACTTGCTGGTGAGAAGAGGTTATTTGATATTAGCTCACTTGATGAATGGAGAACCCAAGCATATGAAAATGCCAAGTTGTTTAAACAAAAAGTTAAAAGATGGCATGACAAAAGGATACAAAAGCGTGAGTTTAATGTAGGTGATTATGTATTGCTATACAACTCTTGTTTAAGATTTTTTGCAGGAAAATTTCTCTCTAAATGGGAAGGCCCCTATGTTATCGAGGAGGTCTATCGTTCCGGTGCCATAAAGATCAACAACTTTGAAGGTACAAATCCAAAGGTGGTAAACAGTCAAAGAATTAAACATTATATCTCAGGTAATCCCATAAAATGTTGAAACCAATATTATTGAAATCGTAACCCCGGAGGAATACATAAGAGACACTTTCCAGAATGTTTCAGACTCTGAAAAGGAATAGGTATGTGGTACGGTAAGTAAACCGACTCCAAAACAACTTTTAAGGCAATATTTCTCCGTTTTGGAATATTTAGAAAAATAGAAAAAATAAGTAGCAGTCCGGGAAGGACACGAGGGCCCCACGAGGGTGGTGGGCGCGCCCTACACCCTTGGGCGCGCCCCCCTACCTCGTGAGCACCTCGTGTGCCTTCCGGACTCCGTTTTCTTGCACGATACGTATTTTGGTCGGTAAAAATTCATTATATAACCTCCCGATGGTTTTGACTCCCATATCACGCAAATCTCCTCTGTTCTTGTTTCGAGCTGTTTTTCTGACAGATCTAGATTATCATGACGGCCCCAAGTGCTTCCAAGGACAAGTTCTTCGAGAAGGTCATCAACCCTTACCTCGCGGAGGTGCTGCAACACCCTCAAACCATTGAGTTGCGTGATGGGTTGCTGCACATCCGCGATGAAGAAGGACCAAAGGGGGCCGAAAGCGTGGAGACGAGGCTCGAAGCAGTGGAGCAACAAGTTTTCAAGTGCCAAGGGATGGTGGAACGTGGACTCAACTCCAACCACATGATGATCGCAGAGTTCACTAGCAACCACAAGTTGGATGCTGATAACATCGGGGAGGCCATCTTCAGGCTTCAAGAGAAGATCGAGCACCTCCAAGCCCAAATCTATGACCTGCAAAACCAAAACTATGAGTATAAATATAGATTCAAAAGGATGAGTTTGGCTACAGATTTGAGGATTCCGGAGACTCGATCATCATTCTATCATGGTGAACCTATGCCTTGGAAGATGGACGCAAAGCCCGCATCGTCAACAACACCACCACCTTCCTCTTCAACAACAAAGAAGGAGACATAATCACATGGGTATGGGCACTCCCCTTGGCAACTGCCAAGCTTGGGGGAGGTGCCCCAGTATCATATCACAATCACAACTCCTATCTTTACCGTTTTTCTTAGTTCGATCCTATTAGTAGTATCTTGATCTAGTAGAATAAGTTTATGGCATAATCTAGTTTTGAGTTTTGCTTTATGATCTCTCTTTGTAATCGAGTCCGTGAGCTATATATAATAAAGATTAGTGTTGAGTCAAGGGCTTGATTATTTTTCCATGATCTTGGGTGAATAAAAGAAAAGAAGAAAAAGAATAAAAAGAAATAAAGAGTTCATATTGATTCTTATTGAAAGTAATGACTTCACTTAGAAAGAGTATGATGATTAAAAGTTGTTGGGGGTTGACAGACATAGCTTTGGTCATCGTTGCAATTAATAGGAAGTAATAAGGAAAGAGAGGTTTCACATATAGATATATTATCATTGACATCTTTTATGATTGGGAGCACTCATTAAAATATGACATGCTAAAGAGTTGATGTTGGACAAGGAAGACAACGTAATGAGTTATGTCTTTCTTATATCTGAGATAAAGTATGTTGTCATGGATCCTCTAACTTGTTGATCTTGCCTTTCCCCCTCATGCTAGCCAAATTCTCAGCACTAAGTAGAGATACTACTTGTGCTTCCAAATACCCTCAAACCAGTTTTGCCATGAGAGTCCACCATATCTACCTATGGATTGAGTAAGATCCTTCAAGTAAGTTGTCATCGGTGCAAAGCAATAAAAATTGCTCTAAATATGTATGATTGATTGGTGTGGGAGAAATAAGCTTTATACGATCTTGTGATGTGGAAGTAATAAAAGCGACGGACTGCATAATAAAGGTTCATATCACAAGGGGCAATATAAAGTGATGTTCTTTCGCATTGAGATATTATGCATCCAACCATAAAAGCGCATGGCAGCCTCTGCTTCCCTCTGCGAAGGGCCTATCTCTTATTATTATCTTCTACCTTATGCAAGTGTCGTGGTGATCTTCACCTTTTATTTTTCATTTTATCCTTTGGCAAGCTTAGCATGTTGGAAAGAACATGATATATATATATGGGCCATTTGCATTTCTCCCCCTAACTCGAACCACCTACTCAGATTTGCCCCTAATTTCAAAGCATGCTCAAATTTGCCCCTCTGCCGTTAAGTTACTACTCAAAAATGCCCTTCCATCCAGTCAAAGGCCTTTGACCGTCAAAGGCCCATGTGTACTATAGCAGACGGAAAGTGCTACAGTATTGGACGGAAAGTGCTACAGTACCGTACGGAAGGGCATTTCTGAGTAGTGACTTAACGGCGGAGGGGTAAATTTGAGCATGCTTCAAAATTAAGGGCAAATCTGAGTAGT